>NW_027272976.1:0-343561 GCF_040938485.1 Diadema antillarum
TGAAAAGGTGTGCAGTAAAACTGACTGACTGTTTTGATCCCAGACACTGACTGTCTGATGAAGCCTTTAGAAATACATGTATGTAGGCAAAAATCTTATTTGAGTATTAAAGATGTGCTGATTGTGAACGCTGAAATTCTGAGCATCTTTAACAACTTTTTTTTTTTTTTGGGGGGGGGGGGGGGGGGTTAACATGTATCACATCAGTTGTCAATGGGACCCACAATACTTTGTAATGAATAATAAAGTCACAATGGTATCAAATTCAGGTATGCTACGGTAGTTCAAATTTCATCATGTATGTGATTTCCCTTTCCCCACAACACCCCCCCCCCCCCCCCCCCCCGCAACAAAATTGCTAATGTACAGTGGGAGTCACTTACTATACTATCTCCACATTCTTCTTGGTTAAATGACTCCATTGTCTCCCAGTGGTACAGGTTCATAAAGGACAATTTGTTTGATATTAAATATTTCAACTGCAAAATATTACAGTTGCAAGAATTGGATATTGTAAGAGGGAGATGTGGAAAAAAAGTTTTTAAAATTGTTCTAATGAAATGAAATATGAAACGTTCCTCATGTGATGTTCACTTGTTGATACCATAGATGTAGTTTCTATTACTTTCTTTCGAGAATAGCATACACAATTTGTTGTTTATGTTTGATTTTAAGGCATGGGTAATGATCCTGTTACTGAACCCAAACTTGGAAACAGAGTCGTTGATCAGCACCATATCTTATGATGGTCACTTAAACTCTCGAGCTCTTTCATTTTGCAAGAAATAGAGGTGTTAACGGCTCTTTCCACATACCATTTATGTTCCTCTCTTCTTCATCCGTGAGCAGAAAGCCTCAGAATGCAGTGATGCAGCAACAGAACCTCACCACCTGTGGGAGTATCCTGGCCGACCCTTGACTCAGGAGTTTGAGGTCATGACCTTTGATTTCTCCCAAGACATTCCAACGGACAAGGTGATCAAAAGTGGCAGAGTGGACTTCAGGAGGTGAGACCGTGTACTTGTTCACAAGAATTTTCTGCATGCAAACTTGTTCAAGAGATCCTTTCACTTCACTGTATTAGAAGGATTTATTGTGCGTTTTGATTGAATGGCTATTCAATATCACAGGTAGTCTGTAACACACAATGCGGATGAAGATTTTTTGCTGGACTTGTAGCCCATTATTGTACCGAAACCTGTGCTGATTTCTACAGTCAGACATGCTCAGGAAGGCATCCTTTGTTTGAAGAGGGGAAGGTCGGGGATCCCAAATTCTCTGAAGGTGATTCTTATCCTGGTAGAGAGCAGATACTAACAGAACCAGGTTTATAATAAGTGCCTTGATTGCCTACAAAATTGAAAGTTTTTCTTGATGTTATTGTGATGGTTGCATTTGCTCCCCTAGGAGGATTTTTGTGTTGTTGTTGTTGTTGTTGTTGTGTATGTGTGTTTACTTGTTTGTTTTCATGTTGTTGATTTCTTGAGAGGGGAGCCACTGAAAAGACAGGAGCTAACTTTCAGTCCTGCTTCTAGTCTACATCTAGAAATGCGCTCATAGTAATTCTGTCAAAAGTTGATGGATATTACTAGGTCGGCCCTGTCTTTCAGCCTCAGCAAAATATCCGTGAAGAAAGGCTGCAGTTGCTGACATTTGATACAGCATTCTACAGCGTTTCAAAGGTGAATGTGTCATGCTTACACAAGTATCAGCCTGATTTGGGGCTCGTGGTTTATGTGTTCATCCCCCTCTCTCTCTCACATTCAATAGTTCTGGAACGTGCCACGGAGTGGCCCTGTGGATGGAATACCAGCTGGATGAGACCACCATCATCTCTTCGGGACTCCAGAATCAGTTGGAGGGGCAGGGAGGGGAAATGACCTGGGACATGCACAGCAAACAGGGTGTGCACTTCATCAAAACCAACCCCCGCGTGGAGGCGGAAAACAGAGACTGCCTGGACTTCGAAGTCACATTCAATCCATCCAGCGGCAATGTCCACTTCAACTTCATCGTCCAGTTAAACCCCAGGTGACTGACCAGTGGGGACGCCATTTTGAGAGGTGATGGGAAGGAGGATGACAAGTGAAAGGAAGGAGGAGACAGACGGACAGACAGACGGACCTGAAGTGATGAGATGAAAATGGAAGGAAAGAATGAGAACAAAGTTTTCTATGGAAAAATTTGCCTTGCATCAATTGTGGATCGTGGAAGCAACGATGAAATTGCAGTACGCGTCGGCGAAGCAGTGGAATGGGTGTTTATGTATACGACAATGTAAGGATGCAAAATATTACTACACTACTATGTCCTGCATGATACCCAAAATAACACTGTGTATTACTTAAATATCAGCCCAAACTTGGAGATCGCAGTGAATGGAAGACAGCATCATGGTTATGGCAGTGCAACTAATATTACACACCTACCTTTGTCTCTGCTGTCTATCACATGTGAAGACAAGCAAAGTGATTGCTGTGCACTCCCAAGACAAGTGTTCATTGCATATTCTGGTGTTGATGATGTCAGAACATTAGTTCAATCGCAAGGATAGCGTGAACGGAAAATTCACCGTGGTATACATGAGCAATTGGCTAGCTTCTTCAGCAAAACGAAATTTTAGACATCATTATTGGAACCTATCAACAAACAATCTTCCGGATTAAGTGATGCTAAGTGCATAAAGGGATATCTCTTTAACTCGTCTCCTGTGAGACATAAATTTATCTCCTGTAAGACATATGTAATTGGCATGCTGCACTACAGTACTTCCTTTTTAGATATTAATCTTTGATTTAAAGGGGCATTCCAGACAATTTTCACAATTTCACCTCATGTAGTACATAAATCGACAACTCCATGTATAGATTTGTGGAATTTATTGTGGTTCTCGAGCAGAGAAACAATACTTTGAAAAGCCTTAAACAAATTACACTGAACAAGGATGATGACATAGGAGGCTCACACATTTCAGAAATGTAGCAGTGTAATTCCATTACAATACCGCTTACCTGCGAGTTCAGCTGTGTATATGCATGCCTTCTGCTTTTGTTCTGCTTCCTTTAGCCCCAACTCATGCATTCTAATGGTGACCCTGCCATGTCATTATCCTTTTTCATTTGCAATTTGTTCTAAATTTTGAAAATATTCTTATTCTTCATCCCAAGTATCATAAATTCTGAAACTCTGTCCTCAATATAACTAATATATGGTTGTTCAAATTTTAAAATCTGAAAATCATCCGGAGGTCACCTCTAATCCTCAGAACAAGCTCTGCTCCATATTCCAGTTGATAGTGCAGTACACTATGCATTCCAGCTGGATTTTCATGCCAAAATTGATTTTTGGGGTTAACTGTTAATTTGGGGGCGCTGATTTTAAAAATCTAGGGTACCATTTTTTCTGAGCACAGCTTTGTCCTATATCTTGATTTTTGAGTGCTGAAAATCATTAATAATTGGTTGCTATACCCATGGTTGTGATACCACAGATTTCATTCTAATCATTACTTTTGTCATACGTCATCATGTTTATTGGCCATTTTTAATTTCAATATGGCAGCCAATTTGAAATATTGTTTTCCTATATCTCAACTTGTGAGCTATGAAAAATTGTTTGAAATGGTGGTAATACCCATGTTTGTGATACCACAGATTTCATTTAGACCACTTTTATCGTACCATCTCATTAGCTTTGGTCGCCATGTTTAATTTCACTATGGCTGCCATTTTGGTACAGTGTATGTTTTGTTCTATATCTCAACTTGTGAGAGCTTTGGATCATTTAAAGTAGTGACAATATCCATATTTTTTATACCACACAAAATCCACTCAAGAATGTACTTTTACAGGTGCTAGGTACATGTAGTTCTAGGCATTTCTTGGGAGAGAATTTTCCATCTGTTGATGTTTCCCATCCATTTTCAGAGAGAGATGGTATTTGCTGAAGTGGCTCTTTGTAGCTTTTCCCGATCGTTGATACGATGTGTGCTCACTGAATGTGTGGTTTTAGTGCTCAAACAAGTGTTTTTGGCAATTTCTCTGCTTTATGGTTTTTGCTCTTGAAGAGCTCCCACCTAAGGTCCTTGACTGTCTTGCATGCACTGGTCTGGGCATCTCTGTGCACACAAAATCTTCAGTGATGTTTGTCATGCTGTCCATGTCAAAACCACTGCCATCTAGTATCTGGAAGTCACAGATTACATCAGAACTTGACTCAAGGTTGAGATAGTTCTTTATCCATCTACTCTTGGACATGCCTGCAAACTTCCCTCCCCAATCAGCACCACTGGAAGCGTGGAGACCAAGCAGACCTTTGCTTTTCTCACATCCGAGAGCAGCACACCTTTCTTGTATGTTAGTTGTTCGATTCGCCTTCCCTTTACCAGTGATAAAACTCAGCTTGCCTTGAATGTTGTTGTTGGAACACAAGTCCATCATATAGATGAAGACATCTGTGTCAGGGGGAATGCACATCTATGTCTCTAATTTCCCTACCGCTTCTTGATGCATCCAGGACATGCATAGGTATGAAGGTGTCTGAGTCTTCATGAGAGTGCTTGGCAGTACTAAACTCCTCAAAAAATGTTCTGCAATTCAAGTCTGAGGGGTAATATATCTCTTGTTGCTTCATCATCGTACGTGAATGTGG
This sequence comes from Diadema antillarum, assembly GCF_040938485.1. NCBI lineage: Eukaryota > Metazoa > Echinodermata > Echinoidea > Diadematoida > Diadematidae > Diadema > Diadema antillarum. Next base: position 4,651 of record NW_027272976.1, read on the forward strand.
TATCATTAGAAAGCTTGATTATTCCTCTTACAATGATGTACCACTTGTGATGCTTATGCAATCATGGAATGTACAGTCTCTCTGAATATGCAGCAAGGTCAAAGATGAAATGTTGCAAAATTTGTTGTTTTCAATAGTGAATTCATTCAAACTTCAATGACAAAAGAATGAAGACACAGACAATCTTTTTTGTCACTGTCTCCTTTCCATTTTTTGAGAAATGGTTACATCTCTTTAGGTCAGTAGTGGGTAGATGGCCCAAGTACAGCAACAGTTTGATGTTTGTGGAGTCTTTGATGTCAAACTTTGCAGGATCAATGCCAGCAGATCTTTTTCCTCGTGTCTGAGCCTTCAAGGAATTGTCAGTGTATCTGTCATATATGATGCATCCTTCTTCATATGCACATACAATCTTTTGAATGAAGGCTTTAGCAAGGTCAGAGCAAGTAAGCATGGATGGATCCTTGTTGATAGTTTGTACAACTGCCATTGCATCAATATTGCACGCTCTGCCTCGCTTGTCCATCTTGGTTGGTTCACTTCTTGTCAAATTGACCTCTGGTTCAGTGTTTGTAGATGGTGCATCGTATTCTTCAGTGGCCTGAATGAAAGCACTCTTGTTAGTGGGAATGAGAAGACTTCCATCTGACAAAAAAAGTGACCATAAGATGACAGAGAACTCGTATTTCCCAATTGTTTCACTCAGAGATTTGATCTTTCCAGGGCGAGACTGCTCTACTACAAGAAATTGTGCCAGAAGCTGACGATCTTCTCTCATCTTAACTACCTTATTACCAACTTTGCACTTTGTTTTCTTCTTGCATGTGCTGGAAGTCGTGAGTTTCATTTTCTTCACTGGATCCCAAACACACTTGATGTCGTTGCTACCTTTCTCTCTGTTACAAACTCTTCAAATCTGTCCAATCCCTTTGCATCTCTGTGGAATATGTCTTCTTTTGCCTTTGCTGGAACTGCCGCATTTGAAACTAAGTTCATTAGATCAATGCTCTTGTCTGAGAATGGGTTTCCACAGTGATTGACAATGCCCTTTCTGATCAAAGCAGAATGTCTAAACATTCGAACTGCCATTGACCCACTAAGCTGATAGTGTTCCTTGGTTGTTGTTTCGTCTATGCTCATGCAGTAAGCATTCTGAAAGTCGGGTATTATGGTGACAAGTTCGGGACCAATTAGGAAGACCCACTAAGCTGATAGTGTTCCTTGGTAGCTATTTTGTCTGTGCTTTTGCATTCTGAAAGTCATGTATTACGGTGACAAGTTTGGGATCAATTAGGGAGAATCTTTCAAGTGCTTCTTCATTCGGAGCGATTCCAATGATGCCACGTACAATCTTCACTTCTCTGGTAAGTTGTTCCAGTGTTTGATCTACGAAGAGATTTGTGAAGTGAATACCTGATTTTGCCACCCTGAAGTCACCACATTTCAGAGCATTCCAGGTTTCTTTATTAGTTCCCTGAAGCATCTGCATTTCAGCAAGGTACACCGGGACTAGCTGAGCGTATTTGTGGAGGTCATGTGCAAAATAGTACTTCACTTGCTCCTTCATGGAAGCAAGATGTAGCTCCCATTCTCCCTGCCTACTTGCACGGATTAAATGAAAGAGTCTATCGACCTGCTTCATGTAGATCATCAGAAACTGCGCCATTTCTCCCTTCTCTTGAGTAACAGTTTCGTCAAGCTTGTCTCTCACCGTTTCCTTCACTTCTTCATAGATTACTGTTACCTCGACATGCCTCGTGCCATGTGAAGTTTGTTGCGTAGTTCGTGGCATTTCAGCATCACAGTTTCCAAGTCTTTCTGCTTCAAGGAAGCCTCGGGCAAGAGTTCATGGCAGGCCATGATGTTATAGTCAACATTGAACTCGATAACTTGAAACACTTTCCAATGAAGATCTGACGAACTGTTGTTGGGGAATACAAACCAGCTTCAGTACTGATGGATGCAAGACCACTATCTTCCAGGTACTTCCCAATAGCATGAAGTGAAGCAAAACAAGCATGAAGCTCACCTACCCTCACAATCAAATTTAAATTGCCTGTGGAAGATCTAAGTTATAATCTGTCATGCAAGTCAAGATCTAGGGTTATGACTGTTTTGTGATTAGGACCAACTACAAAAGCCGATATCCCTTGAGCAAGACACGGCACTGGAGAGAGCCGTGTAGTCAGAGACAGCAAAGTGTTTTGTTGAATGGTGGCCTTTTTGACTTTCAAAGTGGCTGCAAACTTAGAAAGAAAGTTTTAACAATTAATTTTTTTTTTTAAATCACAAACATGAATGCGTATATTCAAAAAGTTGAATGAGCTGTCTTACTCACAAGCCAACAAGGAAAAATTGCCTACCTGAATGACGGCCATACTGAAATTCAGCATGACCACTTTCTATACCTAATGAAGTTGAACAACAGCTATGATTTAAATGAAATCCTTGGTATCACAAACATAGGTATTACCACCATTTTTAATGCTTTTCATTGCTCTCAATTCGAGATAGGACAAAACCTATTTTAAATTGGCAGCCATATTGGATTTCAAGATGGCCGCCAAACCTGATGAGGTAGAACAAAAGTGATGACTTAAAATCAAACCTCTGGTATCACAATTATGAGTAATGCCACCATTTCTAATGACTTTCTTCACTCACAAGTTGAGATACAGGACAAAACCTGTATCTAGATGGCAGCCACTTTAAAATTCAATATGGCGGCTGAAGATGTGTTTAGAAAAAAAAGTACCCTAGATTTTTGGATTCAGCACCCCCAAATTGACAAAGTTAGCCAATCAAATCAATTTCAGCACAAAATCCAGCTAGAGTCGAAAACCTGACAAAAGCATTTGTACTATGATGTGAAGAAATTAATTAAACTGGAGCAAACGTAAAATGTAAAAGCTTTATGAAAGTCAGACAAGATTAAGGTGGTTATATAGAAATGGTATCCGCAGCACAAGTTTTATCTTGTCTCCTTGGAAGAGTGCTGTTGGTCTTCACTCTTCCCATCAAAGTCAACTCAAACGATGATGAGTGGAGTCTCCCTTTAAACCAGCCTCATTTTGAACTGATCTTGTCTTGCCATTTATCTGTGACTAATTATTTTCTCATTCAGCCTTTGAGGAAACCCAGAGAATGAGAATTGAAATCTAATCAGCTATCATCTTTAGGAGATTTGGGGGGGGGGGGTAGATGTGTGATGGGGGGGGGGGAGATCATCAATATCATGGTAAATATTACTTCAATTGCACAAGGTAAGAGAATATTGCAACACATTAATCATTTGCATTCCAAAAGAAAAGTTATTGATAGAAAATTAGATAGTGATTACTTATTCACATAATTGTTTGGTGTTTTTTTTCCATGATAAGAATGGAATGTGCTATACTTGTGTAATCACCAAGCAGGCAAAATTGCTTTAGCTCTGGCCAGGAACAGCATCCCACACACCTAGCAATCACAAATTAAGAAATGTCACCGCCATTTATTGTCATTTTGAACATATCAATAGTAGTGTGTCGTAATGTGTTTGGCTTGTTGCTATGGAGCACATGACAGCCATCAAATTTGGCATGCATTTTACCTGCGATATAATCTACAAGACTGTAATTGGATTTCCGAAATCAATTCACTTTTTATCAGTAATTAATGAATTATCCACATTTATATTCTTTTGGCCTAAAATACTCGCTTAAGCAGTGGGTATGATGTTTTTTGGTGGGAAAGCTTAATATACGTGTACAACAAAGTCTAGCATTATACAACATGAAAAAGAGCTGCTAAATCAATTCTTGCATATTTTATTGTCTTTGCAATCTCTTATCAATATCTTTGTTCTTAAAACATGCAACTAAAAGAAATGTTAGTGTGCAACACACTGTGACCTTCACCTTGAGAACTTACACAAATATTCCAGCATAGGGAATACATGATTATATGATTGAGTAACAAACTTACAAACATTAAAAGAGTGATTATGATATGGTTCCTCTCATTCCATATTAATGCATGTGTTTTACATAATCTATGGGGAATTTTATTTTTAGCATGAGCATGACCGTAAAATGCCCCTTGGCACAATAACAATTTGTTCAAATTTTACAATTTGGCATCAGAAGATTGGGGGAGGGAGAGGGGGAGGGGGAGGGGGGAGTGATGATTCTGTGCCCCCAGCCTTTTCAGGGTTAAAAGGCAAGAAGATTATTTGGAGTTATTCTCCCTTTTTTAAACCCCCATTTGTCACTTTTCTGCAAATGTCGGTTAGCATGTAATTACTATGTCATTCATTATTCACATACCTCGTTGATTGTACATGCCACTAAAAGAAAAACTTGACCGTGTCAAGCACTTTGATCATGAGAAATCAATCATTAAATTGTTACCTCTCCACGTAACATTTTCAAAGATTTGTTGTTTCTCGAGCTGCATCGTGGTCTTCGTGGAGTGTCTTTATTAGATATTCACACTTCATCATAGTCATGAGTGTATCCCAGACTAATTATCATTATTATTCATGGTTTATTAAAATTGTGACTTTCAGCAATGAAATTGCTGAATTACTAACAATTGCACATAAAAGTCATGCATTATGAAAACATGTATTACAAAACTGTCTAACGCTTGAAGTGTATGCCATAATATCGATATACAATGTACATGATGATTGTGATGAGGTGATAGTGGTGATACAGGTAGTAATGCTGTTACTCGTAGTGATGATATTATGAGGTAATTGATAAATTGATAAGGTGATGATATGACAATGAAAAAGATAAATTCTGCAGTGAACAAAATGGATAACATTACCAGAATCATGAAGACATGGTATAAGCAAACTCCAAGGTACTTGCAGGACACATGAATAGGAATTGAATATTTAGACAACGTCAGCCTGTTTGAACGGGTTGCGTGTATGCTGTACACACATTGCATTCCCGTTATGACGAACATGAAATTCTTGTTACAACCAAGCAAAAATATAGGTCTCAAAATTATCATCTATATCTCTTTATGTTCTTTACGCTTCGGCTGCGATGACATTTCTACCTGTATATAAAGAAAGAAATTTGCTGGTCTTGAGGACTTTGTTGTCGCCGCCGAGCGAGTTCGAGCAGGGGACTATGAAACGGGCTCCGTACGTGTGTGTGTCCGTGTGTCCGTGTGTCTGTCTGTCCGTGTGTGCGTCCGTGTGTGATCAAAATCTTCAATTTGCTACTTCTCTGTCATTTATGAGCCAATTTTGATTCTGTTTGCTTTATATGATAGCACTACATGGGAGCTTTGAAATTTCTGCACAGAATTTCAGTTGTGACCTTTGACCTTGACCTTTGACCTATATTGTACATTTTGCTACAAAATGCTACTTCTTCGCCATTTCTAACCCGATTTCGATTCCGTTTGCTTTATGTGATGGCACTAGGTGAGAGCTTCAAAACTTCTACACAGAATTTTGACCTTTGACTTCTTTGACCTTTGACCTTGATTTTTGACCTGTATTGTACATTTTGCTACAAAATGCTACTCCTTCACCATTTCTAACCCGATTTCGATTCTGTTTGCTTTATATGATGGCACTAGGTGAGGGCTTCAAAACTTGTACACAGAATTTTGACCTTTGACTTCTTTGACCTTTGACCTTGATTTTTGACCCATATTGTACATTGGCTGCAAAATGCTACTCCTTCGCCATTTCTAACCCGATTTCGATTCTGTTTGCTTTATGTGATGGCACTGGGTGAGGGCTTCAAAACTTCTACACAGAATTTTGACCTTTGACTTCTTTGACCTTTGACCTTGATTTTTGACCTACATGTTGTACATTGGCTACAAAATGCTACTCCTTCGCCATTTCTAACCCGATTTCGATTGCGTTTGCTTTATGTGATGGCACTAGGTGAGGGCTTCAAAACTTGTACACAGAATTTTGACCTTTGACTTCTTTGACCTTTGACCTTGATTTTTGACCTACACGTTGTTGTACATTGGCTACAAAATGCTACTCCTTCGCCATTTCTAACCCGATTTCGATTCCGTTTGCTTTATGTGATGGCACTAGGTGAGGGCTTCAAAACTTCTACACAGAATTTTGACCTTTGACTTCTTTGACCTTTGACCTTGATTTTTGACCTATATTGTACATTTTGCTACAAAATGCTACTTCCGGCGGGGACATATATTACGCACCGCGTAATTTCTACTTTTCCTTGTTTTAATGGGAGTCGCCAGTATATTTGTATATGAATTGTGGTTCTTTAACCTGAACCATTTCTGCAGAATGACCCAACATAAAAGCATGAGTGAAATATTGACATACAATGAACTCTCAAAAGATACAGCAGGATTTTGAAGTCTGAGTAGGGAACTATGTTTTTAGTCGGTTTTTTTTTTGGGGGGGGGGGAGTTGAGAGAGAGAGAGAGAGATGGAAAGAGACATGATGGTGATGATAATGCAAAGGTATGAAAGAGAGAGAAAAAAAGTGATGAGCTGTGAGAGAATGTGAGAGAAAGATGTATATGTTCAATGTTTTATACTGTACTTGTGTGTGTAACCACTTAAGATTCGAAGTGATATTAGTATGACAAGTGAAGAGCATGCGGATTGAAGCCATGAATAGGCTCTACCACGATTTTATTTTTCTTTTCTTTGCATGTAAGAAAAGGACTCGAGATCTGGAAAATTGAAATAATTAGATCAAAAGATACTGTAGTGCCTTTGTTGCTCTTTCCATACCTTATAGCGTTCAGATTTCATAGTAACATTATTGATTGGCCAAAGCATTCAAAGTTTTCTCGAAGAACATCATCTATTAGTTAACTTCATTAAAAAGAAAATATGAAGTAAACACAGTCATGAAGGTGTCAGCACAATTGAAAAACTGTCCAATGTTTTCATGAAACAGCGGCATTGGTCACAATCACACAAAATATGCAAATTTGGTGGTGGCGTCACAGATCTTCCAGTTATGTATTGCACTTTTAAAGAACACCATTCACCGCACTTTGTCCATAGTGCAGCAGCTTCAATAAATCATCCTTGCGTAAATATTTCAATGGAACGATCATGACATTGCAATTTACTGAATACATCTAATTCTATTTTATTTTAATTTCAAATGGGAAGATTCCTCATCAACAACAGTGATGTTGGCTTGGGTAGTATTAGCCTAGCTGATATGAATTTATAATTACATCAATGTTAGTTCTCTGAAACGGAAGAGAAAAAACTGGATTGGTTGGAATTTGCGTGATGATGGCTACGGTAAGTGTGTAGATGGCTGTCTTGTTTTCGTGTAAAACATATACTATAGTAACTATTTTAACACTATTCAATTTCTTGCTTTTCTGTCTGATTTTGAGGACTGAACACTTGTCCGATTCACTTGTAACTTTGTCCTTTCAGACTGCTTGATTTTTAGTGCAGTAAGTCGACAAGAACAAGTTAGGGGTTTCTCTTTAATGTGCATGTCTCCTCCAAGTGGCTCTTGTTGACCCGGCCCTTTCTCAGAGAAAAAGACGATATATGATTGCACTTTATGCGGGGTTTTGTTTATTTTTTGCGACAGCGAAATATGTGACGTTTATTATCCATCACGACCTTTACCACCGTACCTCAAAAGAGCTGACAGCAGAACTATGCTGAACCTGATAATAGATGCAGTTATGACTTGGGGAAAGTTATATAGCAGCCCTATAGCTGCTAAATCCTTGTTCGGTCTGCTTGAACGAGGACTTTTCTACCACCAAAAATAATATTTTGTTTCATTAACATGCACCACAGCGAACGATTCCTTACAATTTTTCCACTTTTCTCCCTTTTAAGGCATCCTGAAGCGGCTGAAGTGCGCAAAGATACAAAATAAAAATGTCCAAGAATGCGTCCTTATTTAGGCCTACGGCTTTATTTAGATGAGAGTGTATCATTAGTATTATTGAACGCATGTTCTTCACACACGTACTGGATGCCGTCTACGCTTGAAAATTGCAGGAAGTTCGGCGTTTTCACGAACGAGTATTCTCCATCTTTTTAATGGTTGGACAGCTGAGCAATTCATGAAAGAAACATTGAAAGATGAATATGTTGTTTTCTGTTTTAAAGTACATATATTATATCGTCGTATACATTCATGCCAGAATCAACTTACCTGAATATGATCCTCCTATTTCACCCCTTTCATCAAACTCATATCAATACATGTATCATCGTCACTGTTGAAGAAGATATAGAAACAAAATGCTGATATAGATGTGATTAGGCAGTGAAGTTACCTTCTTTTAGGCGCCTTTTTCAGCTGTCATGGCCTGCAAAATGCTGTGTGTAGATTTGTTGATCTGATGAATGATGATTTCTTTTTAAACAACTATTGATTGTAGTTTTGTCCATTGAGAATATTAATGGAAAACATAATACTACCCGCATGTGATCAGTTTCTAATTTTGGCTAAGGGAGAGCATGCAGGAGCCCTTTGAATTTTTATCTGATCCATATCTTAGCGTGAGTATTATACGCGCTGTCAAATGCGTCAAGAATAATGCATAATATATACATCAGGGCTCGACACTAACGGTGGCCCGGTGGCCCGGGGCCACCAAAATTGAAAGTCGGGCAACCAAATTTTTAAAAAGGGCAAATTTGGTGGCCCGCCTCGGGCCACCAAAATTTTTTGAAGAGTACGTCAATTAATTCGTAACTTTTTGCGCCGGAAATTAGCAGTTCTATTTGTTTAAAGGATGGATGAAAAGGACTGAATGAGTGCCTGAGAGTGAGTGTTGCAAGTTTGTTGAGGTTTATTCAGGAGTAAATGTATGTCCAACTTCCAATTCTTAATATGACTGGATAAAACTTAGATATTTGACTCATTGAAAAAAAACAGGGCTTTTAATAGGTTTTTTTTTCGGGGCCACCAAATTTTCTCTCGGGCCACCAAAATTTGAAATTGATGATTTTGGTAGCCCTATCGGGCCACCAAACAAAAAAGTTAGTGTCGAGCCCTGTATACATACTATGTTCTCAGATTACAGGCACCGTTAGTGTATAGGCAAGGGGGAGGGGAGTATTCTCTTTGTATGTGGACCTACATTATATCAAATATGACATTATTCGCAAGTAGTTTTAGTAGTGGTAACAATAATTGTATATGATGTTCCTTTTCCATAACCAAAACCATGAGCAAGTGCCGTATATGCAACTGACAGGTGAAATCATTAATACTTGTACTGTATCACTCTAGGAGATAATTCCCACTTGTTACACACTAGTCTGCAGCTATGATCGGGGGTTGAGTAAAATGTTACGTAGGCAATTGTGACTTATGCAGCTATTTTTTTTTTTAATTGAAGCGATCGCTTAGTTAATCGCACTGACATCAAACGACGATTATATTCTGGTGTAAATAATGAATTCGTAAGTTAAGAGAGAAACATAGTTGGCAGGTGTGTATTTGTTAACCACAGCGGAAACGCGTCATTGGAATAAAAAAAAGTAAGTGACAGATAATCAGGTAAACAGGTAACTCTATGCAACAAGTAACATTGGTAATAAAGTGTATATGGGTTATGTGTGTGTGTTTAAGTATATCTTTGTCATGGTTGAGTGTGTTTGTGAGTGAGTGTTGGTAAATGTGTTTTATCATGGCGCTATAATCTGCTCCATGGTCATGTGCATGCATGTATAGTGTGTTTGTATTTTGGGAACATATGTTTTTGATCGGACGGAGAGTGGAGGAAATATAATCTCCGCGGGATACCTTAGCGCACACAGATTGAACATTTCCATTTGATATCATGGAAGAGAAACTGTGAACCAATAAGGAAAAGTGTGATTGAGGTCAGAAAACCACAAGGTACAGGATTCAAGAGCTACTATCGAAGTGACATTGAACAAGAATTGGGCGACTATAAGAGAAGGGAAACGAAGTAGAGATAGGCCTAGATATAGTAGTAGAAACAGAGCGAGCGTATGTGGGGGGGGGGGGGAGGGGAGGGGAGGGGAAGAGAAGGGGTCATCGAGAAAGCTCCCGTGAAGATGAGCAATTTAAGAAAAAACAGTTGGAAAGAGAGAGGGAAGGAACGCTGGTCTGAGGGCATATGGAATCTGTGTCACGCTTGAAAGTAGACTATGATTTCCAGTCTGTCGAGGATTCACCGTGGGCGCAGATAACGGATATCAATATTTCCGGAGGTACAATTGGTCGGTACCGTGCATACCACACGGTACTTTGAAAGGTTTGACTATTGTGACTGTCACAGGTGGAACTCTGAATTATCACATCCTTCGTCAGCCGCTTGACAAACTGGTGGCTGATCATGTGCTGATCGAGCTCACAGTACAACTGGAGAACTCAACCGAGTACGTCACAGAACTTGCGGTATACTGGGGATTATTATTATACCTTGCTACCTGCCGGGCATTGCGCCGCATCGGAGTAATTTCAGCCGACTGCACTGGGACCCAAAACTTGTATTCTGTGGTTGTAGTACATACATCACAAGGACAACATGAATGTGCTGGTGTCTGTTACGTTGCTATGTTTCATCATGAGTAGTTGCTTAAGTCAGACCACTGTTTTGTCAGAGTCGACGACCAATACAAGTAATAGCCCTACGAGCTCCGCTAGTAACGGGACTCAAGCTTCAGCCTCGACTTCCACCAGTCCGGCAAGTAGCAGGTTGAATAATTCAACGACAAAGTCTACGACGACGAGCTCGTCCGCTAAATCGACAACCAGTGTGGTGACGAAGCCAGAAAGTATTACGAAGACAGCACATTTGACGACCACGTCCAAATTGCATTCAACGAGCAACTTGGCTAACAATGTTGCAACTGAGTTGACGACGAAATCCATCAGCAGTTCGAAGACGAATTCAGAGTCAGCTGCTGCCTCGAAAGCCAATTCGACAACGAGTATGATGTCGAATTCAGCGGTTAAATCGACGGCCTATGCCACTGCGAAATTGACGACGAAGACGACGGGCAAGCGGACGAGGAAATCGACTACGAGTTTTTCGACTCCTTTTACAACCAGACGAAGCGCTGCATCTCCCACCACGCATAGTTTAGTCATGAGAACGGCTGGCAATGTCGATGAAGCCGGTGGGGGTTCATCGGTGAGTTTATCAAATAAAACGGAATGTTACGTCATGTTCATTTATTCAGCTTCAATAATTATGATAGGATAGATATACCAAATATAAATTCTGACCCTCTTTGAAAGTTTCTGCACTTTTTACCACTTTTTAAGGTATATCTTTGACGTTTGACGTTTGACACGACTATAAAGAAAGGAGAATGAGTTCCTAGGTCAGCGTTGTCTAATTTTACCATTGTGCCCCCTCCCGTTTACTTTCATGCTGTTGTACCTCTTGGCAATTCTATTGACCCCTCAAAACTTGTTTGATGGCTGATTGTTCCTCTTATTACAGCATGATTTGTATGTTTGCGTGTGTAGAGGTAGAGTTTTATCAGGAGTTTCCTTATTCATTTGACCACGATCCCTCTATCAAAAAGGGTGATAATAGATTGGAGAGATGTACAAAGTACGTGTGTAGGGTCGGGGTGGATACCTAGGTTGCAACTTTTTTACTTGCTTTCATAAACTTTTGTCAACTCTTTACAACTTTCATATGAGTTTGTCTTCCTTGATTGATCACACATGAATCCCCTAAATGTCTCAACTTTTATTCTTTTTTACCTAAATAAGAACTTGAAAAGATGCTGCAGAGCAAACAAACATAAGACCCGTAATGTGAATGATGTGGTGGTTGTTCCTCGATCGTGAGAGTGGCTATAATATGCTCTCACTTGATCCACACGGTAACGGAATCACATCACACACAGTTTTGACAAGACGGGGGCTCCCGGGGTCACACGGGTTGTGACGAGACTCGACAGACTCTCCTTAATTCGCTCCTTCGATCCATCTCGTCGTGTTATCAAACACACGAGCCGAGTCTGCGCTCAGGAGTCAAAGCGAAGGGTTCCAAATTGGCCTTGACACGAGCTCAATATGTGAGCGGTGATGGCAGTAGCATGTGCGTTCTCCGTACGGGTTTAGAGACCTCTGGGTTATCTTTCTTGTGATGTCATCATCGATGGCTTGCTTCTCTTTCTTCCTTCTCTTTCTTCAATCGACCGTTTAATACGAACAAAATCTATAGTGCAGGATAATTGTAATTCTATTGATTAAATTAAACACGCTTTCTCATTGTCTTTGTTGCTATGGGTTGATTTGATGTGACAGAAATTGTATGTCAATTATCTTCAGGTGAAGCAAGATATCAAAATATTCAGTTCACTTCAGTTCAATTCAATTCAATAAAGTTAATTTGATTTGATTTACGTGTAGCTTAATTCAATTCAATTTCAATTCTGCTCCAAAGCATGCAACCTTAATGGGAGAAGTCAACGTCGTAGCGTAAATAACATGTGAAAAAAATGCACACTAAATTGAGAAGACATCAATGATATTTCGTATGTATATATTTTTTTCATGTGTCTTGGAAATGAGATACATTTTGTAGACCGCCTTTCTTCAGTGTTAGCATCGCTTGTGACGGTGATGTCGTCTTAACAGCAATACTTTTCATGTTTACCTCCATGATTATGGTACGCCATGCCGACGTTTGTTGAGTGTATATGCGGTATATTATTCATTATCAGTTCTTAACCTCAACTATAGCTATAACATGTTCTCAAATATATACTTAAGCTACTTCATATGATCTGAAGCATCTTAGTCGGTTTCTTTATTTCAACTTTAACAACATTTCACACCAAATTTGTACTAACTGTTCATCAAACGATGATATCAGTTGCACCCACATGGAGTTGTTTTTGGGTCAAAGCTGATTTCATCTCTATTGTGTATTCTTCTCTTAATGATTCATTATCATCTGATTTGGTAGCTATATTAGGCATTACATTCAACAATAGATACAACATCTAACAAATTACAAAATGATGCTTAACCAAGTGCTACAGATATATTCAACTTGACTGCTAACTGTAATACTAATAGACAGCCGCCAACGATAGGTCGTGTATCCAGTCTGCAGTTGTTTTGTGTTTGTATCATTATGTTCGTGAGTTACAAGATTCTTGTCAATCCCTATATAACAAAACAGCCCTCAGTTATCTAAGCGCAGCGAACGCTCAAAACTTTCTCCTTTCGAGACACACATTCCATGTGACCTCAGACCCTGGACTCTGATTGTCACTTCTCATCCAAACTACGCAGGTCAAACAAATCCTGGGCCCTGTTTCATAAAGCTGTTCGTAAAGTTACGCATGAGTTTAGGAACGACTGGAATAGAATGCACAATCACATAGCATCTTTCATTCGACTTGATATAGGTCTTTCCAACTGCAAAATTAGTTCATTATGAAAACCTTCATAATGAAGTGTGAAGGAGGGTTGCTCAGTTTAACCATTTCATTTCTTTCCGGGCCCCGAACTTGTAGATAATGCGTATACAAAGGATTTACAGTTATGATGTCATCATGTGTATGTTTTCAACTTGATTTCTTCATCTTGATTGTACATGACACCCTGGTACAAACACACACCCTCAAACACACTCTGTTGAAAATGTTGCCGAAGATTCGTTATTTCATAGGTTCGTTAATCGGAAAATAAGATAAGGTTCATTATTCGTTTGTCCGATAATGACAAAAAATCGTTATCGCGAAGGTTCGTAACTCAAAAGGTTCGTTAGTAAGCACCTTTTTAATTTTCGGATTCACGAACATCTAGGCATAAAAAATTTTGTGTGTCGGGAAAACGAATCTTTGGAATAACGAACATCACCCTTTGAAAATCGAGACAATGGCTAGGTATCTCAAATCATAGTTACGTTGGCAACAGGGCGGAGATGACAGTTAGTTAAGTAGTAAACAGTTGTGGCCACCAAACCACACTCCAGCGGATATTTCATTAACAACAAATTCGTTGGCGAGCACATCGGCAGATCACTTTCCTACAACGATGACACATAGTCCGTTAAAACGAGGTCATAACACGAGATGATGGTTCAAATTCGTTGTGAGTAGAATGAAATTCGAAGGAGAATGAAGAATTCCTCAGAACATTGGGTGTCTTCAACGAAACACTTCAACAAACATACCAACATCACGTACTTGACGGATTACACAAAGTGATTCATGATTATCGTTGCTCTTCTCGCGTTACGCACTGCATAGCGTGATGCGGAAGCTTATAAAGTGTCCCCGAGGAGGCGAAATCATTAAATTGTCGTCGTCTCACCTTTTCGGGTCCGAGAAGGTTAGATCTGGAGATTCCCTATCTCGTCCTTGCGACTTATCGGGTCCGAGAAGGTAAGATTCGGAGGTCCCCGATCTCGTCTTCTCATCTTCTCGGGTCCGAGAAGGTGAGATTCGGAGATCCCCGATCTCGTCTTCTCGACTTCTCGACTTCTCGGGTCCGAGAAGGTGAGATTCGGAGATTCCCGATCTCGTCTTCTCGACTTCTCCGATCTGAGAAGGTGAGATCCGGACATCTCCAATCTCGTCTTCGCGACTTCTCGGGTCCGAAAAGGTGAGGTCCGGAGATTCCCGATCTCGTCTTTTCGCCTTCTCGGGTCCTAGAAGGCGAATTGTGAGATATTGTCTTCTCGACTTCTTGCCTCCAAGAAAGCAAGAAGATGACATCTGACAGTAATATCTTCCAACTCGCCTTTTCGGACCCAAGAAGTCGGATAAAACGAGGTCTCAGATCTCGCTTCGCACCTTTTCGGCTTCGAAAAGGCGAGGAAGAAGACGAGGAATCATCTCTTCATCTCGATTGAACTGCGTCCGTATGCGTCCGGTGATTGAGCAACATCGAAATACAGACCCAGTCTAGCTGCATGGTACCTGGTTGTCAGTGACGTGTTCCATGTGTAGAGATGAGCTTGTTGAGGGTGAATCATTGCTACCTACTTCAACCAGGGCAGAAAACGGCCTAATGACATGACAGGTGCATGCAGACAGGCAAATGTCCTTCACTCATGCTATACATACGGAGATTTTTTTACTGCGTGCAAACACTCAGACCCAACACATATACATGAAGTCATTTTCCCAATCCTAGCTGTTATAGCCGAGGGCGCTGAGCTTTACTTTGTAGAAACATAATAATGATAATCACATTTTTGCATAGTATATGTTTTCCTCCTTTTTTCACCATGCCCAAACCGTTATCTTAAACATTCCTACCGAGGAAAAATGTTTTTGATATGGTGCATATAACTCCTATACTAGTATTTGCCTCCGTGGAGTCTCATTAGTAATCATTACATGTATTTGCAACGTATCTGGCATTTTAGATCAACTCAACCAATGTGTCGCGTGCACTGTCATCTTATATTCCTAATTGGCATGAATGCATATCTTCTTAAAAGATGAATGAACCATTGATATTTTTCTTTCATCTCTCTGATTTGAATTTTTCGTTGTAGCCACAGTCAAGTACAACGCCTTCACCTTTTACAGAGATCAGCTACAGCTCCGGCGTCCCATCGTACCTCACGAGCGACTTCATCTATGACAGCTCCGGTAAGAAACAAACGCGGTATAAAGCACCCCCTTAAATCCCCCTACTATGACAGACGAAAGAATGAATTGTCATGATTTTAGGAAAGTCTTCGACTTTCGACAGCTGCTAAGGCGAAACAGACAAAAAAGAGAGGGGAAAAAGCATCGAAAGTGAGAAACATAATAAACGTGTGAACATCAGTCTAGCAGTCAACTACTTATAATGACGCCTGCCCGAAGTTGTCACGTATTTGGTGTTAGTGCGACTTTCATATTTTGAGAGTAAACTTTCGGTATCTCATCGCAGTCAAGGAATCCTGAATTTCCAACTGGAGAGGCAATTGACCCTTTGTGTGCTTTCGGTGCTGATTCGCACGGAAAATTGGTATAGCGTTGTACACACTCTCCAAAGTTCCCTGGCACAGAAAGGGTTAATCCTCATAAGTATGTGGTTGCTTTGGATTCTATGCTGTGTGTACAGCTCGCCCTTCTTTCATTCTTAATTCTTAGCAATGAAGCTGACTGGAACTAGTGTCCCCAAACATGATCTTTATTCAGCGAATTTAGGAAGAGTGGTGAAATGATGAGTGAGCGAGGGGGAAAGATCGATCAGGACATTCAAAGGTTGTTGATTTATTTAGTTTTTGGTACTGATTAATGTGCTGCCTCACCTAGGTCAAAACTGTACAATCATTCGTCACGTGATGATAAAAGAACGAGAGACAGACAGACAGACAAAATTATATCAACGAATTTCGCGAATCTTTTTTTTTTAATGGAAAGTACACGCTATACCTTGATGTGTTATCAATTTTCATGACTTCTGCTGCAGGAGCTAATGAAGGTTAAGTTTTTTTTAGACACTTCATAAGAATGTGTTTTTTTATTTGTCTTAAGTTTTTTTTTGTTTACTTTAATGTCGTTCTACTTTTGTTACCTCACGATTAGTTTTGAAGTTTCCTAAGGGCGAGCGGTTAACCAAAACTCGAGAAATTCATTGTTTTTTATCCATTCTCAGTGAAATTTTCACCGAGTGTTCGCTGAATAGACACAATGTTGTACAAGAAACTTTCCCTTTATATAAGTCGACCACTGCCGCTGCAACGTCGCATCGTCTCATCAAGGGGTATACTAGGCGAGATAATACCTTCTTGGTCTCATCGCCGTACACGTAACCTGAATTCAGAGGACTGTGGTTGTAGTGCGGTGAGAGGGGGGGGGGGGGGGTGTGTTACAGAGTCCTCCACTTAAAGTGAAGATATGCTCCATTTTCAAATTGATAGAGTAAAGCTGAAAAACTGAACCCTTCTCCTAAAATATAAAGAAACAACGAAAATTCGATTTAGAAAATGATCACAAATTTAAACTTATGGGAATTCTAAATTTCACACGTTTCCTTAAAAAATTGATATTGGACGCAGTCAGCTTCGCAAAGATTTTAACGCGATGATGTCATTGTGGGCTCACAAACCTCCCATTTGCTTGACATAATTCTTCACTAAATTTGCTTTTATTTGATATGAAACGAAGTAAGAAGTACGAAATCAAACCCTTTTCATCCAATTTCGTTTTGAGTTATAACAAAAGGTACAAAGTTAAATCATTGCATACAACTGGACTTACTGTTTTAAATTAAGAGGACGGTTTTATGTCCTATCCTCGAAATTTAAAACAGTAATTCCAGATGCTATTGTTTAATATTGTGCCTTTAGTGAACGTTGCCCGGATGAATCAGAACTGACATCAGTTGTTGTGACTTATGATAGACGGTTGTGATAGATGATATCGGTCCTGTCTCTAAAGTTTTCTGGGTTAATTCACGATCAGAAACCGCTTCCTCCAACTGGGTGCTAAATATCAGAAACATTATATCGTTGGGGAAGTGAATCAAGGCGACTTTAGCCATTTATATCGTATTTGACATGATTTTATAGTGCTTGCTAGTTTATCTGTATATTTATCCAAATGATGCGGTTCTCGAAAGAGGATGAGAGATGGGTGTAAGAGGATGTTGTGTGACTCTGCACATCCATCAGGCCGGTGAACTTATCTTCCGTTGTTGAGAGTAAAAGTCTCTGATATACGCCCACATTCCGTCCTCTCCATTCAGTGGCGTATCTAGGGGAAACGGCGCCCGGGGCAAGCGCGAAAATTGCGCCCCTAATTTCTGAAAAAGTGTTCAACCCCAACCCCATCCCGGTAGGGACTTTAAACAAAGTCTACATGATATGCTTTTTTTTAAGCACTTAAAAGGGGTCTTTTGAGGGTGATTTAAATGTAGCGAATTTTGATAAATTTTGGCGAGCGAGCCGAAAATTTTTGTATTTCAGCTTACAAAACATGGAATTCTTGCCATTTTTTGCTTATCAAATCTTACAATTCTAATCAAGATATAGTGACGGCCTTATAGATAACGATTTATACCAAAAAACTGAGGACTTTAAAAAAACACTCTAAATTAGTGCGCGCCAGTGAGCCGAAATTTGTATATTTCTGCGTCATCATCACGTTTTGTTCTTATCTCTCTTTTGATAAATTTTGGCGAGCGAGCCGAAAATTTTTGTATTTCAGCTTACAAAACATGGAATTCTTGTCATTTTTTGCTTATTAAATCTTACAATTCTAATCAAGATATAGTGACGGCCTTATAGATAACGATTTATACCAACAAACTGAGGACTTTAAAAAAATACTCTAAATTAGTGCGCGCGAGTGAGCCGAAATTTGTATATTTCTGCGTCATCATCACGTTTTGTTCTTATCTCTCTTTATATATATATATATATATATATAAATTTCGGCGAGCGAGCGCAGCGAGCGAGCCGAAAATTTTTGTATTTCAGCTTACAAAACATGGAATTCTTGTCATTTTTTGCTTATTAATCAATTCTAATCAAGATATAGTGACGACCTTATAGATAACGATTTATACCAACAAACTGAAGCCGAAATTTGTATATTTCCGCGTCATCATTACGTTTTGTTCTTATCTTTTTTGATTTGTTTTTTTTTTGCGCCCCCCCCCCGTATGTTCGAAACCGTTGGCGTCCTCTTTTGATCCAATCGGCGATCGCCTTCAGAACGAAAGAAATTGCAGCCGCTGCTCAGTGAAACATTTTGCCTGCTAAATATTAAATGACATGTGTGAGCACAATAGACATTGTCATTTTGTCCGCGTCATCGTCACGTTTTGTTCTTATCTTTTTCTTCCTATTTTTGATAAATTTTGGCGAGTGAACGCAGCGAGCGAGCCGAAAATTTTTATATTTCAGCTTACTAAACATGGAACTCTTGTCATTTTTTGCTCATTAAATCTTACAATTCTAATCAAGATATGATATAGTGACGGCCTTATAGATAACGATTTATACCACCAAACTGAGGACTTGAAAAAACACTCTAATAGTACGAGCGAGTGAGCCGAAATTTTTATATTTCTGCGTCATCATTGCGTTTTGTTTTTATCTTGTTTGATTTGGGGGTTTTTGCGCCCCCCCCCCCGTATGTTCGAAACCGTTGGCGCCTTTTGATCCAATTGGCGATCGCTTCAGAACGAAAGAAATTGCAGCCGCTGCTCAGTGAAACATTTTGCCTGCTAAATATTAAATAACATGTGTGAACACAATAGACATTGACATTTTGTCCGCGTCGTCATCAAGTTTTGTTCTTACCTTCTTTTTTATATATATTTGGCGAGCGAGCGCAGCGAGCGCGCCGAAAATTTTTGTATTTCAGCTTACGGAACATGGAATTCTTGTGTGAACACAATAAACATTGTCATTTTGTCCGCGTCATCATCATGTTTTGTTTTTATCTTGTTTGATTTGGTTTTCTGCCCCTCCCCCACCATTCTCCCTCCCCCCCCCCCCCTTTCCGGGCGAGTTTTTTTTTTTCTTCTTCTTCTTCTTCTTCTTCTTCGTTTTTTTTTTTCTTTTTTTTTCTTCTTTTCTTCGCTTTTTTTTTTTCGTTTTTTTGCGCCCCCAAGGAGTGGCGCCCGGGGCACGTGCCCCCCTTGCCCCCCCCCCCCCTAGATACGCCACTGTCTCCATTTCCTCGTACCGTGGGTGTATGTTTCCATTATTCCTCTACGAACGTCTCTGTATACCATCCAGCTTTCAGCATTGTTTATTATAAGGTAATACATATACATCACAAAATACAACGTCAGCTCCTTTTCCTGTGTGGTAATATGTTATAACAGTTTCCTTGTTTATTTCCTTGTTAAGAACACACACTGCAAAGTCAAAAGAAAGTGAAGGATTACATGCGAAAGGCGACTGCATTATAAACACGCACACACACACAAACACATACGCACAAATATATATATATATATATATATATATATACAGATATATACATACAGAGATATACGCACGCATACATGCACTCACACCCACACAAATAATATTATAAAACACATTTCAGCACTTTTGTATAGCTGTTAATACAGTTTGTGTGGTGCTTGGTATTTGTCTCTATTTACAGTCGAGCCCTGTACTGTTGAGAATGGCGGTTGTTCGGATATTTGCTTGCCCACCGGTTCGGGAGGCTACGAGTGCGCATGTCTGGACGGCTACACACTATCTTCAGATAACCATAACTGCACAGGTAGGTTGCCGCATGTGTTTATGTTCGTATTATCATCACCTTTCAATACACAACGCTTTCTTTTGCGTCTTTCGTGAATGAAAATAAAATTTCATCAGATTTGTTCCAACATCAGCCACCTCTCAAGTTTGCTGTACGTAAATCAGAAAGATGAATGTATTGAATAATTCTTCATTGTCATCTGAATTATACAAAATGCACGTGCTCTTAGGCTGCACATGTAAATGTAAAGAACGTAAAACATTTCTTTCTTTTTTTCAAGAGAGGCAAAGTTTTGGATAGTTTGTGCAATACAATCATACCCTCTTGGTATCTCTGAACAGGATGTATAGATCCGTCGATATCAAGAACAAGACGATTATGCAGGGAACCTATGAAAGTATACCCATGATTATGTCAGGGTGTGGTTTTTTTTTTTTTGGTATCGTGAAAAGAAATAGCTCAAAACCTCTCACACACGCACTTGCTTACAGATTTTTTTGTGTTAATAAACCCTGAGTCACCCTCTGTATCTATATATATGTAAGATACATTTCTGTCTTATTCTATCATATATTATATCATATCTAATATTACATTCTATTCTATCATATTGTATTATATCATATCATATTATATTATATTATATTATATTATATTACATTATATTACACTAAATTTTAATAAATTGCATCATTACATTATATAATGTTTCCATACAGAGATACGAAATATAAATTGAATTGAATGAAATAGCAATATTCAAACTATTTCTTATCCTTGACTTCTGGTTTTTGATTATGCAATACTCCCATTGGTGTAACAGCTAGTCGTCTGTGACATCATGTGTTGGCTCTGTCCCTCTCGTATTGTTTAGATATATCTTTGTCTTTTAAATTTATTCCCCTCCCCTCTCTCTCTCAATTCACATATCTATCTATCACTGCTCTCTTTCTCTCTCAATGAACCTGTGACACACGAAATCTAACAGACATCGACGAGTGTGAGCAAGAGAATATATGTGACCTAAACGAAGAATGCACCAACAGGCCCGGTTTCTATGTATGTCAGTGTGCCATGGGATATCAACCTGTCGGCCATGAGGGAATATGTACAGGTGAGTAAAGATTAATCAGTTTGATAAATTTCTAACTTCTTTAGATTATCGGGGGGGGGGGTGGTAAAAGCCCTCGATTCCTTTCATTGTATTTGGCTGATACGTGATTTTACTTTTGGAAGCTAGTTTAATTGTAACCTGTAGAAGGTGGCGACTGGATCCGAAAAGAAAAAGAGAGACGAAGAAGTGAAATCGGAGAAGTTTCTCGAACTTTCTTGGACCTTCTTTTGACTTGTCAAAGAAGGCGCGTCTTGGAATGTTCTTAGTTAAGAATGTTAGCTCAACTTTAGCAGTAAAACAGGGAAAACTGCGTGAGGAATCAGTATCGTTTTCATGTTTCCTCGAAAGTGTGTGAGCAAACTATTACACGGGATTCCACCCTATTATCACTAAAGAGAAATGGAATAAGTGCCTGAGGTTTGGATCCCCACACCGCTGGACTGCCTGTTTAATCTATACGACAGTCAATACTTTTTGTTTTCTATACATAAGCACTGCAGGAACGTTTCCAGCGTTTTGTGTTTTTGCAGGGAAAGTCTGTCACGTGGTATGCCTTTTCCACTTAAGAAGGTTTCCGAAGTCTCCTGAAACTGTATCATTATTCTCTTTAGAAAAACAAAACCAGACAAAACAAAGACAAAAACAATGGCAAAAACTGCGGAAGTATTCTAGTTGGGCGTTTACAGATAGAAATGGTATGATGACACACAGTTTACCCTATTGAGGCTGGAACCAGATTTGTTGTAATACCAAGATCAAACTCAGTACAAACCACTTATACGTCATTATTCTTGGAATGTTCCACAATATCGATATACATAAGTTACATTACTGTTGTCTCTGTTATTGTTTCAGACATAGATGAATGCACAGAGGACCCGGATGTCTGTGGTATCGGAGCCGACTGTGTGAACTCTGACGGTGACTACCAGTGTATCTGCCAGGCTGGATTCCTCTCATTCTTTGGCGACGGGAATTGTGAAGGTGAATATTTCGTCTCGTCTTAAATATTGTAACAAGATAGATGTTTATATAGATAGACAATAAGATAAATAAATAGATAAATAGATAAATAGATGGATATGAAGATTATTCAACCAAAAGGCGATTAATCCATTGAAAATGATGGATTTAAAGTCTTCATATACGTATAGATGGGTGAACGAATACATGGATCTTCATGACTGTGTACCGTTGTGATATGATGTAACATTATAAACTATATATAAACTACATTTGATGCATGACTTCAAACTCATTATGTAAATATCTACTGTAATATGATATGATATGATGTGATATGATATGATATGTATTTCTAATGATTATGAATTTTGTATGTTATCATGTATTATATATTGCGTTATCCTTTATAACCAACGATCTTTCCTACTCAGACGTGGACGAGTGTGAGTTCACCGAGCTACTTCACATCCTATGTGGACCGAATGCCGACTGTCTGAACACACCCGGCTCGTACGACTGCCTGTGTCTGGACGGATTCGCGCGGGACTCGAATGGGTTTTGCGTGGGTAAGAACAGGGGGGAACTGAAAGGGGGAGAAAAAAAACCCAAAAAAGGATGACTTGAAGGAGAAGAGGGAAAGAAGGAGAAGAAGACGGAGAGGCGGAATGAATGAATATATTTTTGTAATGCGAGAGCATAACCCTCTCAAGGCAGCACGAATAGAGATTAATGAATCTCAAGTAGGCGGAGGCTACTGTAATTCTATAACCCTTACTGTGCCAGTGAGTTTAATGTGCACATTTAATTTCAAGCACATACCTATGGGCAGGTGATTGTGTGGCGTGCTAAGGGTTAATGCATGAGCCAAACCTTGGGTCACAGACTCTTTGAACAGCATTCTAAGATTGGACTGCAAGAAAGATCAGAGGGATAAAACTAGCTAATTCTTCAAGATTTACAGGATAGACAGATGGGGCGGAGTGAGGGAGAAGGAGAGAATAGATTCTGAAAGCTTCCATCTCTTTGAGCATGTTCTGCCAATGAATTCAACAATATTGATGATAATGTAGGCCTACATACTAATTCAAATTGATCTGATGTATACATCTTATAAGATATTTGTTTCGATATTTACGTAAAAGTGTCAAATAATGTCTATTATACAAGGTACGTACCTGTTACTACGTAGGAATCTTGCCATGCATTGCATATTTCATCTAGTGTAATTTTATTGACAATTTGCCCAGATTTTAACGAGTGCGAGGTGGAGAACTTCTGCGGAGAGGGGGCGTCCTGTGAGAATCTGGACGGCTCGTACCGCTGCGTGTGTCACGATGGCTACGAGAACACTGCTGCTGGTTGCGCAGGTAAAGAAACGAAAAATCCAGTTCCTTATTCAGTTCAATTCAAGAGTCCTTAAACATGCCAGCACCACTTGAAACTCTACTATCTTAGATGTTAATGATACCTTAAAGTTATAGTCATAAGAGGATTTTGGTTTATAAGTTTAACATCCGAAGGGATCTCGAACAAATGCTCTCACCATACAGTACCCTAAAATTACGAATTCTGCGTCAGAACGGTTTACAGCAGGTTGTATTCCGTCTGAGCGCATGATGAATTCACATCGCCTTGAAGTACTCTCAACAGTTGGGAAGAAAACAAGAACAACTCAACGTAAATCCCTCACTAATTGATAGATTGAGCACATCATGCCTGTCTAACTGGAAACGCTATTTTCACATTAAGTCAGATAAAAGCGTTTAAGAACAGAGTTCTGTCAAATATGTGCCCATAAAATAATACTATGGCCTCCCAATGAATTGACGCATCCGTATAATGGAAAGCAATTGTTCCATAATGTGATGATTAATATGTGTGCTATCCCAATCTGTACTTCAAGTTCATAGCTCAAATCTGGCGGTTACAGAGATTCTTAATCATTTAACTCAAATATCTAGATGTATATCATCTTTAATGGAAAGACCGGTGATTCTATCCATCTCTTTCTCGTCATATTATTGCATTCCCTTGTTTTTGTTTGTATCCACGTGATTTGTTCCTCACATCAGATATCGATGAATGCTCTCGAGGTGCGGTGTGTCCCGGAATCTCGCTCTGCGTCAATCTGGTCGGCAGCTATCTGTGTGTGTGTCCGTCGGGCTTTGAGGGCAACGCCACGGATTGCCAAGGCATGTATATTACTTTGTCTGCGCCATTGCACCTTTTATAGCCCAATCATTGCGTCACTACAACGTGTCGCATTAGCGCATCCTTGCTTGGCGACCCTTTGGTATTTCTATGATGAACCCTATGCAACTGATCCTGTTGGTCTTCACTTTTTGTTGCGCTGATACAATTGGTTGCAGCAATTTTTTCAGTCATCAAATATTTAGTCATAACAGTGTCATACGATGATGGAGAAAATCAATGATGGTGATGATGATGATGATGATGATAACGATGATGATGATGATGATGATGATGATAATGATGATGATGATGATAACGATGATGATGATGATGATGATAACGATGATGATAATGATGATGATGCTGATTAACGTCAATACTTCCATCAAATCAATATACTGAAACTTAACTTAGTAAGCCTCTTTTGTATAAGCAGGATTATTTTGTTGTGACTGCTTCTAAGAAGAGCGTGAATGAATAAATAAACAACACAATGCACGCATGAATATAAATATAGTTACAATATGCTTACCAAAAATTGTTCTGTGGGTATGAAGATAAACGATAAATGAGTAGATAGAAAGTCAAGTTAATCTGTGAAAAGATAAGTAGTTTAGTGGCTACAGATTATTAGAAATGAATAACAATTTAAAACAGATCAGCAGATACATCTTAAAAGAATATGAAACGAAAATAAAAATGACTATACCTCGATTATTCCTTGCCGCAGATATCGACGAATGTTCCACTGGCCGGCATGACTGTCACACCTTTGCCAGATGCGGTAATATCGTCGGATCCTACTTCTGTCAGTGCTATGCTGGTTTCCATGGCGACGGGAAAAACTGCGACGGTAAGAAATGGCTTCAGACAACACTGTCACCATGATTTTTCTG
The DNA here is from genome assembly GCF_040938485.1 of Diadema antillarum. Lineage (NCBI taxonomy): Eukaryota > Metazoa > Echinodermata > Echinoidea > Diadematoida > Diadematidae > Diadema > Diadema antillarum. The sequence continues at coordinate 29,948 of NW_027272976.1, forward strand.
TTCTCTCGTTGCAATGACTTTTTGTTTTCCTCTCCCGAAAGGGCACCGCTAGGATCTAAAAAAAAATGAGAGAGTGAAATTTTATAGAGAGTGAAAGATGAAGCAGAGAGGTATACATAAAATATGAAAAAAATAGAGAAAGTATTCCGCTAATTGATTCGCAGTTATGCGAGGTTTGTGTACATTATCAAGACATCTCGTTCCAGAGTTACGTCTGTTTTCTTCTTTTTTTTATTCAAAATGCCTTGCTTTTGCTTCATTGATAAACCCAAGTTTTTCAAAAACTGACGGATGTGACGTAGCAAGCGGCGGTGGTTCAGAGTAACAATAGGAGGCCTACATTTTTTTAGAACAATGACTATACTTAATAGTCCACTTATTCCGCCCATCCAGGTCCCTTTATTCTTTATAAGTCTAGATGTTTGCACATAGATATGCATAATATGTACGTATCGACTGTGTGTGTGAATGTGTCTTTGTAGGTAGGCCCTATGTATGTGCATAGTTAATAATGTAGTGCCTACGTGTTTGAGTCATCCAAATTTCTGTCTGTCTGTCTGTCTGTCTGTCTGTCTGTCTGTCTGTCTGTCTGTCTTTCTGAGTCTGATCTTCTGATTTACTTTTTGAAATCTTCTTCTTTCTTTCTTTTTTATTTACGCTTCTCCCTCCCTCGTTCATATACTTTTTTTTCCCTGGTCTACTTACTCAATAGATGCGGACGAATGTGCGTACAACAACGGGGGTTGTGACCAGCAGTGTATCAACCAACCGGGGACCTTTAGCTGCGACTGCTTCCGGGGTTACGAGGTGGGGCAGGTCAGCTCGCAGTGCCACGGTAAGATAATGCGAACATTTGACATTCGAGTAGACACAGGGGTACATGTGCTCTCCATACTGAGTAAAACATCTTGTCAAAGGATGGATGCACTAACCAGGCAAGATTCCAAACCCAGACCTTTTGTTTACAAATAACGAGCCTTGTCCACTATATGCCACGGTGCTCCCAAGTTAAGTTCACATCAGTTTAATTTGACAGCATGTGCGAGCAATATAAGGCGGCTGTAATCATACACTGCTGATATACTATAACTTTACCAACAACAACAAGAACAACAACGCAGTTAACAGTGGCTTGTTTGTACACTATGAAATAAAAGCATCACGCAAACTCTCAAATTTTGTAGCGGCAGCCTTACACACGAACCGTATAATACATCTGTGTACCACTGCCATCATCTTCTGATAATAGGCAAATAACAAAGAAAACAAATAAATAAACAAGTTTTAAAGAGAATTCATAGAAAGGTTAGATTGGTTACACTCCTTTTTTTTTAATTTTGCTCGGCTTTTACATACGGCATAACTAATCATATCAATAACTCCAATTGTGACAATCTAATAAATAGATTACCCATATTATACTCCTCGATCTCATGAGAATTAGCGTTTCAAAATCTGTATAACTGCAACTTAATTGTGACAAACACATCTCTGCTTTGAGCAGTATAATGATGGCGAGCGCATTGAGCAATTTTATGATGACGAGTGCATTGAGGAAGTCATCACCAGCAATTAGTGAGGATTCAATTTTATTTTTTCTCCTTTTTTTGTTGTTGAAAGAAGCTACCTCAATTTATCTTCTCTCTGACTTAGTTATCTTTTCTCAGTTAGAATCTACCCCAGCTTGCCTAATAAGTGATATTGTATTCCATCTTGAGAAAAGAATGCCACAGTTTTGGTTATTCTATGACAATATCATGAACCTGCTTTCGCGCCTCATATTCATCTAACCCCATAAAGCCCAAGGGGGGGGGGGTGCACATTGTGCCCCTACCAGATTTTCATTCGCTACTCCTTCGCCCTTTATCCAATTTTAACCAAATTTTGTGAATTTTCCTAAAATCTTATTGCAAACATTTTGATATATAATTGTGCTATATTTGATATTGCTGGTTGCCATGGCAACCATAAACTGACAACCATGTCAGTCAAATTTTGCGTATTTTTCTGTTCCAATCTCAATTAACAATGTTGTAGTGTGTGAAATTGGCGTTTCTTGGCTGAAATTTGCTGAAAAAAAAAATGTGAAGTAATTATGACTCTAAAATGTTTTTCCTATCATTTCCTATGTTTTTACGTGACATAGACATAAAACAATAGATATGATAGAGATAGTTGAAAATAACAGTTTTTCCAAAAATTGCCCTTCTATTTTGTGTCATTTTCAGTCCTTCACCCAAGTTATGCCTGTAATATCATTTGTTATCACATTATCAATTTGCAAACTTAAAATTCCAATAATATGAAAATATGAAATGTGATTACTATTCACGCACTTATCCCAAACAATGCATGACAGGTCTCATAATGTATTTCTGTAGTTTGCTTTGAATAGTGCCCCCATGTGGGGACCTTGACAAATTTCAACTAAACAAATAATGAGATTCGACTTGTACATCATTTGTGGCAAATATGAAATAATTAATCTATACTGAGAAACGTATACTGGGGATAAAGATATTACACAGAAAAATCATGTTTTTAGCACATTTCCTATGTATTTCTTTATATTTTGGAAAAATAACGCCCTCTATGGGTGAACTTGAAAAATGTCAAATGCTCGGTCATGTAGAGTATGAGTTGTTCTACCCATGTGCCAAATATGACGGTAATACATCAAACAATAACAAAGTTATGTAGAGGGCACAATGTGCACATACATACGCTCTTTAACAATGATTGCACAATACCTCTCCAAAGTTGTCTGTAGGCCCTACCTAAGCGCGAATCGTGTCAGTAATTTTCTTTTGTGCACAATGTTGAATAATTCGTCGGATGAGTCTCCATGTTATGATATACGCCGCTTCAGGGAGTAGACTGGTGCACAGAAAACCTTTCAAAATAATCTATGTAACTTCCTCTCGCACCCAGTCATGTTGTTTGATAAATAATTATGTGAAAATTGATTCATGATGTACGCTCAGATATAGACGAATGCTCGTCGCAAGAAGAGATGTGCCAGCAGCACTGTTCAAACCAGCCCGGCTCCTTCCGGTGTTACTGCGACATCGGGTACCAACTCCATTCAGACGGATCCACCTGTATCGGTGAGACACGGGGCCTGCCTGACAGTGATAGTTATATTACATTGAAAGCCTTCATTTATTTGATATCGTTGCCTTCCATTTTTTGAGCTTGTTGTTGTCCATTTCTTTCCATGACTTTTATTCGTTTAAACTAAAGTTTGGTATAATTTGCGTCCTGAGATATGATTTCTTCGTCTTAAACTCGTTTTTTTTTTTTCATGTGATCACGTATACCCAGCAGGTCTTTCTTCTTTACTTTTCTGGTTTGCGTTTGTACCCGCTCCATGAACTTCTGTAAAAACGGGTTCACTGCTGCATTTTAATAACTCGTCATGAAGTGTCGGTATTTTATGTGGATTAAGCGTTCATCCATTAATGGCAATATACATTTCTGTTCTCCTTTCCGGGTACGTTCTATCTTCCCGAAATTCTTCGTGCGCAGTTCTTCTTAGCAAATCTAAGTTTCACAGAAGCTTCATTCTTTTCCATTTTGTTCCTTTATGCGGGCGGGGGGGGGGGGGGGGAGGGATCAGTGGTGTTTTAAACATGTCAAACATTTTCCATCTCTTTCTTTCCCCGTTCTCCAAACCTCGCTCCTACACGACGTACACACAGACATCAACGAGTGTCAGATCAATAACGGAGGATGCCAGGAAGTATGTATCAACACCGACGGATCGCATCACTGCGACTGCGGCCCCGCCCATGCATTGGTGGTGAACAGCACCAGCCAATGCGAAGGTGGGTCTGTATTTTCTTTTTAAACTTTTATTGTGTACCACAGACTGTGGGCAGTGTCTCAGTGGTACGGGTTTCTCTCCACTATTTATTTTTCTTTTGAAAATTTGCGATTAGTGTCATTAAATAAAAACAAGAATAATTTGGGTAGTATGAGATCTTAGACTCTCAATGTTTTTCTTAAGATAATCAGTCTTCGTTACTAATCCAACCATCAGTACGTAGACCCCCTGTAAAATGACCCTTTTTCTGACATATTGCTCTGACATCAGCTTTATTACTTCAGTATCGTTAAGGAGCTATCAAGCATACTCTTGAGAGAAAATTCTCTTATCAGTCTGAAAGCCGTCGAACATGGACAGTGATCGTTGCTAGAATTGTCCAATCATGTTCATCCAATATAGCTTTGACCGCCATAACCCACATTCACTTGGCTGTATAGCAATCAGATCAAAAGGCTGTGCTTGGTAGCGCCATCTCTCCAGTATTTTTGTTTCTTTATAGCAGTAGTTGTAGTCTGGTGTGTGCGAGACGAGGTCCGCATCTTTATTACCTCGCTGTCAACGAGTTATGACTACTAATAGTCAAACAGTGATGTACAGCAAGAATTTGACATTGAGAAAAGGGAAATGGATAAAGAGGAAGTGGAAAAAAACAGCAGTCAGAGACATGCATAAAAAAAGATAATTGATTTGATACATAGATAGATAAAATGATTTCAATAGACAGATTCAGAAAAAGGGAGGAGGGAAGAGTAGAGATAGATAGAACAGTATCGTACACTGGGGATCGACGGCAGGAGAAAAATGTCGAACCCTTTGCGACGGATTTTCAGCGATGTATGCCGGGCACAATGGTACCGCCGAAAAGCGGGCAATAAACAAAATGCATCAAGCCTTTTTAGCCGCTTAATTAAAAAGTGGATGTACAGGTCTTTGGCAAACACGGTGAGCACGTGAGAGACATGTGCCCTTACTAGCACACATGCATCAGAATTACGTCGCGAGAAGAAGAGAGTGTGCCTTGGAAAAACAAAAAATCTTTCACGAGGAACTGAACTTATATAGAAAAGAGATGCGGTGCATCCACTTTTTTGACTGAAGCTCTGGATATTATTGCTTTTTATTGCTCCTGGAGGGCGACGGAAGTGTTCTAGGGGAATTTTATTCTATCTATATTTTTTTCCCAGGAAGCTACGCTTTTCCATGATCTTATTTTCATCATTTCAATCACGTTTCCTCATGTTGTGTCAACTTCAATGATTTATTTTATGTTAAAGGGGAGATGCCATACTTTGATATTACATGTGTATGGAAGTTGTGTTATATATGTAGGTCTTTTATATCAAATATATTTATGTATCAATGAATATATATATATATATATATATATATATATATATATATATATATATATATATACAGATAGATAGATAAGATAGACAGGTAGATTGACTGTATATAGGTAGGTCTATATAGGTTTTTGAATCTTGCATGCGGTGAGAAGGCACCTTGTTGAAACTCTCTCTACGGATCCTTATTAAGTCATGAACGTGATTTATCGAAACTCACCAGGGCGCATCCTTCTTCTCTAACAAGGCCTTAAGGCGAGGCAAGTTTTGGGTTTTTGTTTTTTTAATCACGTAAACTTCTTGTTTTCCAACCTTCTTGCTCTAGTTTTTTATAATTCAACTGTTTTAGTCATCATCCCTCGTCTGTCTCTCATTTCTCTTTATTACCATTATGATAATCAATATGGCTTCTGTCATTCATGTTATGTCTCAAAATGGAAGGTAGAACGTGCAGATCGAGGGCAGGATTGAAACTTTTAGAATGTCATAGATTCTTTTGTCTCAGTGAGGTTCATTGCGATTATTCACCCCAAAGTTTTAAGTCGATGCCGCGCCAAAGTCGTGTAGTCATGAGCATTGTTTATCGTTGTTACCATGGTGACTGGTTAGAAACAATCAGACCTGGGTTAGAGGTTGACTTTGTCAATCATTAATGTCTCCCTGGCTGCGGCGGGGACTTGGATAAACAGTCGCCTGCATGCTGCCAACACACGTAGTTTTGTCATGACCTTAAAATAAGTTTTGGAAGCAGGTTTCCGCGGAGATGGCGTCACATTGTCATTCAGCTCTTATCCAATGACGCGTCTTGCCTTTTTGTCTCCTCCTCCTCCAGAAATCACAACATGTGCCGTGAAGAACGGAGGCTGTGCCCAGCTGTGCCGAATGGGCCAGCTGGGGATCACGTGCAGCTGTGGCCCGGGTTACGTTCTCAACGAAAACGGTCGGGATTGCGACGGTGAGTCAAAACAAATGCTGGACATCAGGACATCATCAAGTAGCTGAGACTAATGTGACCCACAAGGCATCACACAGATATGCCTCTGACATTACAAGCAGATAAGAACGATGTGCTGAAGTAATTGTAGTCTGTTTTTGATGTTATCGTGGTCCTCTTCCGCTAATATTGTGGAATAATTTCTCCCATATGTTCTGCGAACGTTTGTGTAATTACTCCTAGGTTCTCACTATATACATCATACAAGTGGCTAGTCTAACCCAAGCAGGTGGTGGCTGGCAACTAGAATAAGCATTGTTCTGTGCTTCTGTATCCTGTCCCCACCTCCACCCCCCCCCCCAATATCGATAGAAGAAAAAGAGAAGAAAAATACACAAACAAAAATTAATGAACGATTTTTTAAAATGATGACGGATGACCAGTTCCTGGAAGGGGACTCGAAGACCATGGAAGGTTTTTATCAGCCACGTTAAAGATGCAAACAAACAAACAAACAAACAAAAAAAAAACCGAACAAATGATAAATACTGTTTGTGTCTTTAAGTAATGAGCAGAGTCATGTGCCCATTTTCAAACGGCCTTTCAACCGGTCTTTCAAATACATATCTTATATAAGATGCACGCCTTTATCCAACTGCCAAAAGTGTCTTCTATACCTCGATGATTTCCACCTGTCGCAGATCGCAACGAGTGCGCGGACGCGAACGGAGGCTGTGAGCAGTTCTGTGAGAACACCATCGGGAGCTACCGCTGCACGTGTAGAGATGGCTTCATGGTTCGACCCAGGCTGAAGTACAGGTGTGAAGGTAAGTATATGATCGCAGAGGAAATATGCCGCCTCGATCTCCTTGGTGTTTCGTTTGTACAGTTAGGATAATCTTGCAATTATGATATCAGTCATGGCTATTTGTATCGAATCTGTAACTATTCGCAAGCAGGCAGGCAACGCCAGAAACAGATTTATTTCAGTATCTTTTGTACGAAAAAGTAGCGAGGTTCCCAGCAAGGTTCATGCTCACCCACACGCATTTGAGACCTCTAACGTTGGATGCCAAAGTGACTAACGCAGAGGGGGTATTTCAGTGATTCTGAAATCACACCAAGGACGCTCCCAGGCTTGGACCCACACCAAAGATAGTAGCTTTAATAAAATTGCTCTTCACGAGCCCTATCACTTTGCAGTACCAAGGATGGTGAAACAATTTGATCCAAACAACTTGGAATGCCAGCTTGATCGATATGGATTAGCCATAGTTGATGAAAATGAATTCCTCTTTGTAAATGAGCTCATTTTGGAGGGTACAAAAAATGCTCACAATTATTGTTTCGACGGAAATCACATACAGTTTTTTTAGTCATAACACCATCTAGTTTCCCGCCATGGACCTCTGAAGAAAGTTCGAGCAGAGCACTCACCTTATGCAAATTGTAAGAGTGATATCAACATGTTGATTTACTTGAAAATCAATTACAAACCACATTGATTTATTTTTTCGCGATTGTCACAGTATTCTTTTTAAATCTTTGGTAATAATAATCATCTTAGAGGGCGGTGAGTTGGCTCAGTCGGTAGCGCGTCTGCCTCACGATCACGCGGCCCGGGTTCGAACCCGAGTCTGGACTGAGCAATGTTGTGTGTAAACATACCGTCCCCTCTAGCAAGAGGCAAAACACTCTGTCCCTCGGATAGGACATAAAATGGAGGTCCCGTGTATGAGAGAGTCACAGCTCATGCACGTAAAAGATCCCGCTTCATTCATTCATCGCAAAGAGCAGGGTGTCTAACCCGGTGAAGTGGTCCCACCCCACATCCAACTGGACCCCATGGAAGACCAGCTTATTGTAGCTGAATATGGGCTATCCAGCCATCTTCACAGATGGAAAATGAACAACAACAACAACAACATCTTGGATAATATATGATAGACAGAGAAGAGATTTGATATATTCGACATTCTATCCCATCACCCTTTCAATAATTGTTGCCCAGCTATATGTGACCCACCGTGTATGAACTACGGTGTCTGCGCTGGTTCCAACTACTGCGTATGTCCGGCAGGCTACGGGGGACCGACTTGTACTCGTGAGTATGAAGTGTGAAGAGTGATTGAAGTGGAGATTAAAGCATTAGCGCAGTGGAGATTGAATCATATAATTCTTATTGTATTATCATATCAGTCGGAAGGTTTTCGTAAATCAATAATTCTTGAACTGGCAATTCATCACATATTTTGTCTCCATTGTGGTCACTAAAAGATACCAAACAGCACGACCAATTACAGGCTAATCATTGTTTTCCCCGGCGTCTCCATTCTTTTCAACACATAAAACTGTAAAAACATTAACTTTGCGTCGCCCAGATTACTTCATAAAGTATTATGTTGTTCTTGCGCAAAAACACTTTGCCGTTGAAGACAAGTCCCGGGGATGCTTGGGCAGATGTCTGTTCGAAATGTGTGTTATACCAAAATCAGCTCGTCTTCGATAGGTTAAAATAACTGTTCATGGGACCGATCCTACTTCGTGTTGTAACAAGTGTTACACTGTAATCTCGATAGGCCAAAGTTGTCACCGAGATACATGAACTAGAATACGTTTGCTTGATATTGTTAACAATATATTGCATAATATGGCTTAATTTATTAATGTATACTTTGTATTTGTATCACCTTTCTGTTGGACACGTTGGATGGGGGCAATATTGAATTGAATGTACATCTATATCACGGCTCTCGACTTTTTCAAATAAAAGTATGACAAGTTTTCTTGGAAAAGTGATGATATGATGAATTTACTTCATGGCTTTGAAGTCATTGAAAAGTTTAATCTACGATTTATTATTTAAAATGATCATAATTTTTGTCTTTCCCCTGCGTCTCCCCAGCTACCTGCAACCCACCCTGTATGCACGGAGGCACGTGTCTCCGCTACAACAGGTGCTCATGTCCCAGTGGCTACTCAGGCATTGGCTGTCAGCGACGTAAGTTATCACCTAACTTTGCCCGTCTCTTCTCTGTATTTATCTGTCTGTCTGTCTGTCTGTCTGTCTGTCCATATATTTCTCTCTATCTGACTCTCGTCTCTCTGTCCTTTTCTGTCTGTCTGTCTGTCTAATCGTCCGCCTGACTATCTGTCTTTCTGTCTCTCTGTATTTCTGTCTGTCTGTGATATGCCTATTTTAGTTTATCGCTTGATATCAATGTGCTTCCATCAAAACGCATTCCCCAAAGTTCATAGTACGAAATCAGATATGCCATATAAGTGCATGACTGATATTTGGTGATGACTTTTGTCGTTGATGGTACTTCGAAGAATTATCCCCATCTTTCACCACCCAGTTGGCAACGTATTAACGTTTATAGTGGAACGAGATTAATCGAAGATATTGCTGACGTACTGAATATGTTCACTTTCTTTTCCAATTACGTCTGCTCCTTCGTACACATTGGCCCGAATGAAGGTGGTACAATTGAAACAATGGTTTAAATCATTGACAAAGACCAAAGTTTTGTATGGGGCGCCAAGTGTCGCATGGCCTATTTCGTTATGAAATCAGTTATTTTTCATTTCGTAAACATAATGGTCATTTCGTCGACGAAATGACTGAATTTGCAGCTGTTTTGTAAGAAAATAGCCATGCGACACTTGGCGCTCCATACAAAACTACGCTGCATAGTCATCTTTAGCACCTTCTCAGAAGTCTGTTCGTGGTGTTGTAATATTTCCCTGTCGTGTTAAAACTGATTTACATTGGCATTCTTAACCCTCCAAGTACATCTGTCACTGTCAGTGGTCATGTTGCAACCTGTGATAAACATAATACCACACATATAGCAAAAGTTATCTTTGGCAGTAAGAGGATTATTAATAGCTCATTACGTCCTTTTTTCCCAGCCACCTGTGAGCTGCCTTGCATGAACGGAGGAAACTGTATTGGGCCGAACGAGTGCCAGTGTTCCGCTGGATATGAGGGCGACCAATGCCAAACGCGTGAGTTGAATTGCGTCCTCACCGGTTGGGATGGGAAACTATACTCAACTGTCGACAACATTATGAAACCGCTTACTTTCTTGGATTTTTTGGTCTTTTCATTCCGCCTGTAATTTTTTTATGAGGAGATATTCAACTTTGGACTGAGCAGATTTCGAGATGATTCACAACTTCGATTTAACCATAATATTACCTTCTTTGCCTGATTCTTTTCGAAATATTATTGGCATATATAGCGCTCATTGAATTTCCAGTGGCAAGAAGAGCGTATATGTCGCAAGGATGTTTGAAACATCTTTGTTATGACCATGTCTTAAGCAGTATTTTATAATAAAGACAAAATTAGTTGACTGAATTCCGAATTATGTGTAATACCTTAATTTAACGTAAACCTGTTTCAATATTGGAATATAAGCTTTCTTTGATTTCTCTGTAACTATCTTTTCATCTAGGAATCAATAAAAGAAATAGCCTAAGGCCACTTCAGTCCAAAAACGTAAAACGTTTTCCTATGATTGTAGCATAAACATTGTTTTCACTATCACACCGTAGACTACTCTTCAGTAGGCAGTAACACATGAACACAAGGGACTATGACATAATTATGTATATAAACGTGTATGTTTTTCACCTTGCAGTACTGTACACCGATGTTTTCCCGACATGATAATTATGTGCATTTCTCAACTATCTTTTGATATGTGAACTGTGGAAACTCATCTGTGATAACGTGAGAAACAAACCACATAAGGGCATATTGTGGTTGTCTTTCCCCCAGCCCAGTGTCAGCCGTCGTGTGAGAATGGCGGGACGTGCTATGCATCGGATACCTGCATCTGTCGACCGGGCTTCTACGGGCCCAGGTGTCAGTACGGTGAGTCCTCGCTAGACCCAGGCCCTCCCCGCTCTCAGACTCTATCCATCCCATAGCTACAGAATACTTATTGGATTCCTACTCGATTACTTTCAATCCGAGGATGCGAGTCCTGGTTTCTTGATGTCAGTACGGTGAGTCGATCCTCTTTAGACCGGAATTTTGTTCACTCTATCCGTCCAGTGGCTATAGAATACTGATCAGATTCCTAATTGGTTACTTTCCATGCTTTCATTCCGAAGATGCGAACTCCAATCCGTTGGCAAAGATTCGCTGGCTTGTATTCAGCTGGATCACCGTTGTCGTAGATCCGACAAAATTCTATCAAAATTCGCTCTTGGATATAAGAGATCAGAGTGTGTGAGACCTTCCTCCCACCTCTCTCCCACCCCACCTTTCCCCCTCAGTGTCTGTTGATCCCCCCCCCCCCTCTCTCTCTCTCTCTTCCTTTCACACTCTGCTGTGAGCTACATCATGAAATCTTTTGCGTTAATAAAACTAGACTTTTGTGCTATCTCCCAAGAAAATTAATTTAGTCGCCAATTTTTTATTTTTTATTTTTTTGGTGCAGTTGGCGAACCAGTATGAGGACTTCTCGTACAGCGCCATCTTCCGGCCAAACCAACACATTTACGATACACGAATTTGCTAAATCTCAATCTCGTGCCATCAGAATACTCGAGTATATTCAGTATCATTAATAGTTAAGTATACAGTGGAATATGTTCTCTGTACTACTCAGTATTTGATATTGCGTAAATCATGCTCATAGTCAATGAAAAATGCGTAAGAGTGACACATATTTCGTCAATATTAACAATACTACAACAGCAGATACATATGTATACATCACCGTCATACACAGTCTTTAGATTTTTTAGGTATTCAGTGACACCGCTGTATGCATTTCCGACATTGCTTCGATGTTATCAAGACTGATTTGTATCTATTCACAGCAACACGAAAGCCATTAGTATTGTGTTGCTCGCGTAGCCCCGCGGAATCAGTAACTAAGTCAGACCATTAGCCGCGTTTTCGTAGTTTCCTTTTATTAACCACCACTGCAGTGTTAGAATATAGTTTTCCCCACACATATTTCTCGTTTCTTTAGTGACCCATGTTGATTCATGTACGTACACACAAATCGATATCCATGCGGGCATTATGTGCCTGACGAACATACTTTAGGGATCCACGTCGATGTAAACACACTAGGCCTACTGTACCACATTGCGTGTTCTTACGACAACATTGTTGTCGTGTCCGCGATCTCAATCAATAACGCGGGAGCAGAGGTACTTTATTTGTCACCTATAATAACAGATGGGAGTTTCCGAATCAGAACTTCCGGCAAAATCCTCTTGTATTATTTTCCTCTTTTGTCGTCAGACATACGTCAATATTGTGTTGATGAATGAGAGTAGGTTTCATGGGGGAAAAGGTGATTTGATTTGTTGACATTCTTTTTGACTTATATGATGTAAGCTCGCATTATGTGTTTTATATCTTGAAGCTCTTAATTATCTGACTGAATTGAATATGCTACTGGCGACTGTGTCCTATATCGTATATTCTTTCTTTCTAAAATATACTATGTACCTTTCAAAGATTTATGAATAAAAAATATGTCTGCTCACTAAAAATAGATGTATACACTTTTTTTCAGTCAGATAGCATTTTCTTGTCTCTGTACTGAGTAGGTCTACACAATGGTCATTCAAAATTGTGCGGAAGTTTTCAAACAATTTCTGACCAATCAAAATTCACTCCATCGTTCATAGAATTCAAATAGCGAAGTTCGTAACTCTGAATCCACTGCCGCATCTTCAATACCAAGAAAGCTTGACAAAAAATATTTTGTCCTCTTTGTTGCCTCGACAGAGCGCTCGTATTGTTACAGACCGTGCAGAAACGGAGGAAGATGCGTGGGTATCAACAGGTGTAGTTGCCCATCCGGCTATTACGGACTTCAGTGTGAACACGGTAAGAAACAAAATGGGTGTGGCAGGGTGCTTGGTATACCGCGTTTAAACCTGGGAATTGTCACCGACATTATCATGAATATCATTGGGTGGCAAGAGTGTATGCATGTTTTGGGTGTAAGAGGGTTAATTATTGTGACAGACGTAGCCACGAATTGGTTTGTGATAGCCTGAGGCTGTGGCATGTTTGTTTATTAAGTCTTTTGTTTGCTTGTTTGTTTGTTTTTTAGTCATCATGATCAATGTTCAACTTTTGCCGCCCAGCGTGACAACGATGTGTATAACAATGAGTTCAGATCTACTGATGCTATGATTCTTGGGGAGAAATTGGAATCGAAGAAAAGGGGATGCAAAATTTGTTGCGTACTTTATGAGGGCCTCGCTTTGCTTTCAATAACCAACTAATATTACTGTTTGATTAATGTGCTAAATCAGTTTTTAATAGGATATAAATCGGATATATGTATTTTTCATATATGTGTATACAGTTTATAATACTAGTATTCATTCATATCATATGTCATATAGATAATTACATTACATTGTTGATATGTATAAATATAATATATATCATACATTATACATTATATAATATATGATATATAACATATAACATATAATATATCATATATGATATATCATATATGATATATAATATGTAACATCTAATATATATTATATAACATATAAAATATAATATATAATACATATCATATGATATATAGTGTATAATATATAATATTATGTGATATATAATATACAATATTTCATGGATAGACGTGACGGTTGTAATAATCTGACGTGTGTTTTGTTTGCTTGCTTGCTTTTAAGTGGGTGCCGTGCGATGTCGGCCCGCCTGTCAAAATGGCGGAACGTGTATGCCTGGCAACAGGTGCATTTGTCCCACCGGGACTTCGGGGCTGCGATGTGAGAGACGGTGAGTTCAGACTGGTAGGGAGGTATCATTTTATTTTAAATCTTGATTAACAACAAATCCAAGATAAAGAAACACATGATAGTGTTTAGGTAAATTTAGACAGACAAGAAAGTCTTTATACATTCCTGGTTAAAAAAAACAAACAAACAAACAAACACAGCCAACAACACGTTAGAAACACAATACTCCTCTTTGTATTTTGATGTTTAAAGTTAAGAAAGACAAGACAGACATGAGAATGAAAACAATGACTGCATCAAGTAGAAAACACCACACATGACTATGTTTGGGTAAGCTGAGACTGACTAGGTGTGTCAAACAAACAACTAAACAAAATATTCGAGTAAGGAATAGAATATCGTGTTTATTGATTATCAAACGACATGTGACTGCACAGTTCAGACTGTGCAGGATGCTGGGTTAGTGCTGCGCAATAAAATTTCATTGTGGTAATGGGTTACCAATGCAACATTAAAATGTAGATTTAGAGTGCAAGTTCTGTTACGAAATCTAACTCGTGTGTCATTGCAGAAAAAAGGAAATCCCATTATATCTGCTCTCACTCCACCCCCTTAAACTGCTAAGCGTGTTTCACTTTTGCTTTATTGTAAGTAATAGTTCATTGTTAACAATATGGACTAATATCGATCAATATCATACGCATAATATGCGCAACCCTGGCAGCGCCCTCAGTGTTGGCCACAGCCTGTTCGGCATATTGCATTATTCGTGGTTGTAGGAAACTCTGCAACCAACAATAAACGTTGGCTGCCTACAATGAAAAGAGCAGGGTTAAAGTTTATCAGACAGATGTTGGGTTTCCCTGAGACCACATTCGATTTTTCTGTCGTAGCATATGCATGGGTAGATCCAGATTTCATGCTGCGTTAGACTGCACAATTACACCAAATCACAGTCAGTTGAGATGCTATCGACCATCGAAGATGTCGACGATAATAATGATGATTTTGATGATGATGATGGTGATGATGATGATGATGATAATAATGATGATGCGATAATGATATAATGATGATATGATGATTGTAATGATGTTGTTGCTGCTGCTGCTGATGATGATGATAATGATGATGATGATAATGATGATGGTGATGATGATGATGATATGATGATGATGACATGATGATGAGGATATTATTATGATGATATGATGATAATATTTATGATGATGATATTATGATGATGATGATATGATGATGATGATGATGATGATAATAATAATGATGATGACGACGACGACGAGGACGATGATGTTGAGTGACAATGGCAATTGATGATAATGCATGATAATGATGGCATGACATGAATTCTTAAAATAAGGTACTTTTAATGTTCTTTGTTCCTTGGTACAGTGACTGCCCCCTACAGACCTACTCTCAGACCGTACGCCGAGGTTCCCGGCGTTTCGTGAAGGAAAGTTACACTTCCCCCTGCGGTCCCTTCGGCTGGAGGACGTGCACCTTATACAGGTGAGAACACTAGAACATAGGTCTTGCTAATGGGGTGTGTCCAACACCCCTTCTGTTCCTGTCTGTATACTTTGCAAGGTCTTGTTATTTAATCATTGGTTGTTCAAGACGTAGTATACATCACCAAATTACTCCTTTTTTCTTACATTCACGTTTAACACGTCAGCTGATAGATACATATAAATTTGAATTCTGGGTAATGAAGATGTTGTTGAATCTTTGAAAATAGCCACACAGAGGGACTCATGATAACCACTTTCTACCATAAGATAAAGTCAATAAGTGTAAATGTCTATACGAATTCTCAGCTCTGAGAGCTATTTTTGCCTACAGAAGAAAAAAAGTATAACAGGACTAGCTGATTCTCTTGACTTGGTTTGCAGGACTATCCAAAAACACATCTACGACACGGTGACGAGGGTGGGTTACCGGTTGGCGTGTTGAGCAGACGGACGATACTTTCATCATATCGATACCCCCCGTTCTGGATCGAGCACTGCCCGCGCTTCAAAGAAAATGTGAAAAGGAGATTTTCTGCAAACCGAGACCATGGCGGAGATTCATTTATTCGGACTTTGAATCAGGGTCCGAACAAGTCAACGAAAACGTAACTGATTTTTCACAAAGCGTATTTAGTTGGATACAGTCGACGACAAAAAACAAACAAACAAACAATCAGGCAAAGGCAATTATCACCGCATCATGTATAATCATGCAGCACCGTTGGACATCCATAAATGTAATCCTGCGAATGATATCCATATTTTCATATATACTTTTTGAGCGTTGCGTTTGGTGTAGATTAAATGAAGCAAATGTATATACATCCTAACTTCATGGTTGGTTAACCATTCGCATGAAGCTATTACCTCCTATTTCGGGTTCATATGATGGCAGCTCAGTGGAGAAAATGTGGCTTTCGTTTTTTTTTAAACCAAAAACTAAGAAAAACATGCCTTTAAGATTTCTGATGGGATCAAAATTCGTGACTCTTGATTACGTTGTGTAAAAGAGGCTATATAAACAGTTATGCATCTCATTTCCCACTCGCCGAATTTCTTTCGCTAAAATCAAGCATGTCTTGTCAAACTACCGGGCTCCTTTCATACCAGTAGGTGAGGAATCACGGTGTAAATGGCGTTGATAGGATTTTGTAGTGGCTTTCACCCTATATATATGTTTTAATTCCCATACTACATACTATAATTCCCATCTTGCCTGGACTCTTATGGCATGGTTTAATGTACTGGTAATTATTTCAGAACTACATTGCTCATTATAGGAGTATCAAAAGGCACTGTACCTTGGTATCATATTCATAATGGTATCGAAAATCCCGGTATGCTCAAGTTCGCGCTATAAAAACAATATAGTCCTTCTGTTGGAGGAACATTACTGATTTCCCCTGATTATCCATGAGTCCAGTCAATCCATGCGGTAGAGAAATCCCATCTTCAGATTTTAATATGTATTTGATCATCGGAGAGCAAATAGTTACAAAGAATATTGAATATTAAAAATAATAATCTTATGTAAATCACATGATATTTGTGAATATTCTTTGTTCAGTGACTGAACGGGTGACGTGTTTCGAGAGAGGGAAAGAGAAAAGATGCCGAGTGTTTGAGATATAGAAAAAACCCACTAAATCATGAATGATTTTGTGATTAGGCTTACTGTAACCCTCGTGAAACAATACGAATATGCTTCAATAGATCTACATGTATTTACAGAGCTGTCATTGACTATCGAATGATGTATACAACCCGTCTTCAGAGAGTCATAGGTCTTGTTATTCACTATGTCCTATAATCTTCTTTCATTTTGTGGTCATACATACGATATATTTTACTTTCCGATCTCCATAGATATGATTCATCAAACACACGAACGCATCAGGCATGTCAGGGTTTATTTTATGTGTCATCACAAAGTCCCGCATGCAATTTTGGTGTATCATGTCAATATAATTTCCTTCAATTATGGGAGGGGGCGGCTATATGATAAAGTCATTGAATATCCTTCATTACATAAATGTTGATAGTTTGCCTCAAATAAACATACATTTTTCGATATTGACAATGCTGAATATCCACCCTGGTTTACGTTGCCACGGCAACATGAAATACCTCCAGAAGACACTTCGAGAATCCACGCTGAAGTACCGTTGTACCAATATTTCTATCTTCCCTCACGTCTGTCAGTCTGTCTGTCTGTCTATATCTGTCTGTCTCTCCCTCTTTCTCTCTCTGCTCTTTTTCTCTCTTTTCTGCCTCTATACCTTTATCTCTCTCTCTCTCTCTCTATCTCTCCTTCTGTCATTTTTTTTTTGGTAATATTCAATGGCTTCATTCAAGAATGAAAACATGTTTAATGTTTACTTTTCTCAACGTACCCGAGGGTCCACTTCAATACCAAGCCCCGTCGACAGTATTCTGCTCTCTGCCTACTAGTATACCAGCCAATTCTATCACGCGCCGTCATTTTCCCCTGCCCTGTTCTCTCACTGGTTCCTCTTTGGCTTTCGGTAGCATATCATATCGTGAGTGAGCTTTAAAGGGGAGACCCTGTCAAGAGCGCCAAACCCCAAATCGTCTCTCTTCCACTGACTGGTGTAAGCAGTGGATTGGCGTAAAAGGCGTAGGATTCCAAAGGCAAAGAAGATGCAGACTGCTCAGAATGCAAAGACAAAGGCATAAAGAGAGTTAGAGGGTAGAGGTAGTTGAAGGGATGGATGATTCTTCCTTTTTTATGTCTGCGAACGACATGCTGTATTCTGTTTCTGGCTCCTTTAACGGTTTGAATGCGGGCATGCATGCATGAAGGCATCTTCGACGAATTTTCTGTCAGTGGCTATTGCTGACACCAATGCGTATATAATTTTTTTCACTTCCTCATAAATTATAGAGTTCCCCTTTTCATGATATGTCTCAAATATAACAGAATATAAATTTTCTTCATAGGGTTTCAACGTAGACATAATCCGTACTGCATCTTTAATGACATTTTAAATGAGAGAGGGGTCGAGGGATTATCTATAAATGCTGATAAAGAAGTCATTTATATATTTTAGTAAGACCGTAGTGATTATATCAGTCTTGATATAGACAGTTATCACTCTCGCCCTCCAAATGCAATATTATACTACAAAACAAAACAAAAACCCTGAACCTTATTTGCAATACTTCACGGAGGACTGTCTCTGTCTTGTATGGCATATAAGTGAATTACATTAGTATGAATTGTTAAGTGGCAAAAACGTGGAATGCATCTAAAAACGAGTGAATAAGGGTTTTGTTGCTGTTTTTTTTTTTGTCGCAGGAACTACGGATCTGATCAGATAGCATACCTTGTATGTAGGTGTTTCAGTCTGCAATATAAAACAATTCCGAAAATGTACAGTTGATTTTTTTAAAATTCCTTCCCATTTTATCGTTAGATCAAAGTTCAATTATCATTATCAATTCAATTTATCTCATTTTCTTCTTCCACAAAACATAAAAGAAAAAAATCAAGAATGTTACATGTTACATTATCCAGTTATCCATGCTTTAAGAAAAGAACAAATAGTAGTCCACTAAATAGCAAAGCTTGGCATACATTGTGGACACTGAAGTGATACAATACTGACTGAAAAACTTAGAATAGAAAATATAAAGTCATTCTGATCAAGACAAACACTACAGGGTACGTAGAAAGGACAGAAAGAACAAACAAACAAAACCACAAAAATATATAAACACACACACACACACACACACACACACACACATATATATATATATATATATATATATATATATATATATATATATATATATATATATATATATATAAGAATTGCACAATTCAGGGCCTGTGTATATGAGTGATTCTAAGCTAATGAAGTCCTAAATAGAGGTAAATGAAAATAATTAGACTGCCTACTATAAGTATACTTGTGAACTGATTCGTTTCCATCTCGAAAACATTGAACATCAAACAAATGCGAATCTTTAATTTTTAATATTCTGTAACTAAAGAATAATTTATCTGAATGGGAACGTGGGGCGAGTCCACAAGTTATTCATAAGGCCTTCCTTTTGTAATAACAAAAGTTTGCAACTTATTGAAAAATTGCCCTACATCGACGTAATAAGCACTGAATTGATCAGTGTTTTAGTAAAGTAGCCATGATAAAAGAAATAATGAGCGCACGTACTCGAGCAGGTTTCGAACCTACGACCTCCTGATCTCCGACCATGCGTCATCTCTACTAGACCATCGAGCTTCTAGTGTTTCATTTCTTTTTGATTCCAAAGAAAAAAAAGAAGCTTATTGTCTCTCGATGATTTCATCCAAAAATGCGTAATCGATGTAATTGAAAGTGTTTAGATTGTAAATGTGATTGTAAATGTGGTTGCCATGGTTACCAATGTTCCTGTAGAGAGCTACATTTTTCGTCTGTTTATTACGGTTGTGTCAAGTTGGTCACTTGTTGAGGTGATGAATGAGGGGAAAATAGCAAAGGTTAAAAGCAAAAAATAAGAAAAAAAAGTTAGCGAAACAGCACACACAGATTTACGCGATCAAGAGCATATTGCTATAGAATACCTTTAATTTACCAGAACGCGATGTATATAAAGAAAAGGAAAAAAATGAGGTATATATTTCTTGCCATGATGTCCAACCAAGTAGCTGTGTTA
Source organism: Diadema antillarum (assembly GCF_040938485.1). Classification (NCBI taxonomy): domain Eukaryota; kingdom Metazoa; phylum Echinodermata; class Echinoidea; order Diadematoida; family Diadematidae; genus Diadema; species Diadema antillarum. The sequence goes on from NW_027272976.1 coordinate 50,036, forward strand.
GGGTTAAGGAAAGAGGAAATCTTTGGATGCGTCTTAATTCTTTTCATTCAGGCATTGGTGGTCGTGATAACATTGAAGAAATACGCGTCCTTTGCCATATCACTCTCTGTGATGCCCCAACTGAATGTTCTATACCACTAAGCTCAGTGAATGATCTCTCCTCGTCTGTAATCAACAAAATGAAATGCAAATAATGAGTTTACGATGAATGTGTGTTTGAGGTTATTCTATTGATTACTTTAACAGAGAAAGAAGAAAAAAAAAGTTTATTTCTAAATACCACTGACTGCCGAGGAGTGGTGATGACATATGATTCAATCAGTGGCATTTACCATTCAGAGGATGGTTTACTTTAATCACGAGACGCAAATCAATGCAAAACTCGGAATGATGCAAAAAGAGAGAGGGTAGGGGGAAAAAAATCTCAGTGAAATGACGAGTTATTCAAACTGCAAGCAATTGTTGAATTGTTGTATACGCTCAGGCAGAATGACGCTCCCGTGATGCACATTCGTCGTTTCAGCTCGCCAGTATACAATCATTCCAAACGTTCGCGATTACGCAACACAATGTATACGATCCTCAACCTTGCGTACATTCATCCTCCATTAATGTCCTCGGAACAGGAAGATGTAAAGGGAAGAGGAGGAAGGAGAGAGCGCGAGATGGAGGGATCTGGTGGAGAGAAAGAGTGAGAGAAGGTGGAGGGTTAGGGGGGAGGGGAGAGGGGAGAGGTGGAGAAGGAGAGAGAGAGAGAGATGGTGATACAGCGAGACAGCGAGACAGCGAGACAGCGAGACAGCGAGACAGGGAGATGCAAAACTAATTTGGAGGCATAATCATATACCACTAAAATAAGTATTATATATGAGTAATTACAGGGGAAAATCCAGTCCAAATATAAGTTAGTCTGATAAAAATGAGTAAAATCCTAAGAGTCCAACAGTAAAAACTTGACTGAAATCGGTTGGAAAATAAGGAAGTTGTGACATTTTGAAATTTTGCTAATTTCTGCATAACAGTTCTTGTACAGTGGATTGGAGAATTAGTAAGCTAACCATGTCATAACCTCACAATTTTCCATTGATTGTGTACCCAAAAAAAAAAATGACGAAAATTCCATGTTTTTGTCATTGACATCTGAAACATAATGTTGTTTCTGGTTGAAAAACTTCATAATTTCATAATTGTGTTTGAATGAGAAAAATTTAGGTACAAACTGTGTGGCAACTTTGTGAGGGATGACATGCTCACTTTACCATTTGCAGATTCATATTTACCTTTCAAGAACTGTTTCCTGAAAAAATATTGAAACTTCAAACTGTCATTTTTTACCCTATTTTGATCAAAATTTTACCGTTGAACTTGTAATATTTTACTATTTCTTATCAGACTAATCTATATTTGGGCTTGATTTTCCCCTTTAACATAATATTTCCCTCTCCAAGTCTCAATGTTAAGGTTCAAGTTCAGGTTCAATGGCATTTATTTGCAACATGTGACCAATTTGAAAATGCTGGGGTCACATCTCTAGAAGTACAAAAACCTGTGACGAGTGTGCCCTCAACATAAATGAGTATGACCATTCCATAATATGCAGTATCATAGTAAATAGAATACAAAACAGAGGTAATGACAAAGACAAAGACAGAGACGGAGATACAGACAGACAAAACAGAAACAAGACAGGAACATAATCTGTAAAACATTATATCTTGTCGGCATGAAATTTTCGCGAACTGGAGCAGACTGTCTTTTTCGAGGCGTGAAATTGTCGCGAGCTAACTGTAACATTCAATGCGTATAGTGTAGACAAGAACTTTCACGTGCATTTTAATTTTCCAAATCTTGGCTCTCCCAAAATTCGCGAAATTGAATGAACGCGAATATTCCTCGATTTACAGTATACAGACATTGACATTGACAGGGACACCAACTTCGACTTATGTAACAATAATGCTCAAGACTGACAACACAGCATCGGAAATGTATAGGCATTGATAATCTTACCGATTGCCAAGGAATTATGATTTAAGCGTTAGTAGTTATTGTACTATAGAAGTTGTAGTAGTAGCACTGGTAGAGTTGTGGTTATTGTTGTTAGTGTCTTGGTGGCTAGCAGTACCATATTATGTAGAATCATTGAAAATAGAGTTATCTGTTGTGATAGTATAGCAACGAAAGTAACAGGTTACAGGTAGCAGGCTACCGAAATGCAAACGCTGATATTATCATCACTATATTATAGTAATGATAATATCAGCGTTTGAATTTCGGCTGCTTATGAGAAGAAATAGTTGCGGTGATAATGGTATTTGCATATTAATGGTCGTCGTCATAGTAATAAAAGTAGAAGTAATAAACTGGTACGGGATTTTATGACATGGATATCACTGATTTTATGAAAGTCGCACCGGCCTCATTCTTCTTCTCAAGCTCCAGAATCCATCAGCTCTTGGTTTTAATCACGCATCATTAAGGACAACTGCTGGATGTTAATTGTCAATGCGATAGTGGTTAAGGTCCCACAAAAGAAATAAAGATCGAATCTCGAGTTAATGGCAAATTAATCGGCACCTTAATTTCTTACATGAGACGAATTCAACAGCGCCATATAAATTCAGCAGATCTTATCTGCGGAGAGCTTTCCGCGCGCTCCGTGTCATTCAAAAGTCAGTATTACCCACGGCCAAACATCTGACGCTATTTGACTGACAATATCACCAGTTTATGCCCTTTCATTCTAACATAATGCTCTTCCTCGCTCTATTATCCGCTAAAATCTACAGTCCCGGTATACAATTTCATGTTTATACATTCAAAACTTAGCTTCGGGCCAGTCCTCAAATGCGACTTGACAATGGGGGAACGAAAAAGTCGTGAGGAAAATTTAAAAGCAACGATCGCACATATTAGGGGTCTTTTAGACGTTTGCACTAAGCTTGGATGTTTGTTTTGCGAGCGATTAAACAGTTCTTTCCTCCCTTTCTCTCGCTCTCAAGGAAAACTTTACAAAGTTTACACACACTCCCCGTCGAATCTTGAGGAAGGATACCCACTTGATCACGTCAACTGGAGTGATACCCTCGACAACTTGATCTCATTTCACACGAAAAAATTAAATCCAAATTCATATCATGTAGAAATATTATAAATTGTAGGAATCAAACATATTGATATATCGTTTGTTTCTTCTTCTTCTTCTTCTTTTGTGATTGTAATTTTGGTTTTGCATCGTCCTAATGTTATTTTGTTTTTCAGTCTTTTTGTGCACTAAGAAACACCTGTATAAAGCGCCTTATAGATGCAATTATTGTTATTGTTATTATTATTATTATTATTATTATTATTATTACCATCATTATTGTTATTATTATTATCATCATTGTTATTATTATTATTATTATTATTATTATTATTATTATTATTATTGTTATTATTATTATCATCATCATCATCATTATTATTATCATCATCATGACCATCTTTAAAATCATGTTTGACCCCTTGGGGTTGATAAAACATTATTCGATCACCTGTTTTCTTCTTTTATAAAGAGATGGACGTAATGCAATTTTGTCTCAGGGAAGCAGTGCCGTAATGATCCTAGACACATCTTTCTTGACGTTCTGTTCTTTTAGCTAGGCCATGTTCTTTGAATCCAAATACAGGGAATGTTTATTACATTTCAGGGATACCAGATGATGTCGGATAATGATGGTTAGATTTTTATCGAGTAAATGCAAACATGGTCGACTTCTTCGATTAATTCCCACGCGCCTCGATATGTCAAGCGTAACACCAACTCTGTGAATGCATGCATGTGGGACCGAAACACTGCACAGGTTGTTCATCGAGTATTACCACTACCGTCGTGTCGCTTCTATGAGCTTAGGGTGATGGCCAATCTAAGTGTTTAGGTGTAAACGGCGTCCAGAGGCCATCGGCCAACGTGTGGAAGACACGACTGTCAAGGTCGACGCCGAGATGCTTTTTCCGCGAAGATTATTTGATCAATCGCCAACCAATGACAGCTGAGGGGGTAAGTTGTCGCCAGCAAGCAAAGAGTCAAGTTTGCCCTACGTGCTAACGGCTACCGGTAGCAGGGCCGTCTCTCGGGCCAGAAGTATGTCGATGACACGATCCAACTCAAAGAATCAACAGTTAGTCGATCGTCACACCAATTATTGTACCCCTCTTAAAAGATAACCAAGGGGAAAAATATATTGCGTGCAAGAAAAAAAAGTGATCTCATGTTCAATACGGGATTCTGATTTTTGTGCCAGATATTGGAACAAGCCATGCGAGATCTTTTGTTCGGTCTCTGAATAGCCGTTTACTTAACGCTGTGGAATATGGTTCAAAATACAAACAAGTTCAGGAAGAGAGATAATACGACTGCAGTAAGTGGTTCATGTCGACAAACTGGAGGAAAGAAAGGAGAGGTCTCTTGTAAACGATTATAGCATGATTTGTCAGCTTTACTTTAGTCAATAAAACATATACAATTTAAACATCTTCGTTTGCGTTACTGCGCCACTGAAGAATGACTGGGACGAATCTTTAGTTTGAACTCAACTGGTTGTGTGATGAAAAGAGGGAGAAAAGAATAGCCGTTTATCTCGAGTGCTTCAAATCCTCTTGCATTCAATCAATATTGATATGATCGCTATAAAGATGAGTAAACTAGTGGGCCTACAGTCCGAAGGATGTAAGAAAAATTTGGTATACATGTCTTTGCGTTTCTCAGATGGGATGAATATTTAGGGTCCTAATTGGTCGTAAATCATGTAAAATGTTTTAAACGAACGCTCTCTCCACAGACACCAATCACAACAGCGCCAGTTTGATTCAGAATCGTTAGCACTGTGTGTTGATTTGTTGGATATGAAGACATATTGTGGCGTGTAACTTTTAAGCATCATCTACAATGCCTGCCACTGAGTCGGCCAGAAATGGTCACACGAATCAACTTAATACACCATCAATGCCATCAGTCCATGCGACCTGCGACATAGTATGTATCGACAAATGAATTAGAATTAATCAAAGCAATGATCGTTTGTAATAATGGTGACATAACATTTGCTCCTGCGACAATTCCTCCTGTCTTATTTTCTCCACGGACCTAGGGTTAGGGTAACGGTATAGGGTGACAGGGTTCTAGGGTTCTAGGTTAAGTTTAATGTGAGGTTTACAATTCGGGTTAGGGTTATGTTTATAGGTATAATTTATGTTTGGGTTTAATAGCGTGTAGACAAGTTTCCATGGGAACAATATTGTCGCAGGAGCAAACGTCATGAAACCGCAATAATACTATAAAAACTTGACCTTCAAACAGACGGACAAAGTTTATGACAGAACGATGCGCAGTGCAGAGTCACACAAGCGTAATTTGATGCAGATAAAGAAAATGCATTTCGAAAAGGAAAAAAAATCTCTCTACTAATTCCGTGAACTTTGATGGACGTGTCATAAGCGTACACAACTGAGACTTTTGATGAGGACACACCCCACCTGAGATTACATCTTTTTCGTTTTTTCGTTGTCTCAATTCAGCACTTTGCTGTTCACGTTGAATACTTGAACTGAGTGTGTTATGTTGCCTGCTTTGAGATTGCTATGAAAGCTATGAATTATGCTATATTGTTTTAGGGCCCTCTTTTCCATCAACAACAAATAAAACGGCCGTTAAAATATGTTTTGGAAGGAGATGATAATATTGACAGATGATTACCATCGTCGCCATCCGAATCACAAAAGATATGATAATAAATTCGTAATATGGAAGGGGAACAGCGAAAAGGTCACATATGGTACTGTGTTGCATCTCTGCAAATGAAGAAAAATCATGAATCCAAAAATCATATAAATAGACTGAAGATGAACATTACTAGATTGTTAGATTGTTAAAAACCTTTGTTAGGTAAACATAATGAATTGACATGGCTATGCGCGTGTAATTATGTGAAGTGAGGTTTACAACAACAACAACAAAACATGAAAAAGGGAAAACTTTGAAGCCGAGGAAATATGAAAAGCTAACGAATCCGTTGCTAGAAAAAAAATAAAACGAAAAGGACCTGCAATATATCCGAATTTGAAGGGTGTTTGGCAAGCGTACACTCCGACTTCGTCTGCGGTTTCTCTTTGGACAATGGACATACGAGGAAAAAAAGACTGTATACGATCCACGGATCCATACGACGGTGTACGACGTATTATATGTGGAATGGATGTACTGCAGTGCTTGACAATATCAAAACTGACCGCAGAAAATATCAACGAGAAAGTGTCTCGCCAGCGAGTTGGTTTGCGGTCAGGTGAAAGCATCGCGCGATTTAATAGGGACCACAAACAAATGAAGTGTTAACGTATTTCTTCAGATGGAATGTTAAATTAGAGCCCCGATTGCCATGATCAGTCGTGGAGGGTTGCATTACGGACCAACCTCCTCAGCACCCTAAACCTTCCTGAGCTCTTCAGGCATTCTCTCAACTCGCATCTCTTTCTTTTTCTTTGGTGGTGGTGGGGGGTGGGGAGGAAAGCATGTAAGTTCTCTAACTTCTCAGAGTCTATCACACCCACATTTAAGGATTACTGAAGCATGGTGTTGACTTCAAAACGCCATATCATGAAGCTAGCTCCACGATTTTTTTTTTCTTCAAGAAGGCGGCGATATTAATTTGTATTTTCTTTGCGGCGTTTCCTCACTGTGTCCCTGCACAATAGGGGCATTGGCGCGAGGGGCCGTCACACGCAGGTCGGGAAACCGCCACACCCCGGGAGCGTAATGTTCTCCTCCGTATCTCGATTTCCTCGACTCTACAACTATGCCTCCTCTCCATAACACATGACATTGTCCTCACGTAAGTTACTAATAAACAAAGTAAAATGCACTTGTCTTTCGCGTAAATCAAACTATAAGTGCCCTTTGAAGTTCAGGGAAAAGTCAGCATGTTTATCAGGACGATGTTAAGATGAAGAGTGGATGCTTTGGTAACGATAACTGTGACTGTTTAAACCAGAATGACGTCGTAATGAAAACCTGGTAGTCAGACGTAATCCGTATGTTATGTACGTAACCCAGGCTCCTGTTTGCAATTCAGTATGACGTCTACTTTAGCTGTTACAGAAAGAGAGAGTGCGTGAGAGAAAGCGAGGGATACGAGATCAACGATTATTTTCTGGTCTCATCGAACGACAATATTTTGTCGTTCCTATTCAATGCCGCAGCAATGCCGTCGGATATACTGTAGGTATTACCTAGCTCGATTGTAAACTAAACACAAACACACGACGTTTGAAAAGGCAAGGATGCTGTGTTATGGCAAACGTACGGCATTGCTTATGTTGTAGACCTCGTGACATTCCACAAAGTGTTGGCGTCATAAAGGTGCTGTTTACCAGGTGATCTTTACACCTGTCTGTGTGTACATGCACTCGCAGTGCAGGAATTGAGTTTTGTAGGTCAATAAGGCAAAATGACACAAAGATCAATTGACGTCATTCTAGCACCCGTCCCCAGATAGGGAAGCATCACATCATGTCCTACCCTGCGAAAAACACGTTCACGTTCAAGGGCATGTGACATTCATCCAGGTCCAGCCTCTCGCTGTTGTCCGGGATGGATCGTGGCAGAGTCTGGATTCTGAGTGACCGCCGCGCGCGTTCTACATTGTTGCGCTAAGTTTCATGGTACTCATCAGTGAGGCATCCACCTTACGACATCCCCTGGCGATGACGTGTACCATGCCGTGATCGCATGACGCAAACTGGGCGATTCCCGCTACAAAGAACATGCGTCGATGGTCGTATCGCACTGGAAAATTTGGACCATTAGCTAATATTTAGATTTCAACACCCTACATTGCCAAATTATCAGGTAGAGAGAGAGAGAGAGAGAGGGGGGGGGGGGGGGAGGAAGCGAGGAGGGAGAGAGGGAGAGATACCTCTCTGCAAACCAATAATATTTCACGTCTCAATTAAATGTAATGCGCAAATTCAACTCGCAAATTTGCTGTATAGATCGAGCTGTTAGTATTTTTCTCCTATGACTTCTTTGATATTTACAGGAGGCGCCAGGCTCACATGAAATGATGTATTGAAGCATTAAATGTCATAGTACCACCTGGAACTGGGGAGTGTGGTGCGCTTACCTGGTATGTCAGTATTGAATGTTACTATTAACCAATTCGGTCCCAAAACTCTACAGCCTTTTGCATTATTGGTTGCTTCCACATTTCAAGTAAAGTAGCCCTGAAAACATTGCAGAAATGGAGCAATCCTGCACAGTAATTGACCGTGTGCAGCTACGAAATGTCGAATCAGGTGGCAAACATGCCTAAATAATTGATTCACGAGCAGATAGTTGCATACAGTCGAAATGATTTGAAAGGTTCATGGACGACGCCAGACAAGAAATCAACTGTCATGGCGCGGCGGTGTGGTGAATAAGGTTCCTGAGGAGAGGATCCCCAGACGTCCCGAAGACGGCCCGCGGTGCTGACGACCTTGGCAAGGTGCTTTGCCCTGGCAATGCTGGGGGAATGATCAAGGTATACAGCGCCTTGTGATGGACCATTGACATCAAAGCAGAGACTACATCCAGAGATATGGACACCTTGTGGTGGCAATGATGATCATTGATATCATGAAATCCAATTCCCGAAACGTGTTTGTCAAGCCGCAAGCTATGATTAGTTTGTGAAAACATTTGGCGGGCAAGTGCCATCTTCAAGCGAAATTTTGGCCGGAATTTAGAGAGACTTGTCACTAGTGACCCTAGTCCCTTACAGTTAACACGAAGAAATATAATTATACTATAATAACTACGTGGTCGGTACTTAACAAGTTGGGCAGTTCCCTCTTTGTTTAGAATCGATTTGGAAATGCATCCTACTCATGTGCGTATTTTGTTAAAGCATAGAATTCGAGAAGGGCAATTAAACTGGAGCTCTTCACTTACCGGTATCTCAAGAAGACAAGGCTTGCTCAATCAAAATCTCCACGGCTTTGACACAAGGGATTTCTTTCTTCGATAGAAAATGGGTCAGGTTAATGTATCTGGAAGTAGTTTTTTTTTTTCTCAATAAAGACTTCATGCTAAAACAATTTGAAAAAAGACGTTTATTCATTTTTTTTTTTGCAAAGTATCTGAATAGACTTGATTGAAAGGGAACTTACGTCAGACTGCAAAAGATAATTATCGACAGCGTGTGCAAACGAGGAAAGCACCTGCAAAATAAACGCAACATTAGATGAAAATTTTCAGGCAAGGAAAAAAATGTCAAAAGACAATTTAAAGTTTTATTGGCAATTCCATGTCCATAAAAGAGTCGCAGCAAAGCCTCTAATTGATTCGAAATTCTATTGAAAAGTAGCCAGGCGATCTCAAAGCGCGCGCTCGCCAATATTGCGGCATTGTTGGCGCGCCGGCCGAGAGGGAGCGAAAGTCATGAGCGGAAGAAGGAATGAAATTGTAACATCGACGAGAAAACTCGGCGATATTATATCGAGATTAAATCAACCATCACCACATTGTTATGAAGTCATGAATAACACCGTCAGAACACTGGGGACTACCCTACAAAAGCGCATTGTACTTATCTTGTTTGAACAAGGGACTGTAAATTTCATATTTAGCCCGTAATCGCCGATCTCAACTATCAATCATTTTGGGCGATGCGCGCGGGTAGCCCAGTGCAGGTGCATTAGGGGGTGGTGCAGCCGATGGTGTACGGCAGTGTACTCCAGTGAGATCCACGAGCATCCTCTCCCAGTTGCTTCCTGACATTTAGTATTCATGAAACACCCGCTCTGGGTGTTGGTCGCCTGGTTCGGGTGACTGTCACACCAGCTCCGGGACCCGTCGGGCTACCCGCTAACCCGCGGCTCGTATAGGCCCTTCAGTATAGGCCAGAAGGCACCTCACCATGCTAATATGCATGTGAGACTAGTGTCGCGGCATCGATCGGCAACAAGGTTGTTTTTCAACCGACAGCTAGCGGGCCGGCATCGCACAGCTTCGGGCCGACATTAACCTAAGCCAGAGAGCTAAATAACATGCGTTTTTTTCCCTTCCTTCTTTTCGTCTTTGACTTTCAACCGCCTCCCTCTCTCCCGTCGCCTGAATAGGGGAGCCGCTTCCAACGGGGCGGTACAAGCCCCGCACGCGAGACTCAAGGCCCACTCGTATCACCTATCAAACCTTCCACTAAATGTTCATTTGCTGGTATTTTCATCGCCGGGATCTCGCCCAGAAATTGATTAAGATTAATTTAGGCTTGGATGAGCAGACCTAACGACCGTTAAATATGACGCTAATCGCCTATTTCAAACCATGTCACTTGATTGCACGGATCGGCACGTGCGAGACAGTGGAGAATCGCCTCTCCCGTGGGTTCCCCGTCGTGACGGACGAGAGGAGACGAGTGCTGGCTGCTCCCGGGCTCAGCTTCACCCCGAGTCACGGGCATTGTGAGAAACCAAATAGGCTGAAGGAGAGGCCCGGGGATGCACGAGTTGCCATCAAAGCAATCCTGGGGATCGCCCCAGTCTCGTACACCGTGCATTTCTTGTTACAATTACGGTTAAACGCACACGGGCTCTGAACTCCACATCCACAAGACGTGAAAAGGGGGAGAAAGGGAAATTTTACAAATAAACGCAGACACGTAAAAAAGCATGTTTCATTAGGATTCAATTTAAAAGAAGAGTGAGAAAAATGGAGGGAAAAAGAGCGAGAGTCTGACTATTCTTAGGTTTAAATTACCAATGAGTTCCTCGATATAAACAAACAGGCGAGGCAAGAAAGTTAGATTTGGGCGTACTGGCAAGTGAACCATCAATTGGTAGTCGCCCAGATAATCGTTGTTGCCACTTCATCAGACATTGCAGGAGATGAGAAGAGAAAACTGGGAGTTGGCAAGATGAACTGAGAACCTTGGCGTAGTTTTGTTTTCTCTCGTATTGTTTTCTTTTTCTCTCTCACATTGACGACATTGATTTCCGGAAACTTTCTTTTAGCATTTTCCGCAAGTTTTCGCAGCAGACGACATGTACATGATTCTATGTATAATGTCGCGCCCAACGGTAGTTCGTTATCAATTTTGTCTGTACGCAGCTGTTGACGAAATTAAAATCTATTGACTTTCAGTCAGGTTTGAAACTCCGTTGATATCTAAAATAAATGTTAATGACCACGATTACCACAAATCAAATAAAAAAACAGGACGGAAATGGGAAAGGGAAAGTAATAACGCAAGACACAGACATGTAGCTCCCTACTTTATACAAAGTAAATCTATTTTTTGTTTGGGTTCTTTTCAGTCAAAGCAATTGTTGGGACACTGTGGAGTAGTGGATAAGACTTTTGACTTTCAATCGGAGGAACCGAGTTCAAATCCCGTGTCCAGCATGTCTAGTGGTTACGTCCTTGCACAAGATGTTTTCCCCACCATGTCCCTCTCGACCCAGGTGCATGAATGTGTACCTGGCAACTGCAGGCTAATAATAGTCGCAGGGTCCTCTTGTAGAACAGTATCAACATGAAAGCCAGTGGATAAAGAATACCATAGCATCATAATCATTATTGTTATCCTAACTGTTGACAGAATTGAACGGATTTCTTTTGGTTTGCTTTGATAGCTTTTTATATCCACATGGCCTTCATTGCGTTGCCAGCATATATCACCTCACATGAAGGTCTACTAGCATGTTCTGGATGATGTTTGTAGCCCAGAACATTAAACTGAAAACAAACATCCTTCGCTTCCTCTCTCCGCTTTGATTTGCTCCTAAACTAAGGTCAATCAGGGAATGCGATCCGAAAATTTTATCGGAAGGAAACGTTCAGAGAACTGTAAGTCTTACCCATAGATGGGAAGTCATGGGCAACCATCATACATTACACTGAGAAATATGAGGAACTTCTGACATTAAAGGTTTGTTTGCTTGTTTATTTCATTTCCATCTGAGAAAATGGGTGGATAAGCCCATATTCAGCTGCAATATCTGGTCTTCCTTGGGGTCCAGTTGGATGTAAGGCGGGTCCACTTCAATGGGTTAAGCACTCTGCTCTTTGCGATGAATAAATGAAGCGGGACCTCTTACGTGCATGAGTTGTGACTCTCCTAATACACGGGACCTCCATTTTATGTCCTATCCGAGGGACAGAGTGTTTTGCCTCTTACTAGAGGGGACGGTATGATTACACACAACATTGCTCAGTGGGACTTGGGAATCGAACCGGGGTCCTTTGATGACAAACGCACTACCGACTGAGCTAACTCACCGCACATTAAAAGTTTCCTTTCATTTTGGGGAAAGCTTCTATTTCTCGTATGGTATATGTGCCTGACTGATACCATTCGTTAAATATTGATAGTCATCTGGGACGAACCACGAGGTGTCGGCATCATTCGCCCGTTTTTCTTGTGTGGGTATAGGTAGGTGGACCACTTTACTGGGTTACCACCCTGCTCTTGGCGATGAATGAATGAATGAATGGTATCGGGACAAACTCACACACGGGAACTCCATTTAATGTCCTGTCAGAGGGATCCTGCGCCTCCATTCGTTGTAGGTCAATGAAGGGACAGATGTTTTCCCTCTTCCTATCCCATACAGGGGGACGGTATGATGACGCACTACATTGCTTGGCAAGACTCGGGACTCGAACCCGGATCATTTGGATTGGGGGCAGACGCGTTACCGACTGAGCCGAGTCAAGGCCCTTCTGGGGCAACCGGAAGTGTGTGTGCGGAGGTGGTGGGGGAGTGCGGTTGGTGGTAACACCAAGAGTTACAAAACTTATCGGAATTTTTCAAAACAATGTAAATTTTGACGAAATTAAGTAAACACTGAAAATGAAATGGTCTGATGAAACAATACAATGGTGAATAAAAAACCTTCAATTCAAATTGAGAAGTATGAAACAAGGCTTCATATCAAATGCCACACATTTTGACTAAAGGGCTTTTTACACTTGTAAATTTTTGCTTAGCCCCGGACCAACGGTGGGGCTAAGGGGGGGGGGGGGGCCTTAGCCCCACCGTTGGTACGGGACTATCCTTAGCCCACTTTCTGTTTACACTCGTTTTTGCCAAAGTGGGCTAGCCCCACCGATAGTACGGTACTATCTGGCCCTGCAAAATAGCAGGGGTTAGCACCACAATTGCGGTGCTAGCACCGCAATTGCGGTGCCAAGCAAGTGAGTGTAAACAGAACGAAAAAATAATCCTGGGCTAAGCGACGGAGACGAAGTCCGACCCTCACTGACCAATCAGAAACGAGGTAATCAAGTGCTGCCGGTGCGTGCGTGTACGTGTACAGTACACAGCGTAATTATGAATATTCATGTGGTTTGGAAAGTCCGGGGCTAAGAAATACGAGTGTAAAAAGGTCAGTTTTCTCCTTAGCCCCGGACAAGAGATAGTACGGGACTAATTGGCGAGTGTAAAAAGCTGAAAAAATTGGTACGGGACTAACGATAGTCCTGGGTCAGAGAAAGTCCGGGGTTAAGAAACACAAGTGTAAAAAGCCCTTATGTTTACAAAGTCTAACGTATGCAGTATTGAATTAAAGCACAAACATGATTTTTCCACGACACCTGCACATATTCACAAAATAATTGTATTAACATTGAGGTATACCTACTTCTACTATTGGATAGACTTGGACATTAGGGGAAAAAATAGTTTGCCTGAATCTGGCCGTAAAATAGACTAAATCTACCTTAAAGAATACCTGCCGTCATGCACCCCTGGTTGCAGCAGCTATACATAGCTGGAATGCTTTTCAGTACTTTTCTCGATGAGAAAAACACATAAACACGTTGTACACACTCACAACATTTTTTTTTTTTTTTTTTTTGGGGGGGGGGTCCAAAATATGTCATATGTAAAATGGTGGTGGCTGGACATCAATTTCTGGTGGCCCTGGGCCACCGGGCCACCGCTAATCATCTTTTGTTGAATGGAAGTACAAGCACATGTTGAGCCTCACATAATGTATGTATATATATATATATATATATATATATATATATATATATATATATATTACAAAATAATTATATTACAAAAAACAAAAAACAAAAAAAATTAGAAAAGCTGCATCGCTTCGGTGATCCCTCGCATTTATTCCAAAGTTGATTTACGTCCTTTGGGTCTATGTCAGGTTAACGTGTGTGTGTGTGGCACACATTCACACACTATAGCTTCTGACCACACGAGCAAAGAGAATTAAGGGTTTGGGACGAACACCGATCTAGGGCTTTCAATAGCTCAGTCGGTAGAGCACCGGTCTAGTAATCCGGAGGTCTCGGGTTCGAATCCCGATGAAAACCCATTTTCTTTGCTCAAAGTTTTCGCCATATATATATATATCTATATATATATATATATATATTGTACATGTACACACAAATACACACACTCACACACACACACACACACACACACACACACACACACACACATATATATATATATATATATATATATATATATGGGTACAAAGCTATACATTACATTTTTTTCCGTCAATTTGTTTCTTGTGTTCAATTTGTCGGTGCGCGTGTCTAAAGACGATGTTAATACTCACGTGTATGCCGTGAGGGCACGTTTTGATGTGAAATTCTCTAGAATGCACGTGTCTATCATGGTGAATTACCTATCCTCGTTCTGTGAACCTGTGCGCTTGGCGGAAAACTCCTTCAATGGTAACAGAATTAATTAAAAGAGGAATCTAATTCAATTCAATTCAATTATATACATATATATATCTTTATGTATATAGATGTTAACAAAAAATCGGAGTGTGTCCTGAGGAATTGCAGAGAGAACAATGAATACGAGATTGACAAAGATGCGAAAATGCCACGAGATTCAAGGCTACTGAATGACAGGTTATCCTATACGGCTACAATGGCGCCTCATTGAGGCGAAGGAAGCCACAGTTCTCGGGGAGTCGAGATGGGAAGAAAAGGGCATTACAAGCGCAGACGGATGCTGGTCGCATATAGAGAAGGAGAGAGTGCGCGGAGAATCAGCCCGTATTGAGAGTTCGTTCTCAATAGAACAATGCGTATTAATCTCTACACCTTGACATCGCAGGAAGTACACGTAAAGGAGGCAGCGAATCAGAAAGAAAGGCAAAAAGAAGAAGCAAGACAGAGGAAGAAAGGAATAGAGAGCTATGACATTGGAAAAAATCAAATATCATACATGAAGGGGAAACGCATTATGATAATGATGATGACACCGTGTCCTCACCTAAGTACAAATTATAAAGACAACCGGTAGGCATGGGAAGGTGTATAGATCTTGCCCGTTGACCAGAAAAATTTGGAGGTACTGATGAGGATATAATAGGTAAGAAGTGCGTAGTTTCAAGCTTCCGAAAAATCAAGAAGATTTCAATGACTTTGCCATCGATATATTGTTAGGGTGATACAGAGAAGATATATTAGGACTACCAAGCGTGCGACATGGTGCCGTATCTGTTTAATCCCGTCGGGACTTCTGCCTTTACATACACCATTTACATCATGTACACCGGTAATGACAAGGTTAAAGAGAATCCGCTACAGTTTCATTCGTTACGAATTGCGTCCTCAGTATTTTGCATATACTCGTGGATTCATAGAAGTCGCTGGAGGTGGAGCCATCAGAGCTAACGAGGTAGGTACGGTGACTTGTAGAACATAGTGAGTGATACGAGAGATAGAGGAATGAAATAGGAAGAGGGTGTAATTCCATTCCTAGCGACGTCCATATTGTGGTACAAATGTGACGTATAGATAGTAAAAAATTATGAGAGAGGGATAATCAAAACTATAGATAGTAAGAAAATATGAGAGAGCGATAGTCAAAACTAGGGAAAGTCCGTTATCATTGATCCAGACATGTACTGCAGTCACACCCTTACACTCGCAAGCGAACACATGGTGCACCTTCTGATATGTGTGCGTCGGTTAACTTAAATACTGGATAGTAAGATCATAGATAACCTTATTGCTTTGACCATGGTTATGAATTATGATGCACAATTCATGAATGCTATGCTTAGAATCAGATGTGGGCAAACCGGTTGATTCCATTTAATTAAAAAAGCCGCATGATTATACTGTCTTACTATACTATGAGTTTACTCTTGCAAGAAGGAGATATATCGAGAAGAAGAAATATTGATGAAAAGAAGGACAGTTAAGCTGAGAGAGAGAGGGAGAAAAAATTGAAGATCAACACCTCATCTTTACGACGCAGTCTCGTTAACATGACAAAAGGTTAGGAGCGGAAAACGGCTGCGGCTCGCTCGGCTTACTGGCGCGCTGACTCGAAGTGAGCAGCCAAATACAGGAGCAGGGAAGAAAGGAGGAAAGCAGCAGAGGGAGGGAGGGAGGGAGCTGGAGAGAGAAAAAGATAGACATACAGAGAGACAGAAAGAGGGAGAGAGAAAGAGAGAGAGATGGCAGAAAAAAATCACTGCTTTCTTATTGGCTTCTTGGGCTGTCTTAGAGCAAACAATACGACATGGCTAGCGGCTGCGCGCATTGGCCGGATCTGTGTTTGGATGTGCTGCAGCGTTGGCGTGGTTGTTGAGTATCATTGTTGAGGATATGACATGGCGTTAATCTGAAGGCAAAAGCACCCGCTATAAAGAGTGGCTAC
Organism: Diadema antillarum; assembly: GCF_040938485.1. Lineage (NCBI taxonomy): Eukaryota > Metazoa > Echinodermata > Echinoidea > Diadematoida > Diadematidae > Diadema > Diadema antillarum. The sequence continues at coordinate 66,712 of NW_027272976.1, forward strand.
TTCAACTTGTAAAAGACAGTTTCTTTTTTGTCGCTGCACTCGGCGAAAATTAGTCAAGTGCTCATGGCAATTTACTTCGCAAGAATAGCGTGGCACTTGGGGGACGAAAACGGGCTAAACTTTATGTCGGCTTTCGAGATAAACTAAATATTTCTTTTCGTAAATACCACATGAGAGATCGAATTTTCAGCGCCTTGATTACACAATTAAACCTCGGATTTCTTTTTTATGCACAGCTACAAACTGAGTCATAACTTGTTCCATCGCGTTCATCAGACTGAACACAGTAACTCAATGAAGATTTGGTACGTTTTAAATCACGTTTTAGCTGTGATTATCGACTCATACAGCGTGTGACAAACGGCAGATGTTGCTTCTATTGCTTTACTGAATTTTCTCTCTCTCAACATTTTTTGTTCGTGTGGCAGCTTACTTTCATTTGATTTTAGACACTTCTTGTCAATTATCATTGACGAATTATAGGGCCAAGAATGGCGTATGAAGGAGCTCTTCATTCGAAAGTCGTCTCGCCAGCCGATGACGGAGGCTTCCCGAGCAATATTCATGACACAATGCCCGAGGATCTCCGCGTCAAACATCGCGACAGCATGATCTGGTGTCCTGCCGACGATGTCATGGATGCGAAGGGCGACGAAAGGAGATCGAGGAGTGGCAGCGACGACGCGACTCCAAACGAAGAATCGTTCTGCGAGTCGATGACGACGATCTCGAGCCACGGAACGCATATCATGAACACCGATTCGAATCACACGCTGACGGCTGCAACTTCACAGAAACCGAAAGGCAAGCCGACATACCATCGACATCCCAAGCCACCGTTCTCGTACATTGCTCTGATTGCCATGGCGATCAGGGACTCGCCGTCGGGAAAGCTCACCCTTGCCGAGATCAATGAATACCTCATGAAAAAATTTCCTTTTTTCCGAGGCAGTTACACTGGATGGCGTAACTCTGTTCGTCACAACCTTTCCCTCAACGAATGTTTTCGCAAGATTCTTCGGGACCCTTCTCGACCATGGGGAAAGGACAACTACTGGACCATCAATGAGAGCAGCGAATACACGTTCGCAGACGGCGTCTTTCGACGTCGTCGAAAGCGACTGTCAAAGCGAATGAGTCAAAAAGCAGAGGAGAGACGAGAGCGAGAGTTATCGCGGAGAGCCAGACAGAAGATATCGAAGTTTTCCGGTCCCTTCAGCATAGACAGCATTCTCGGCGAGGAGGAGGAGGGGAAGGACGACGATAACGACGGCGACGTCGACATCGCATCACCTGAAAGTGACTGCAAAGACAATAAGGATTCGGTGAGTGTTTCGAATCCATCGTCATTACGCGCAGTGGTAGATCAGCGTATTCGCGACTCGGCAGCAGCAGCAGCCGCCGCCGCCGCCGCGGTAGGATCACCACCTCTCATGAATAGGGTCATTTCCGCAGGGTTTCCCCGGAATATGTTACCCATGTGGAGCTCCCTTTACCCAACTGCCCGCCTACCCTCGCGGTCGCCGTTTTCTGGATTCGGCTGCTGCCCGGTACCACTGGCTCGCTACCCGGCGCTCGAGGCCCTTCAGCAACACGCGCGACTTCAGTTTCAACACGGTTCCGCACTTCCGTTCCCCGTAGCAGTTCCAGCGGGTCCAGTGCGCCCGATACTCTCCCGTCCAGGTCAACTCATCTATCCTCTATGCCAGCCTACCTACAGGTCCGAGAACAGCAAAACCGGTAAATTTTGTGTGGACCATATGGTATCATGATGGCACTATTCAACAATGCAAAAGTTAACCAACTTTTATCAATCACGGTCGTTTTGAATGAAACGTGACGTTGTCTTCATTATCACATTATCCTTTATTGGCATTGACATCGTGGTTTGTTAACGTCAATCAATGAAGAAAGGAAACGTTCACAGATGATTCTATTGTGACCGAGGGTGTTCTCCAAAGCGAATTCATGGCATGTATCGTCATTGTATGGCTCGCGAAAGAGATGAAAGGGCCTGGAAGGAAACGGTTACAGATGTTAAACTAACCCACCCACACACGACACGTTACCCACAGGTCGTCGTCAGAGGAAGCCTTTTGGAATGTGTGAGGATAAAGCTTGTTCTCGATCAATGGATGCCGTGGGATAAACGATCTCGCTGCAAGAGGCCAAACGACGCCCACTCATAACGCCTGCCTCGAAGGCATCCATTCAGCTCAGTTTTCCCACCTTCCTCCATTCACAGATGTTTCTCACAATCCTGAATCTGAATCGTCATTGTGCTCACTGATTATAGCTCTTCCAGATAAGTTTTTAGAAAAAAAATCACACTAGTCGTAATTGTTTCATTTTTTTCGAGCCTGAATTATTTGAAAGCAATCCGACATTTACTCATACCCCTATAGTCATTTTGGCATCAAAGTGAATGTCAATGCCTTTGTAGAATACGTCACCTCTTTCAATGGAATGTGATTCCATGTGTGATTCTTAATGTCGTCCTTATTGCTCCCATTATCAGTCAGTGATAAGAGGTAGATATTATTTCAAAAGAAATTGAGTTTTCACCGATCTACACAGGTAATCATTATGCTTAAGATGTTAGCTTTAATTATCGAGATATTGATAGATTACCATGTTGATTTCTTCTTGGATTTTCACAGCCCTATACAGATTATCGTTAGCTCGAGCAGCATTTCATATTATAAGGTGATGAATTAAACATGAGTGATAGAACAGTTGTATTACATTTGTGCTAGAAGACGTGAGGTAAATATATCGGAAGGTGTTTAACTCTGGGCTCCCACATATCATTTTTGGCAACTTTTCACCTTTTATATCTATTCCCGCAAATCGGTGTGTCTATCTGACGAAGATTCTATTTGGCTAAATAAGCCTCCTGTCTTCAAAGACAATACCACTATTGGCAATGGTGTTGAAGGCTATGATATTTGATGAGCATGCATTAGATTAATGGTGAGGGGTATCGATGATGATTTTTGTGAATGCAGAATAATGAGGAATGCGTCATTTGAAACGTGCTTGTTTATCAATTTCTCTAACAAACATCGCTAAGTACATGGTCGCGCCTAGAACATTTAATAATCAAATGAATTTGGCGCCTTATAAGTTCCATATATCTTTATCACTATTATCATATTGTTATTATCATTATTATTATCATTTCATGAAAGTACTGCTTGCATTAGAACTGCCAATACTAGAGTGACTGGTATAGATTGCTAATAACGTAATACAACACAGCATCGTTACAATAATGATGATATTACCAGTACTGGTAATTTTCATCATCAATCTGGATTATGTTGGTATAAAGTCCTTCACGTTCTTCATGTTATTAAGGGTGAGATTTTGTTTTAAACTGACTGATGTATGCATTGTGCATGGATGCATAATTAATATATTTATTAACTCTGACGATGCACCATCAAAGCGCCATTTACACTCGTCCTGAAAGGGGAGAAGTTCTTGTTGGCTATTAAGAGTATAAATCACATTTTGTCCATTTCAAATACCTGAAAGAAAAACCCTCATAAGCCCTTTGATGATAAGATCACGGTTAGAAGATATCGCGTATCGATTATTCAGGAGAGAGCTATGCGGTTCATTATACGATTTTATTGTGCTCATGGTCTGATAATGAATGCTTCGACCTATTGGCGTGCGGAAGTCCAGCTGCACATCTCTTGATGAACGCCACAGTTGAAGATTGAGTTCTTCGATGTTTTACAAAGTAAAGTTGCAAATTTTTAACATTTTGTCTGATTAGATACTAAAGATCTTGCCTTGAATAACATTTATCAATGTTTCAGTATTAATTTTCGTCAGACAATGAACTCTCGTCATATCACGCATGGATGGAATACATGTACTGCCAAAAAAAAAAAAATACTATGCGAGTGCTTACAGTCCATGGTTCCCAGATGCGCAAATGTTGGAAAGAGATAATGTGGCATAAGATATATAATTTGATGATGCCGATCAGATTTTTTTTTGGGCCTAAGACTGTCTTTACATTACTTACATCACAAACAATGACAAACACAAATACATGCAAGCAGATTCAATAACACAAATTTTCAAATGATTTTAATGGTTGTAGGTAACTGAATACGGCTTCTTCTGGGGTTTTCTGTTCGTATGTTGTTTCTCGTATTGAATACAATTCATCATCAAAGTTTTTACTAAATTGTTAAAGTGGAGATCCAATTTTATTCATGTAGAAAATGGCACAGGCTCGTGGACACATATTGCTCAGCATGGATTAAGATCCTTTACTATATATAAATGCAGTCGTTGACTTTGAAGGTATCCTGGATATATGCCAGGCTAAATTTTCACATGACAATAACGGTGACGACAATGGTGATGATGATGATGGTGATAATAAAAGTTATAATAATAATGATAATTATAATAATAATAATAATGACAATAATAATAATAATAATAACAATGATAATGATAATAAAAATGATAATAATTATCATAATAATTATAATAACAATGACGATTATGAAAATGACAATAACAATATATAACATAAAGAAAAAGAACATTTTTGTGTATTAAGTACCAAACATTCGTAGCATTCCTTCATCATGCTTGTTCATGCGACGCTTTTTGACATCTTGACCAAGTGGAATATGATTTAGAACGTGGGTTAGTATCTATGTGGAAAATACTGAGTTATGAGACAGTGACACTGAGGTATATGCCTCTCCATCATATGACGTTCGTATTCAATCCCTGTGTGACTGTTTTGAAGAAGATGCACGAATTCAAGACACACTGAGCAATCGCTGACATTTTCCGTCAACCTCCCGGCCAGGTAGAGAATGCTGTTAAAGTACACCAGAACTAACAGACTGTAAGAATCATTGTTGACTTGTTGACGATCCACAATGACATTTTCAGTCAAAATCTGACGGGGAAAACGTGGCCTGTGTAGCCGAACCGTCAGTATATCGCTCGTTTACACTTTGGATGGTTATGGTATTACCTGAGAATTTGCATGACAGTCCACAACAAAGCATAATAACAAGGCATGAAGGTATCAGTGCGTCTGTCTGAATGCTTCTTAAACTAATATTTGTGATAATTACAAGGAGAGGTTTATTGATTTTGTGTTTAGCTATTTAGATAAATGCATTCTTTTGTTTTTCTACATATTATTGTTGTTATGAATGCATAGAATATTTCATTTTTGGTACTGTTTTATACTCGTATGAGATTAAGTTGAAAACAGGTTATGGTTCATACAACCACTGTAATGTACAGAAAGCGAGATTGTAAAATAATTAATAATTGTGAGCAATGACCCCTAGTTTTATTTGTCATGTGTATGATGTACATCTCAAAAATGATTGTTCATGGAAATTAAAAGTTAGTATTGGAATTTTCCCCTTCTGCTAACAGAAATGGTACTAATTTTCTTTCTGTCATGATTCAACACATCTGCATGTAGTTATGTCTTACGTGCAAATAGTAGCACACCACTGTTTGGATTCTGTGTGATAATAGAACTGGTCGATCTCTGTAATTTCGATGAATTGTCAATTAAAGATAGGGTATGCATGCATTTTATTACTTTTATTATTCTATAAATACAATATTATGTCTGTCTGTCATATTCTGTCTCTTTCTGTCGCCTCTCTCTCTCTCTCTCTCTCTCTATATATATATATATATATATATATATATATATATATATGTATTTATATACATATATAAGTATATGTACACGTACATAGGTATTGTATGCAAATCACATATTATACATACATATTACATATATATGTATATATAATTATATGTAAATATATATGCGTATGTAATAACTACGTAACGATATGTATTGCACATTATGTCTATCATTTTTACATGAAGGCTGTATGTGATTGCATCTGCCATAATATAGATACGAATTTATATAATGTACATATTTACACGTAGACAGACAGATATGTACATGACCGTGTGTGTGCGTAAATGTGTATATTGTATACACATCCATCTATGCAGTGCCTTGTGATGTCAAAGAGTACGAAGGCATGGGAGAGAGGGAGAGGAAAAAAAAAGAAGCCTCGAAAGATCAAAGTTCATGCTTGTCTTCAATACCTTTTAGAAATTGAAATGTTATGTTGGCGAGGATGCATGATGGTAATGACCGATGCGACAATGTCAGTGGAGCAGAGATAAATGCAGAAAATGTCTCCAGCAGGAAACTGGCTGCACAACATAAAATTATGTTAATATCATAATTATATATTTACCGTGTATATCATTCCAAGCTCTGTAACCTGCAGAGAAAACATGACTATGACTTTCAAGTTATTATGTGCTAGACTACCGCGAAATGAAAATTATCCGTCACATAAAATTATGTTAATATCATAATTATATATTTACCGTGTATATCATTCCAAGCTCTGTAACCTGCAGAGAAAACATGACTATGACTTTCAAGTTATTATGTGCTAGACTACCGCGAAATGAAAATTATCCGTCACATAAAATTATGTTAATATCATAATTATATATTTACCGTGTATATCATTCCAAGCTCTGTAACCTGCAGAGAAAACATGACTATGACTTTCAGGTTATTATGTGCTAGACTAACGGGAAATGAAAATTATCCGTCACCTTCTTATGGTATAGAATATTGAATACATTTTCCCCCGACCTGATAAGATAATTATTGCTGTTAACAGCGAAATGAATTTTGTGAATGACTCCATTTTACAATGTTTTATGGCAGACTTTTTTAAAATTCCGAATCCGGTTATCATTATCCGCTGAAACTGTCAATATACCAGCGAAAGTCTTCTCTCGTGAGACATTACATTAAAAAAAAAGAACCTGTCTATGTAGACGCTATAAAGTTGATTGATCTTGTAATACGATATTTCCTATAGTGACGTTTCACATCCGTCCGACTATCAGGAATTGACACATGCTTGGATGATTTACTATGTATTATAGACACAGCTACAGGAGCGAGCTATTAATGAAAAGATCTATATGTATTCGTGGCAGAAGAGTCTCTCTCACGATTTCATAGCATCGCCACGGCTTTAACGCCCTCACGTCTGCAGCAAACTCTCTCCTTCCATCGTTACAACTCAGGAAAAAAAAAATGGTCTCCTTTCTTTCCTCCATTGAGACGGTTTGCTTTCCTCCAACTTCCGCTTCCTTGAGTATTAAATGACGATGACCTGCGGTATTTCACGCGGAAGAAGATCTATGGAAGAAACACAACAAATGGGTATAATATGCGAAGAGGAAAAGATCGAGTATATAGTAATAATGACCATTCAAAGCGAAAGGCAAAAGATCGGGATAAAAAGTCTTTAAACATGGATTTCAATGGGGAAGGTGTGGCTTTGAACTCAACGTAAATCACCGGGTAGTCACGTGACTGAAAAGAATATTTTTTTTCTGCATTAAAGCGTCCTCATAATGGATGTAGAGTACGTAATTGATTAAGAAAATAAAAACGTTAATGGTTATCATCTGTTGCTTTATTTCCCAGTGACAAACAGATTTTGCTTGCCATTCCAATTAATAATGACAATAATCATAATAAATCGCATTTATATGGCGCCTCATACAAATGTTACTAAGCGCTTTACAGAAGACGAACACTTACTTAAAATGTGGACAAATATTAATAATAACAAACTACAATACGAAAAACGTGCAAGCAAATAAGAATGCAGTAATGAAAATGCTACAAAAACCTGAACAGTCATAAGAAAATTCGAATTACTTATTTCATTTAAAAAAGAGAAAAATCCTTAAAGTATACCAGGTTATATAAACATGGATTGATATAGTAACAGCGAAAACATTGCAGTTTTGTATTAAACTGGATAAATTCATTCTATTGTCCGTCAAATTACACAGTGCTTCAGTTTCAAAATGCCATCGAATTACAGCCCGGTGATAGAAACTGAAACTAGGACTGAGTTTCTTCCAGGCTGCAATCACCAAAGTTACATCTGAGATTATTTTCTAACTTTGAAAACCGGGGCAGCAAATTTATCAATGCATATAGTTGCCACATAGTCTGATAATTCTTGGTGACAAAGATGAATGGGATCACACCAACCTATCATTTCTATGTCCTACATGAGCTACTGAAATAAGAAAGTAACAATAAGCCCTACAATTCTCACGCTACATGACTACATTGACTGAAATTAAAAGTTGCAATTGTGGTGTGAAATAAAAAAGCACATGAATTTCTAATTGATGATTTAGAAAATAAGGATGAACACTACACTGCTTGATTCGACCAACTCCTGTATTTCTTTCCAATGGTATTTTTAACTCGTGCCTTCATCTTTCCAATTTCTTTTCGTGTAGCCATCGTCCGACCATGCCGTATGTTCCATTCGCGAACAGACGCAAATCTATACAATTTGGTCTCAATAACATTTTATCGGCCAAACAGACAACGCATACATTTCAATCTAAACATTCATTATCTTTCGCTACGGTATTGTATAAATATATGTCTCTGGTTCCCCGCCTCCTTGTAGAACAACGGTTTTTAAAAAAAGAGAGAAAGAAAAAAAATAGAAGGAGAGAGAGGGAGAACCAAGAAAGCAGAACACAAACGCAGCCAATCTTTGACTTTCAGATTTAATTTGTTGTCGGGGAACAATGAGAGTCCGTCACCGATTTACAGATTGGTTATTTTAGTCCCTGTCATCCGAATGTCGGATTTGAGCCTTGCACTGGGTGTCTTTAAACTCAGACCATTCATACGCGCCGGTCTAAGCTAACATTGGACCCATCTCACTCCGCCCGTCCGCCGGTGAGTAAACTATGCCTTTGTCCGAAGGGGACTCTAACCACACCAGGTCTGTACAACTGTATATTTTGACTCGCACCAACTGATCCGTCGACTCCGCCCCATCTCTCTTCCCCTCCTCCTTCTGTTTCGGCTTCTCTTTTTACCCCCCCCCCCCTCTTTTCTTTAATCACTATCGTCTGGGATATAAAGGCAGTGCTGTGTGCGTAGACGCGACTAGAAGTATCCGACACAAGGTACAAGTTGGCGCGTAAGCGGTTGGGCAAATATTGTCTGTTCAGCGGCGCATAGTGGCGTGTTAGAATTAAAGCTTAGGGATCTTGTAAGTTAGCGGGATGATGGCTACTTTGCTTGGAGACCACGGTCCAGGCGAGGTCATCACCCAGCGCATGTTGGGTTGACACTGCACCACCGACGAGCCTTAACCAAACTTAGGATCCAACGGTCTTTTTCTCACAGTCCAGTAAACCGGAGGTGGAGAACATTTTGATATGGCGTGTCCTCTGTCACGATCGTAATTGTTCTGATTTCCTGATGCGGGGTTCTCCAGACCTGTGTGTAAAGCCTTTACTGACAAAATGTGCCACATCTTCACACTTTCTTCAAAATGGAGATGGAAAATGACCTACATGATGATAACAAATAGACTCTCGTCCATTGCTTCTTCTTTTTTTTTTTGCCTCAATTCCAATTCTGTCTCTTTGTCTTCCATTGTTTAGATAAAACATTACAGGCCCACACATAGGCCCGAATTCACTAAGGTGGTACAAATGAAACCATGGTTTAAACCATGGACAAAAACCATGGAGTGCCAAGTGTCGCATGGAATATTTCGTTACGGAATTTGTCATTTCGTCGACAAATGGACGAAATGTTCATTTAGTTACAAAATGTTGTCATTTCGTTACAAAATAATCATTTCATCGACAAATGACTGATTTCGTAACGAAATGTTCCATGCGACATTTGGCGCTCCATGGTTTTTGTCCATGGTTTAAACCATGGTTTCATTTGTACCACCTCCGTGAATTCGGGCCCATCAGGAATAGTGGACGTCCGCTATCACATCTCCTTCTCCATAGAGACATCCCTGTTGCTAGGGCACGTCCACATGCATCATTGAATCAAAAAAAAAAAGATATTGAATACATTACTTACCCCCCCCCCCCCTGCACTATGTGGCAAATAATTGTAAGACTTCATACTCAAAATACAAACACCATCCAGTTTTTAGTAAAATTCTGACTGCATTTTTCAATTGTAGATTACCGGTATTTATGGTGCTGCACAGTTATCATTTCTTTTCAGTCTAGGAGTGAGCAAAATAATGTGTGAAAAACCCCTCAAAACCAATATCATGACTTCGATTTCTTGATTTATTACTTAGCGGTTGATAGAAAATTGTAAGATTTCTTCTCAAGAAATTTTAATTTTTACCGACAGGAAATCAAATTTCAAATATCAATGCGAGAAATCAAATGTTTAAACAATCTGTCACTGTCCCTTACTAATGAAATTGAGTTCTCAATTGAAAAAAAAAGCATTGTAGAAACTATTGCATATACCCGATATGAACTTTAGAAAGCCCATTTTGATAGAGCATAATTATCTACTTTGGATATGGAACAACATCTAACCCGTCATTATTAAATCCAGAGTAGGGAAAGACTGATGACGAAATATCTTTGGGAATGATCCATTTGTTCTTCTCGCTTTAGAAGACACTCTTAATTAGCTGGATTAAAGCGGCTTCTCGGTATGAAGAGAAAAAAAATCTGTCCAGCGTTAAAAACAAAGATAGCTCAGTGTCTCTGTTGGAATGATATTACTTGCCTGGATGGACGAGATATTTTGATCGTGCTTAGTTCGCCGGCACACGAAGCAGAATAGTTAGGTGTCTGAGTGTCGGTGAATTAATCCGCGTAAGGGTAGTCTATTATTACTTTTGTTCTTAGTGATTTCAGGCAGACGGCGCAGACGTTGGATAAACTAATTTGGATCATTATTGATCGCTTCACACCGTTTCATCTGTCTTCAGTAAACATCGCCAAATTAAAGCCATGTAAACTGCAGTCGGTGATCTCGCCTCGCGCGTGTGGTTCCATTCTGAGGCGTGGTTGTTTGATGGCCGATTATTGCGTGGCGTAATGGATTTTCAGACTTGGAGGAATGAGAAGGGAATCATGAGAAGACTTCCCGCTATAATTCGTGCTAGATAATGACCAATCCATTTCATAGCAATATCTTAACGTACGCGCCATGTTGCCTTCAAAAAGCTATCATAAATAACTCAGCTTCTCGTTATTGAATAATACAAAACCGTCTTCAAAATTGTCTTGGCTACTGCAATCGTTGGACCTCACTGTCCTATACCTGCAAAAATGAATAAATTAATAAAGGTATGAACAAATTAATGAATAAATGGATGGATGAATGAATGAATGAATAAATAGATAAATAAAGGAATGGATAAATAAAGAGAGATGAGACTTTGCTTTAAGATGATGATTAAAGAGATGACCATTTTAACAATATCAGTGCTGAAATGTATGTAAAAACCATTCTCATATCACCAATCAAAGTGGTAAAAATGCAAGACCAATTTATGTACATTGTCATATACTAGGCCCGGTTACTTATTTATTCATGTAAACATAATCAAATATATTCATATACATGTATATACATATAAATACATGTTATATATATGAATACATATGTGCGTGTGTGTGTGTGTGTGTGTGTGTGTGTGTGTGTGTGTTTGTATGTGTTTATGAATTCGTTTATATCGGGATATCTCCAGATAAAAAGAGAAATTACTTCCTTCTTTTGATCAGAAGTTTAAAAAGCGTTTCAATTTTACTAGCTGCCGAATGTAGGTATGTCCAATATTTGTAAATATGACAGATACATGGGCTGCGTTTGGGGGCAGGACCGGAGATTCTTTGTCCTTAAAATATGTTTTAAAATCTGTATATGGGTACGTTAAGGCGTGAGATATCATATATCTCTATATCTATCTATGTATATATATATATATATATATATATATATATATATATATATATATATATATATATAATGCAGTTACTCAATACACACACACACACAAACAAATCAATTTATATTTCATTTATAACATACAAATTTGATACAATCTCTTACTTTTCTTCTAAAAGAAGTCAGAAGGTTTATCTGCATGAGGGAATTGGGTAATGATTTCCATATGTCGGGTCCATGATGTCTGAGGGTTGTACATGCTAATAACATCTTCACAGGATTGTTCAAATTAAAGTTGTTGCGCATACTTGTTGGGTATGAATGCAAAAACATACAGCCTGAAGCTAAGCCTACGGTCGACTTTATGCAGGTGCCTGGATTTGTTGGTGTATTGTTATCTTGACAGAAGAACTTCGCCGGAAGATATATAGCTGCGAGTCAAGCTCAGGTGACGTCTCACGCGTGTGACCACATGAGTTTAAGCCGACACAGCGACCATATAACCAAAAATACAGCGCATCCTGACAAAGCGAAATATGTCGAGTGGTATTTTCTGACTGCCGTCGACTTTGATTGGTGGCATCACCGTATTATTCGGACACTAAATAGACGAAATACGGAAGACAAGAAAAGACGGGATTACAGGTCGTTTGGTGACCTTTTTGAAAACAAAGCTAGGTAGAGAGGTGGCCTTTTTCCGCCATTGCTTTTGCGATGAGAGGAAAATTGCATTAAAGGTTATCGAGGGCAACCTGTAAAAAATCGACCCAAATGACATATCAGGTGTCTTCAGTAAGGTGGCAAATCTTGAGACCTTGCAAAATGGATATCTTTGATTCGAATCCCGATATAGACTGTGATTATGTGGTCATTCAAAATGGTATGTAACCAATGGGCATAGGGGTCACGAAGATTCATTTGAATAAGGGAGTTCACGGTTGTGATTTGCGCATGTGCAGAACAAAGGTCAAATGAGAATGTCTGTGTAATTGCCACTGACTTTGAAATGTAAAGAAGTCTCGAGCAACTATGAGAATCTGAATTATGTCAGTACAATGTATGTGTTTCAGATTAAATTGGAATGTACAGGTGTAAGTCATTCATCAACACTGTTTAGCATAATCTCTCCACGCACTTTCTCAACATTGATTTAATACAAGATGACATGCTTCAGGAAGGAATTCTTGATCACAACACATGTCCATGTTATTTCAAATGGATGTCAAATGGGGTCAAATGAGACATGCACTAACCATAAACTCCCTTATATAGCTGAACCAATCAAAATTCTCTCGGAGCATTTAAATGAGTCTCTTGTGAGAAGAGCGCTGCACCCTGTCCCTCCAAAAGCTGGCACCGATAAAGATTGACAAAGTTTGATCGAGTTTGAATCTGAATTCTGTCGCCTGCCAAGCCCTATTGTTTTATGTTCGTTCTACTCATGAAACTCTATAGCACTTCAGCTACAGACGAAAAGAAATACAAGCTAAACCGTTTAATATTTTCATAGTGTAGCAAAGGTTCTTTGAGATATCTCATGTAAGAACCAGTTTTATAAAGATGCTTCCTGAATTTGGAAAATATTCACCAAGTTAACGGCCAAAAAGAAAGATGATATGTGAGATTCTGTAAAAATATGATAGCCATTCTTCACGGAAATGCTTTGTAAAAAAGGAATCGAAGAAGGACTTTTTATTTAGTCATGTTAGTCAAGGTTTGTGATTATCGAGGCAGAATGCGATTGCATCTCTAGTCCCAAAATCTGAAAAATAAAGGAAACCAAGACTTTCATATAAAATTCACAGAGAAGTGTTCTTTACTAAATGACTTTTATTCCTGGGAGCATTCTCTTTTTTGTATTGTCTATACCATGATGACCTGGACCTGCAAACAAAAAAACATAATAATAACAACAACAACAAACAAACAAACAAAAACAAGACAAAAGAGCACACACACACAAAAAAAAAACTTAGGCAGGTTATTGGATTATAAGAGTATGCAAATTAGAATGCAAACTTCATGAGATCAGAGAGGAATATTATCATCGCCATCTATATGGAAATTCCTTTAGTTACCATGGTAGCATAAATACATCCCTATTATCCCATCTCAAAAAAAAATCATAATCATAATGATATTATGGGGAACTCACTATGATTATGATCATCTGCACCAATACGTTGAAAGCTTTTGTCGACAAAGTCATAATCGCTTTCGTCGTTTGTTAATCACATCGACGTCAACACAGTGATCGTTGTAATCGTCATCACCCCTCGGCTTCTCTTGACTGATAATGGGGCCTACTTCCAACTTTCTCTTTTAAGTTTATTTCTGCAATTTATCATATCATTTTCCGTATTGATATTTTGAATTCTTGTGTCTTGCTGTATACAATTGACAAGTTGCTGGTCTTCCCTGTCTCTTTCTGAGATTTGCTTTCTCCCTTTTGCCCGTTTATGTTGTCCAGAGATGCGCAAACCAGATTGGATGGGGGAAAAATTAAAGGACATGGTATCACGGAACACTGGCCTACTCAATGGTACTCGACAGAGCTAGATATTCCTCAACGCGTTCTCGGAAAGGTTAGGAGATAAGTCCAGATGAAATAAAAATGGAGTTCCGCATTACTCCAATTCTTATTTTGTTTCCCATCCCCCATTTTTTTTCTCTCTCTCTGCATGGGTAAAGTTAATACGTATATGGCTTTTATGGTGACAAACCATAACCATGTTGGAAGTTTCGGTTAGAATGTCACATCACTGACCTCTATACATCCAAGCTTTCGCGCTTGATATTTCGAGCTCCCGTTCAATTGAAAAGGTTAGTCGAAATAGGACGGAGATGATAATACAATGGTCATGAGAGCGGAATTAAAGGTTTATGAGAAACTTTCAGCAGAAATAGGAGAAGAGCCGATTGACATCAAGGAATATTCGAATGGAGTCTGTCTAACACTTTCCTTGTTTTGTTTTGTTTTGTTTCGTTTTTACTCAAGAGGAAAAACTAAATGAAACGTTATATGCAGTGAGACGGTGAAGACACGTAAACTGTCCTTGCTAAGCACGCTAAAATGACCATTCATTTTAGTGCTTGTCACTTGGACGTCTTCTTTTCTGTAATCAATGTCAATTTTGTTTGGAGAAGGAATAAGATTACATTATTTGCAAGTCAATTATGGCAAAATGTCGTTCACAATATTTGTATTCATAGCCTAATGGTATAGTTTCCCTGCTAGAAAGAACACAGTGTCCCCACAGTGTGAAACACAGTGTGAACACAATGTGAACGCAGTGTGAAATCTCTTCACACTGTTAAATTCGAACGTTTTAACAGTATGAACATAATGTGAATCATCAATTCACAGTGTGAAGCAAATCATTACTACGTGAACACTGTGAAAACCACACCACAGCAGTGAGAATTCATTTTCACACTGTTAAATTCGAGCGTTTTCACATAGTCGACGATGTGAACACACTGTGAACACACTGTGGGACACTGTGTTCTTTCCAGTAGTGTTGGCTTTGCGAGAATATGACTCTCTGAACTTTTTCACAACCTAACTATGATACTGAAAGTAAAGAAAGTAATTAATTTTTTCTAAAAACATAACAGAAATTAGAGTCTCCATCTCAGCAGACACTATACCGAATTACGTTCAACAAAAGAAATAATTATTGCTCAAGCCAAAATAGAGTATACAGTTGAACATGCTTTACCTTGTCCATTTGGTAACGTGTTGATTTCATAATTTGGCATGCCTTACTCTGGATGCATCGAAAAGAAAAGAATGAGTACACGTATAGATCATCGATCTTGAGTCAACGAAGATGCATTATACATCAAACAGATTGAAGCTTACAAGTTTTTTTATTTTCCAGAGTGGAGAGTATAAATTTTCCACTCATTGCCATATGGAAATCTGTTCATCCATCTATATACTGCAATGATGACTCCCTGTATAGACGTATCAGTTTCATTTGATTGGTGCACACGTCAGTTTAACATTGCCGATTGCTATGTAGGGAAAGCCTGACAGACGAGCAGCAATTCAGCCTTTGTTCTGGATCTTGGCGCCAATTGTTGAGGAGATGAAGATATTATATACCAAAAGGGTGGGAGACGTCGTTGCGGGGAGAAGAAAGAGCGCGAACGGTAAAATAGTCGCGATTCTTTTTGCTTTGCTCTCGAAGGACACCGCGACATTATACCAAAAGGTTGGGCTTCATCATTGTGAGAGAAAGAGAGAGATAGAGAGAAAGGAAGAAAAGACAAGGATAAAAAGGAGAAAGGGAGGAAAATAGAGCAGGCTTTTCATGATTGTTGCTGTCTGGGTGATATTAGTGCTTGATTTTTCATCCAATTCAACGCGAATATCTTTTTTTCTTCTTCATACACAGAAATATCACAGTTGATAGTTCCTGTCTATTTTTATGAAGAAACTCCGTTTGTGCTTTCTGGCTAGAATAATGGGGATACCCTGCGTGTTTCATTGGCTGCGAAGTTGGTGATCTTGAAACATTTTCCTTGTTAGTCATGTCACTTGTTGATAATGACTATACGCTGTAAAGTCAAATGCAGGTCATATGATATGTATTGTTAGTCAAACCTGTCGAAAGACACATTTCTAGTTTAACCTATATACCAACAACAATAGTTCTCCACTCGTACTACCCTTTCAAAATATGTTTGTATAAAAATATCAATATCAATCATATAGCTTCTTCTGCCTGCTCTTGTTTCTTTTCTTTTCATTGTTCAGTTGAGTTTCACTTTATTTCTGCATTTTCCCATGAAAATCATACAAGAAACCATCGAAAAATTTATGTAAGGGATCAAATTGAGGTTCACTTAACTTGAGAACTGTGTTCAATCATAAATTTGCGATGAAGTGAGAGAAGCAACTCGGAACACTCACAGAAATACCGCATTTTCACGTGCAGTCAAGAAAGTTTCTGATTATCAACCATGAATATGAAGACACACAAATGCATATCTGTTCACCATGCAACTAAACTATAAAACAACCCTTGCATTTTGCACTTTCAGAAAATAAAAAATGCAGTTGGTTGTAAAAAGGCCACTTTTTGTACAGAAGCAGAAAAATCCAAAATAAATCCTATTTTACACCGATCAGTAGCATAAAAGAAAACAAACAACCAGAAAGGGGGCGGGTACGCCCCTTTAATTTTTTAAAGACAGAAAATTGAAAAATTGCGTGGAAGCCTTTTTTTTTGCTTGTCAGCTTACAAGACCACGGACGTGGCGCCAGAAATACTTTTGCGCCCCCCCCCCCCTCTTTACGGAATCCCTGGATCCGCCACTGCCTATACTCACCACCCATTTGATTTTTACTTGGTGTGCTATGTTAAACTTATAAGAAGCCTATTTGTATATTCTTTTTTTAAAAAACGACAACTCGTGTGCATCCAAGTCAACGTCAAGCTCTGCTTAAGATGATGACGGTCCTCTGTGTTGATATCTCCTTTGTTCATAAATACAGTATGCCTTAATATGTTGTTTTGATTCATATGTCATTACAGACTGATGTTGTTATGAAAATGACATTTCTTGTATTGATTTGTATGTTAAACTCTCCTTTTTTTGCATACTATTACTCTGTATCACTTTGTTTTCATTTGCTATTGTATTTGGAGAAAAAAATGCAGAAATAAACCAAACCAACAAACCAAAATCCATTGATGTGTTTCGCATCCACATTGGAAAATCAAATTAAAAGAAAAGAGAAATATGATACAGGAAAGAAAAAGTAATGAACATCAACAGTAACATTAAATCTCCCCCCCCCCCCCCCTTTCCCTCTCTCTATCTGTCTCTTGTGTTTAAACCACGGGCGTATCCTGGTTGACATGTATTCGATCAATCTAACGTTAACTATTGGTGTTTATTCATCTATCGATTTATATTTTTTCTTTCACTCTCTCCTTCTATCTCTATTTGAGAATAAGTAAATTAAAATGTCAATATCGTAATGTAAATAATCATAAAGTCAATAATCATAATTTTGTATCACGATTGAAGGATTATGTTTTTCCAACAGCTGATGTGCGTATAGTGGAAAATATTAAGCATTTATTTACAGCGTGGAATGAATTGGGAATGAATTCTTGGAAATGTCATCAAGATTGGGTCACACAACGAGAAAGTTTGATCGTCCACGCAATGCCGTCCAACGCCGCGTCAGACACGACGTCATGATAGAGAAGTACATTCAGTTAGCATGCGAAACTGTATACCCAACAACTATTTTTTTTTTTCTTCACAAAAGAACATTATTTTCTTCGTGGCTGTGCTCTGCACAGTATAGATGAGGAGTAAGTAGACAGTGACGTCAGAGTCACATAACGCGAGGACGCCAAATTGACTGACTTACAATAGTAATGACATTTTGAGACCCAGGCTCTTTGAGTGTTGATCAGTAATATCTACTGATCACAAGAGGTGAAGCAATTATTATCAAACTGAAAATATTGTTTAGTCGTAACTAGACTTCTTCATTATATCTAGTGTAGGGGCAGTGAAACTTTCTGTTTTATTTTTTCAAAGTGTTTGTGTGTATATATGTGTGTGTGTGTGTGTGTGTGTGGAGGGAGGGGGTCAATGGTCGTGCTCTCGTGGTTGAACCAGGGATCAATGGTTAACCCCCCCCCCACACACACACACACACACACACGCACACTCACACCCTATGAAAAAAATGGTCATAGAAACAACGAACATGCAAATAAAAGTGGAAGAAGAATCACAAAAAGCGCATAATACAGGCTTGTTCAAAGTGATCCTTAAATTGATGTAAATGACAAGGATTTTATTTATAAAGAAATAACCCCTAGGTAAAATCACTCTTAAAACATATAAAACACTAAGGGAAAAGGAAAGGAAAAGAGGGAAATTTGTATAGTAAGTTTCATAGATTATTGTGTCTTTCAGTTTATCAAACAATTGTTGTTGTTTTTCATAAAGTATCTTTGAATGATCAATAGACTTACTACATTTAACTGAATTTGGCAAATTATTCCAAAGGGTTGAACCGTGATGAAAATAATGTGTAGAAGATTATGACATTGAAATGCAATTGCATGGAGGATGGGTATTTCGGACATTTTTAGTGTTGTTACTATGAACGCAAGAGTTCAAAATAAGATGCGCATTAAATACTTCAGGAAAAAAAATAGTTACATTATTCCCACATGAACTTAGCAATTTCAAAAAATATCATTATTAATTATTGGGCAATACTTTTGCTTTTACGAATAAAGGTATGCTGCTGGACGAAGGATATGAGGAGTGAGTTATCATGTGAATAACCTTTTTTTTTTTTGTAATTTGGTAACGCTCCCTGTATTTCTTTAAGTAAAACTTCAACAACATTACAATAATATAGATGGCATGAAATAAATGAATGGAATAATTTGTCAAATTCAGTTAAGTGTAGTAAGTCTATCTTGAGAATAATTTGTAGAAGAAATTCCATTATAAATGAATTGAAGATTCTGAAGAACTTGGTATTGAATACTCTATCTATTTCCGTTATATAAATTCGAATTAGAGTTGTGGAGTTGTGGTTCGAGTCCCAAAGGGCAATTAATTAGTTTCATAAATATTCAAAATTAGTTTATTTGCTCTCATTCACTTTGATACTTATGTCATATGATTGCTCATCAACATGACGAAATAAGCCTTGAGGACCAGAAACTTTACAGAAAACACTTGTATCATCTGCAAACAATATGGACTGAAGATTCTGAACTATGGGAAAGACACGAATTATTACAGTTGCTTATAATGAAACAACACTCTGCGTTTAAGTTGAATCAATTGAGCAGAGTAAAGCGTGGATATAAAGATTTCCCATCCAGAGGTGTGATATGAAACGGTCACAACAACACGCAGATATTAGCTGAGGGTATAATGATGTAATATATTCTCCCAATTCTCTCTTTGCCCTGCCAACAGATCGTCAAAAAATTCCAGTTAGATTTGTATTTATTCGATTTCATTGTTCTACATCTCAAGCACAACTACAATGATACAATAGATAACTTACACTTGACATAACATCTTAATCAAGAAAAAAGACAATTTTACAAACATGAAATGTGAGGAACCTACTAAAGAGCACAGCCTGCATTGTATAGGTCCCTATCCAATAGATCTCTATATCATTTTCTGAAATGATACGAAATCGATTCTTTTAATTTTTGACCTTTCACATCGACTTATTGTAGAGTTCCAATCACTTTGCAATAAAGATTTGTGACGAAGAGATTGATAGTAAATTTGATCGTAATATTTTCAAGTGATATTTGTAAAAATTCAATTACTTTATTTCCATCCAACAACAAAAAGTAATAAAAGATTTAATTTGACGAATTATCTTATAAGAAGTGCAAAGCAAGTCATAAAGTATAATGCAAAATTTATGTACAAATGGATATGTAATGAGCGAAGCAATGATTTATGGCAACGAGAATATATGTTCAGAATCTTTTCACTTCATTGAAAAAAAATCAGTTACTTTATTTCCACGTAACAAAAAAGTACAAAATATCAAATTTATGGACGAATGGATATATATTATGAAAATGCATACATTGCAGAAATGAAAAAGAAGTAGAACAGGGCCTAAATATAGTGATGGAAAAGGGTGGTCTACTGAAAAGCGGAGCTTATAACACGTGGATCACTCGAAGAACAATATGCAAATTGACTCCAAAAACAAACAAACCAACCAACAAACAAAGGAATTTTTTCTGAATATTCCACGAATGATTTGTGAGGTAATCATCTCGTCTTCTTTGGAAATTATGGCTAAAATTATTCTGTGAAAACGTGCTATAGTGCTGAACTTCGAAGAAACAGACCCATGACATGCTTTACAACGATCCACATTTCTTTGTGACCACTTATCCAAATTGAATGAGGTTTCCTGCAAAATATAGGTATAATGTTATATTTTTAGATCCTGAAATAGCATTCAGACAGTTTAATCATATATTGTAAGTTACCAACGTGTAAATCTGATGGTGACTTTTTTTTTTTTGACATACTGTAAAACATGCCACGTCGGTTAAAATTTCGTTGAATTTTACAGCTACGATGAACAGCGCCGTCACTCGGTTGGGAAGGACAACATTTAACGAAAATGAATACGGAAAAAGGTTTCTTAATGTTAAAAAAAAAGAAATACGAAAGAAGTTGTTAAATGTGAAAACTCTCATTCATAAAAAAAAACAACAACAACAAAACAGGTGGGTGGAGGGGAAGCTCTTATATTCGTAATCATTCTGTCTTTCGTTAATAATCATTTATCACTTTGAGTCTGTATAGAAAAGGTGCTATAAATATTGGTTATTATCATTATTATCATTGTTATTATTAGTCTTATAACGACATCACAATGATACTCATAATGCCATAACGTAATGAGTATGTATATAAATACATGCATTTAATATTGATTTTGATTTATTCACAAAATGTGTATACATACAAATATATCGTTAATGCTAGTAGTTTGTACATGGAATATGTCATATATTCAAGCTTGACTAGGCCATCCATACTCGATATTACTTATACACCTATACTATAAGTACTGACACATTATACAAAAAAAAAATAATATGAGTGTTTAGCAGGTTTCAGAGTTAGAAATGTGATAGAAAGAGAGAGAACAGAAGAGAAATCAAGAGGAGGATCAGGAGAAGCGTACCCTACATCGTGATAGTTATAGATAGATAATAATCCTGGGTTTTTATGGAAAGACTCGTTGCTCTACATGTGATACGATATTAATTTTGTATAACATGTATGTTTACATGTGTTTGTTTGACTTTTGTAGCGTATCAACAGATGACGTTAAGGAAGAGTACATTAAAATGGCCTCTAAGTGGCTGTTATACGCCCTGTTATAGCCGAGCAAAATGATAAAACAAATAAATAGAAAATAATAAAAAAATAAGATAAATAAAAATCCTGGTGGGATCTACAGCAATTTGCATAATAATCTTGAGGTGGACACCATCTTTGATGCTATACGTGAAGAGGGGCGTATTCGACCTTCGACCATATGAATGCCTCTAATCGGCATAATTAATTATTATAGACACCAAAGATATTCTACTTCTTCCTTCTGTTTTTAATAGTTTCAAAATGAAAGTAATAATGGTCTTTCTTTTCTCTGTTCTCATATCGACTCGACTTAGACTCTATCTTATTAGAAAAAAGTGCCAGATATTTCCTTCCTAGCCATGACTTCGTCTCTCCGTCTTAGAATTTCGGGATGAAATAAGATTTCGGTTAATTGTATTCGATTTCATTATTCGACAATGATATGACGTAAAAGTACAAAACTCGTAAATAAATAAATATATATATATATATATATATATATATATATATACGTTGCATTTACTACCTTTGGATACACACACACATTGTATATACATATATATATATATATATATATATATATATATATACAACGTATATGTATATATATATATGTATATATAATATGTGTGTATATATCATATATATATATATATATATATATATATATATGCACACACATATGTAATATATATTCATAAATAAATATTGTATTTATTATATCTATACAAAAAAGAGCATATTCTGAGAAAATGGTGGGCCAATAGAGGGGAAAGCAATAGTTGTGTAGATTTCTGCAAGGAAATCATAAGGGAAATAAGTGAACTTAACTGAAATTAAATGATATCAATTGTTCATAAGATAATTCTAAGGCATCTGCAGTGAAAATGTCATCAGTGCAAGGAGAAAAAAAAAAGATCATGAACAGGAGGTCATTAATATTTACCCGAGACTGAACACAATAGGTAGTGCGTAATAGCGACATTTTTTCCCTCTTCTTCTCTCACGACGAGTTGAAAAGTTTAGAGCAGAACAAGATGTTATTGATTTTTTTTTTAGCATTTCTGTACTGAGAATATAACCAAAACGACATCTCAATAAAACTGCTCCGCGTCCTTCCGTGACCCGCTTTCAATCCTAAAAGACAATGGGCGAGAATCGCGAAGGGGAAAGTAAGAGTGACGAAGAGAAAGGATTAGCGAAAATCATGAGATGTTTCTCCTTTTTTTTTTTTTTTTTGTCGTTGCACATACGATTTCGTCTTTGCCGGAAGCTGAGGTTGGCGAGCGGTTAGGGGCGTACGTCCCTCCGTGTCAATGGAGCGGCAAGAACACGCTGTGCTGCCGGAGCGGGGGGACTCGCCCATCGATCGAGCTGCAAATTGGGTATCAGAAACACCATACAATTCTCACTAAACCCCCCAATACGTCCGAATGTCTTCACTCTCGGTTCACAGTCCGTTCTTTCACCAACACTGAACACGGCAGCTACACGACAAAGAAGAGTATATTAACTCACGATGCTGTTGTCCAACAGCTCTCATTCTTCTGCGCCTTTTCTTTTTTTTTTCCTTTCTCTATACCTTTCTCTCATCTCTTTTTTCCCTCGCGTCTTTTTTTTTCTCTCCCTTTTTTTAAAGGAAAATTCAATAAAAGCATTTAAAGAGAAACAGAAATTCAAATGATACAAGATTCTCTTCTATCCACTCGCCATTTTTCATTCTCGTATGCAAATGATGGGCTTTTTCCGGCACCGGAAACTTGACATTTTGTGAACTGAGATATAAAGCGGCGTTGTATCGTGGCATTTCACGAGCCTTCTCTCACCGAGTCATCTGAAATATCACCGCTTTGTCCCCTTTTGCCGGGAGAGTATACACCATAAATAGAATATACACTTTTGATGGAGACGTGTGTTTTATAAACGGAGGTCAACAAAGCGAGATTCCTTGTAGCAAGGTAACTTTTCTTCTCCCTCTTTCTCTCTCTCTCTTTCTCTTTCTCCTCCCTCTTGTCATTTCAAAAGCGCGGGAAATTGAAGGGTGTTCAGACGACAGCCTCGCTTTTATCTGAATCAGGAGATATTCCTGAGAGAAACGACGAAGATGATGATCTACATGAAGCAAAACTGGAATTCCAACCATATATTCCCTGATATCAACTCTTTTCTGTTGTAATTTTGCAAGGCCCCTAGGAAATTTTTATTAAGTGCGGTAAAAATGTGAATACTATCATTTTTATCATTAGTATCATTATTACTATCATTATTATAATTATTCCCTATCAATGTACTGTACGTATCGAGTAAAACCAGATTAAAAATAGATAGACATGTGAATTTCCTTTAGAAAAATAATTTTCGTATTGTGTCTGTTTTGCTTTGGGATCGCGTACTTTTGTCTCACTGTGTAATAAAGTTTGTTGACATATTCACTGATGAGAAAAGCGCGCGAAATTGAAATGTTATGGTCTCATTTAGCCCATCGCAGGGGAGCCTCTTCCCTCTTATCCCTCTTCTGCCAGAGGGACATTACCATTGATATTACCCCAGTTTTGCAAGATACCCATTATTACCCCTTGGTTGAGAGGGATATTGTATAGGTATAACAACATTTTGTCGAAGAACGTAATATAGCACTTATAGTAGGACTCGAACTCGGGACTTCCGTTCCAAAGTCAAAAACCTTATCCACTATTCCACAGTTTCCTCACATTAAACTAATACTCAACAAATACTAGCTACCCTGAGACTAGTGTTGGCACGTATTGAAATAATGATAATGTAACATTATTCATGTTGCTAGTCTTCATGATACCGGAAACACTCTTTCTATTTAATACCACATGCAGTTATAAAGCAAAATATGACATTTTGACAATAAAACGTGATAATGATTAAAAATGTTTAATCACAAAAAATCCTGTGAATGTTTTACTGTTGATTTCTTTCGCAGTCAATACTATTATGGTCACATAATCAACGGCAATAATCAGAAAGACGGGTACATTTGTTAATCAGAAATTCAAAAGTGAATAATTTTGTTTTTCTGTGGTAAACAACTTTTTTTTTCGTCTGCACGAACTGAAAGCTATCAACAATTCAAGCCGTAAATATGAAAAAAACCTTTATACAGGACCCATATATGAAGAGCTTGCTTCCAAACGGCGCTAAATCCGTCATTTTTAAATAGATTTAGGGCCTTTTGGAAGCAAGCTCTTCATATATATATATATATATATATATATACATATATGCCTATATATATGACAAAAAAATACAAAATAAAAAAGATAAGCGATCATTTCTTACTTATACTTCCAGACCGACATTATTGCACCAGAATCATATTGTGTTTTAGAGTGTAGGAAAAAAAATGCGAATGGCTATATAAAGCTTTTCTGCTTAAACATCGAGGCATGGTTCTTATTTTAACAGTTCATTGATTATGGATTCAAGGAGCTTATGAGGCAAAAGTTAGCATATTGTCCAACCTCCAAAAAAATAATATCATCTTTATCAAAAACAAAGAGAAAAGTGAATATAGAAATCAGTTGTTGTTGTTTTACATAAATGACCCAGAAAATAGACAAAATGGACAGTACCTGTTTTTTCTGCAGTACTCCTCAGAGAAAATATTTAAATTGTGACATTCTTTTAGTGATTGTTTTTGATGCAGGGTTTATTCTTATATATCAAGCAATTCCCTTCCTTTATCGGGGTTTAAGCTTTGTTTCAATGTCTTGGTAAAACTTAGACGTATTCACTAGAAGCAGCTAAATAAACCTTAAGGGACTTATCTGTATCAAAGGTCCTCAGACGATAGATTAAAGTGTTCGAAAAAAAATAACACAACTTTCATTGGACGTCAACTGAGAGCTAATAATGATTGAAAATGACTCTGCCTCCCGTCTGAACACGCTCCATACATCTTAACTCGACTGAAATTGATATTCCTGCGCTTCATTTAACATGCTCAAAGAGCTGGAGAGAGCTTGCAAGACTTTTCCCGCCAAACCCGAATCGTCTGTTTTCACGAATCATCACATTTCCGCGTTAGTCATGCCCCTCCTCCCGAGATATATCAATTTTAGCCTGTCGTTTAAATTACACATATTTTGTATTTTGGTACGCATTATTACGACATAGCATTAACCGCGCGCGGTTGATTTTTTCTCCGTGCATTTTACACACCACTTGCTTCTCAATACACACGCGCGGATTTTCTCAGAATGGTAGCGCAGCAGTCATATAGTCTAGGTTGTACAGACTGTTTTATGCATTATATGACATTAAAGAAAGAACGTGTCAACCTGAATAATGAATCACAATAATATTCTGATTTTCTTCCTCCTCATGAATCCAAAGAAAGGTATATAAATGAGAAGGCAAGGTTCAGATTTTTTTTTTTGTGTGTGGAAATTAACCTTTAAATTCAGTTCGAACATCCGTTAAACACATTCCAGAGGAATCCATGTACAGTTTTAAGGTGAATACACTTTTTATTACATGGAATGGAATGTTATATTCATGTCTCAGCCAAACTCTTTAAATTCTTCATAATCAAACAAATAAAGAAACAAAACCTGTCTCGATGATGCCACACGATTCACTCAAAGGCACGCTCATTGAGGAACTGTTCTAAGATAAATTTCGCCATCTACCTTTTCTCATCTTAATTCTTTAATAATAAAAGAAATCCAAAAAAAAAAATTCGATTTCAGAGATCTTGAACATTGGCACTGACAGATAGAGCATTGTCTCAATTAATAGACACACGCCACAATGTGAAAGTCTTATTGTTTCAAGAGGAGGGATGGGTGTATGATTAAAGGGGCAAGACGGGGAAATTGTGTAAGCTGGTACTAATTCAGCAGTATCGTCGACAATGCGACGAAAGGATCGTATGTTCTGATTTGCAAAGAACAACAACAAACTTTTAGTGTCTGCTAAGTGATTAATAACTCAGTGAATTTCAATTAACCCACAGTACACTAAAATCGCTCTGAAATCGTAAGACTAGTTTGAACGTCCACTGAATCTCGGCGTTGATAATTTGTTGAAAAGAAGCTAACGCCGAAAAAGGATTTTTTTTTTCAATTCTCTTCTCCATTTTAGCGTCGCTACGCAGCTTTATCGATTCAATAAACGCGAAAAGGTTATCAAAACCAGAAAAGTAAGTGTCGCTCTCCATGTCCAAATCCTGCATTACCTCACCAAAGTGGGGTCTTCTCAGATCCCCTTTTACCTCTCTCTCTCCCTCTCTGGCAGTCGCTCGGTGAGGGATGAAGAATATATGGTATGTAGAGATTGATTTTCCATCTCAGAAACACGACAACATTTTACAATAAACCATTTCATATTAGAAGTGTGTGAGTTGTGACGTCTTACTACGATAAACGGCAGTAGAATGGTCTTGTTATACAACATGAACAGCAATATGATTCACAGTGATGAGCACATAAACAGAATGTACAACATTTTAGGCACATTGAGACATTCTTATTTTGTGACATTTAAGGGGAACCATATTCATAGTTGATTGGTATTTGCTCGTCTCCTTTCAAAATAAGAGACGCAAGATCTAAGGGCATTTTATACTGATACCTTCTACAAGGAGATCTTTACGACAATTTCAAGTATTACGTGAGGCTGGCTGATGATTAATTGTATCATTTTGATCTTGCCTAGCATTGCGGCTACCATGGCATTATTTTTTTTCTTTGAACTTCTTGAAAGACAACGTTTGATAGTTGTGCGTGATGCGTGTGTGTGTGTGTGTGTGTGTGTGTGTGTGTGTGCGTGTGTGCGTGTGTGCTGGTATAGTTTACCTGTTTTGATCAATGCGTTTATAAGGAGGTCTGTTCGAGAGAGAGAAAAAAATCCCAAACACAAAAGCAAACAAAACAAAACAAAACACAACACAATGAAAATAAAACAATAGTGATCGATGCGTCATTCCCAGCCAGAACACATTGGTTAATTTGCTTTTCATTTTATGTTACCACCACGATTACAAAACAGTTCTCTCTCAGTGCATTGAAAAATAAATGGATTATAGGAACTGGAAGAAAGAGGGAGCTGGGAGAGAGAATGGGAAGGGGTGAAAAGGTCATGTGACTTTTTACCCCTGTAAGTATAAGTGTGCGAAGTCATGCCAGGGTTAGAGCTCAAATATTGACGAAATAGATCATGGCTTTGCAGTTACGCTCTGAAACAACCACAGAAACAATGGAAATAGAGACGAACATGTTATCTTTTGAAGACGGCCAACGATGGAAGAAAAACCGACGTAACTTTTCTTCAGGCATATGCTCTCTTTCTGTTTGTATGTCTGTCTGTCTGTCTGTCTGTTTCCCTCTCTCTCTCTACCTCTCTCCATCTCTCTCTCTCTCTCTCTCTCTCTCTCTATATATATATATATATATATATATATATATATATATAATATGTACGTATGCATATATATTATATATATGTGTGGATATAGTTACATACATATATGTAAATATTCATATAGCTTACGTAACATGCATCATGGCATTGCTCATTGCACTCTCACTAGCTATAAGAACAATGATGATTATTTACGACAAAAATCACTACTGTGATTATGATGATAGATTTTGCCTGTAAGGTGTTAGTACCTGTTTTAAAGTGTTATTTAGGACTCGAAAGGCAGAACTGTATAATTTCTTTTCTTCATGATTTATTTCACTACTATCAACAGACACAATGCATTATATCATCACAATCGTAGTAAATCATCAATCATAAATAGAAACAGCTTCAACAAATCGTAGCGGTCGGTCACTTTCAGCACAGCAATCAAGAATGGATGAAGATAGCTGAAGGAAAGCATTAACTTTAACCGGAAAGATTATCATTCGAGTTATATAAATATATGATATTGTCGTCGGCAATAATAGTAATGAGGGACACGGTGGTACAGAGTTAAGATACTAACAGTCGTGATATGATATTTTAAAAGCATATATATTTTCAATGTCAATTTCAATTATACTTTATTTCCATCCAGCAAGAAGTAGATACATAATACAAAGTGTACATTTGACAATTTATATAACCTAAGAATATGTAAAAAGTACAAATCATAAAATGTTATACAAATTTCATGTATAGGTATATAATGATAAAAGCAATTCATATTTTGAAACACAAAAAAAAAGAAAATATAGCGATGGAAAATAGTATTTGATGGAGCGTACATAGTACAGCAACATAAATCTTACTTTTGATCCTGATTGGAAATCTTTAAACACTCTTTATAGATGAAGCAACTATAGCTGATAGTCACAAATCTGAAAATGTCTTTGATATTCAGCCATGTAACAGGTTTCAAATATTGATAATGTGCGCCCAGCATGCAAGAAGGGGCCTCTGTAAAAAAGCAATAAACATAGTCACACCAAGGAGTCTATCTCTTACCCTCACGATGAATTCATTTAGGTTTTGTCCCTACCCATGGACTCACCCCTCAAATGCAGCATCTGCTCGGCAAACAACACTTCTACAAATGCAGAGACATCTTGATTTTATACCGTTTTAAAGCCAACAAGTGTTATTACGCATTAATCACTAAATTACCTCAAATTCTTTCAAATTTAAGAAATATCGTGCCGACACATTTAGCAACAAATGTCGTTTTTTAAGAATTTTTTTTTTTTCATGGGCTCATGTGCACATAATCATGATCCAGGATATAATTAAACCATATTATTGTCCATCTTTAAAGAAAGGATTTATCTGCAACAAAATTAATGAGCTTTTTTATTTTGATTGAATTGAAATTTCAAGATTAAAGACAATTAACAGAGCAAACGGTATGCTAATGAATTCAAAGCAAAGTTGAGAATGAGGGCATCTATCATGGTTACCTGATATCTCGTGAAATTATAGCCATTAAACATTGACTACTCGAGTCTAACTTCTATTATACAGTGTCACGTCAATGTGGTGATATGCTCAGTAGTATGAGAGCATCACACACATTTGTCGAAATCTGAAGAAATAAAACTATATTTACATCATATTTTGTAGCTCGTCACGGTGAATGGTAAATGTTGACAGTTGGCAGTTACCTTTCGAGTAATTTCTGTCAAAGTCTTCGAATCACTTTACTTGTGAGCAGATAGTTATCCTCAGATGGGTCTTTGACTTCTGACATAGTACAACTGGCAAAGATTGTAAAACGAAGGGGAGGGGGCATGTGGCATGGTTATGATTTTGAATTCAAAGCTGTGCTCAGCTCCGCGAGCTTTCCGCTCAAAGATTCAGCCCACATTTTCATAGAGAAAAGCGCCAGATATTGCGCTGAACACCGTCTCAGACTTCATCAACTGGATTCATTTTCCAAGTCATACACACCTCAAGCGAAAGTAATATGCTGGCGTTCTCCATTTTAAACGAGCGATGCATTTATCTCTAGAACCTGGCTTTGATCACGCATGATTGGTATTCTGAGCGTGAGTTTGTCGTACTCGACGCGATAGGTACCGATCCATAAAACCGTAACAGTATCGCACTTGTGCCGAGATGGAGAAGAGAGCGAACTGGCGGGAACCTTATTGAGATGCCCCATGTTTTTTTTTTCCTTCCCTCCCGTCGATGTAGATACCCTCTCTTCCCGCCCTCTCTTCTCTTCCTCCGATACTATTCTGCTCCTCCTTTTCCTCCTTCCTCGGTTGAGACTCTTGCAAAAAGAGAGAAAAAAAAATCGATCGAAGATTTCGAATTCGGGCTCCTCAACAAGTCAAACAATAATGATGGAGCGTGATTGAATCTTCATGCCCCAAACCCAGCCAACACTTCCGGCTTGAAGTCGAGTAAGATCGATTTATAAATTCACTTCCTCTCGTTTGACTTTGTCGGTAGTTTCTTCATTTGATACATGTCAAACATGCCTTCAAGTGTTTTGTGCTCATTCTATCCCCCAAGAGGGCGATCAGGAGAATGAGGGGGAGGAGAAGGAGGGATGGGGGACAGAATTACAAATGGCTTGATAAAAAACTGGTGATTTTTTTGAGCACCAAGGAGCACTTTTGACTTCATTAAAACTTCGCTTATCATGCATCTATCTAATCTCATCCTCGAGAAATCTTCGTCGAATACAAGAGAGGCAAAATGGCAGATCGAGCATTATTGCAATAGTCGTTTTTCACTCTTCGCAACAGTTTTGTCACTACGTTTTGATTTGCATGACGTGGATGTTTACTTGGTCATGTTTCTTGTCGTATGACAGTCTTGGCTGAACTGGACTCCATACAGAGAATCAGTGTTGCCATAGTTACGGGTGTGATTAACTAGCTGCTTTTTCCTACTGCGTTTAAGGGCAAGGTTGGCTGAGAAAACCCATCACGCGAAGTGTTATGTGTGCATTGTGCAGTTGCTATTTTGTATGCGGTGACGAGAGAACTTGACAGAATTGTACGATATATTTCCATAGTTCCCACAATAGTTATTCTTATGCCATCATTTGTGTTGTTATGAACTGTATTTATCTGTTTAGTCCAATCAAATTGATTAGTTTTCCCGTTTGGGGGTGTTTGTCGGGTGTAAAGTACAAGGCTACGTCGCTCCGACTGATGTAGGAATACCCTTTTTTTTCCTCACAAAGTTTTTCCTCTCGGTTGCGTCAGAGTTCAAATATCTCCATCGCAATCATGGTGAATGTTCGGATAACCGAAATATTGATACTGCAGTGCGATGCAAGCAAAGGGACAGCAGTGGCGCGTCGGTTGCGAGCCGACAGGCCTCGGTAGGCAAACATCGCACAGTGCACGGGTGTTTCTTTGCGGAGTCAATATCATAACTCGTAATGAGCATCCGCCATATTCTATCTAACGAGTAAAGTGATACCCGTTTGCTTTCGGCTAGGAAACAATTAGATTTCTATTTGCCGAACGATTAGTCTCTTCAGAGCTCGGCTAGGCGAGGCGAAGGCACGAATTTGCCAGTGATGTAGAGAATCGATTTCTCCGATAGGCTTCTTCCATCATCCAGAGTGGCGCGACAGAAAGTCCCCGGCTGAGCGGGGCGCTCGCTTCCTGAGCATGCACGGTCCCACTCCCGTCCTCTTTCTTATACCCGTATACGTTTGCTTCCCAAAATTTCGACGTCAAGGGAGCATGCGTTCCATTGCATGCTCTTTTGATAATAATATCTTGCGTCAACTTCCTGAACAAACCCTCTCGCCTGAGCTTCAATACCGGGGGAATTTAGGTCAATGTGTCGACACAACAATGGAAAGTACTTCGCGAAGAAACAAGGTGAAATAAAGAGGGCAGGCTCCGGCCAACGGACGAAAGATGAAGAGGATAAGAGGCGGGGAGAAGAAGGGGGAGAGAGCATTAAGAAGACAAACCTCGATGGATGTGAATTATCGCTAGAATACACTATAATCTTGTTTGCTAATTACAATCTAATCTTCGCAAGTCCTGAGGGGTGTATTTTGCGAAAAAGAGAGACAATATATGTCAGACTCATGTCGACAGTTATAAAAGCGAGAAGAGTAAACGATTGGCAAACACGTCCAGTATATGAGACTGGCCCCTTGGTTGACAAAACTTCTACAATAAGGGTTGCCGCGATCGCATCGAGAGCATTGTGGAGAGTGCCGAAGGATTCTCGGTGTGCGGCTTTTGCAGGGAGAGTAATGAGTGCTGTGGGGAGCTCAGAGGTCTAACGGCATTGAACGGTACGGGGACTCGGAGGAGTGGTCGAATGGGTGTGACTGGGCGTGGACTCTGGCGAGGTTCCTCGGACATCATCAGGTGTGGTGTCGAAGAAACAGTACGAGCAGCAAACTGCGATGAACTTTCCATTTGCAATAGCCATGCCATTACAATGTGAATTGCATCAACTTGCATGCACAAGATACGAGATGCTACAGTGTACATTGACAAAGATAATACAATCGCACCTACAGAAGCACATTATTTAACACAAAGTTTATTAGTAAATTAGTCCCCCAAGATAACAAAGCAACACACAATTGAAGACACCAAACCACTTTCGCTGTCCTGTGATCGATGGGCCCATGTCGAGTGTAATTGGGTCGAAGAAACCATACCAAAGTGATACGAGCGATAATGCTTATAATGTCTAATATTCTGAGAATGGAAAGAATGATAATTATCATTATGGCATGAAACGAGCAATCCTTGGCCAATTCAGCTGATGTCCATGGCCATAAAGGAGGTCTGCTAGAGATACAAGGCATATTGATATTTCATCCTCTCAAGAGGAAATGAATGCTGAAAGGCCTGGTACTCCTCTCTATAACTAAGGATTCTTGATTGATTGATACATCAATTCGAAATCAATTGTCTCGTCTAGATTTGAGGATTATGGTCAAAATCGCTTTATATTCTGCGTTCATTCCGTAGAACGAATGGAAAGAGCTTAACCTTGCCTATGTCTTGCAGTATCAAGGGCGTGTGATGCAATGCCGTTTCTTGAAAAGCGAACTTCACCACCTAATGCCGTATAAGTGATGAGTTTTTGCCCTTTTCACTGAGCATAGGTTAAAACATTATGATATGTCAATATATGCATGACTTAAAATGAGACCAGTCCGTGTATATGTTTCACCTCCGATGTTTGAACATTGAAGTGACTATAAAGAACGATTGTGCACTTTCACACAATCCCTTTCGTTTTTATTCCAGTCCATATCCCCACCTCTTCCCCCTCATAATGTCCCGATCCGACACCTTGCTCGTCCGCCGCGAATCAAACACTGCTCCTCGTCCTTTCCACTGACATGAAATGATGAGGGGGATGAGGTGATCTAATGAAATATGGATTGCTTAGCAAAGAGGAGAGGAAGACGAGAAAGAAAGGGAGAGAGAGGAAGAGGAAGAGAGGGCCAGGGAGGGAGAGAAGAAAGATTTTTCTCTTAACATTGCCGCTAGCATAATTGCTCGTCACTCATGATAGAGGCCAAAATGAGCCGGAGCAGCCAGCGGGCCGGCCGGTGCCTAGGCGGATCCCCCGCCAGTGATGGATGGCTAGCAGCGTCGATTTGTTATCACCGCAATCGTCAACGAGCCCAATATTGAGTTTTAAGTCGGACTTAAGAGCGAGGAAGTACTTGATCACACCGCACGATATATGTTTCCCATTTCATCAAAGCTCATTCGTTTTGCTTACATAGGTCTGAGGTGGAGGAGGAGGAAGAGAAGAAGAGATGGGCTGGGCCGATGCCAGAACTAGAGTGCAGACAGAGAGAATTAAGGGAGGGGAAGGGGAGACAGGAAGAAAAATAAAGGAGATGATGATGATAGTGATGATGATGATGATGGTGGTGAGAAGAAGAGAATGGAGGATATGGAAAGGAATGAGGAATCATCCTTATAGTTTGGTGAAGGAAAAGAAATAAGAACTGCATGGCGAGTGGAAACAATAGAACTCTGAAAAGACAAAAATGAAGCCATTCCGCAAATGCACGAGAGCAGTTTCTCATTTGTTTTCCCTTGTTTTGTTTTGATTTTTTTTATTTGTTTGTTTGTTTGTTTGTTTGTTTGTTTCTGGCTTGCATTATTCTCATTGTACATGATGTTTAGGTACTAGGAATTAAGCATCGTGTGTACAAACCTTCACATATACTTCTGTTTGACCCAATCTATTGTATGGACGCGCTCATTCATTCATTCATTCATTCATTCATTCATTCATTGACAGGCAGACAGACAAACACAAACAAACACACATTCAACCCTCACACACTTGCATACACATACACACATACATACACACATGCATCTACCACTTGCAATCGACCATACTTCTGTACGCATCAGTCCACGGGGTGCCGGCGGCAACACTTATGAGATGATCGATGTCCTGTCTTCCAAGCAAAGCAAAGATTAGCAGAGCGATAAATCAGATGCTGATATCCCGCTGCAATCACGGAGCAAACATCGTCATATTTCGGTGAAATAACAACTGTCAAATCATATAACATTATCAGGTATACCTTCGTACTGACATTTTTTGTCAACGATTCATGAATTTGAGGCAAATATTTATCGTCAGCGGCATCTTCTCTGCTTTCAATATAACACGTATTTTCCTCACTGATCTCTGAGGGTATATGCGGCACGCCTATATCGTGACTATTACGGTTTAGGATATAATCATCTTGTCTAAATATCTATACTAAACACATTAACACACGCACACATACACATATCTACAGACACACAAACACAGGGACATACCCCCACTTCTATATATTATACACGTGTATATATAAATCTTTGATAATAATATCGGTATCGAGTAACTCAAATTGTTGCCAAATACAATTTTTGAAAGATTTTGTGAAAACATTTTTCTACATTTATCAGATCATTGTCGTAGTTTTATCAATGAGGACGACTATCATATTTGTTACGAAAACGAATACAGTGTACTACACAATAATGGTCTATTGTTCAATTATTGTCATTTCACCATTATCATCAGCGTAAAGTGTCATAATGTTACAGACGATAGTGATGATTTTGATCGTATTCATTATTGTTGAATTACCATTATCACTCCTCCCCTCATGGACGTTTCTTATCGAGTTCGTTGAAGTTCGCTCTCCGAATCCAGCCACCTCATTTATATTTCATTTGCTCCATCTCGTGCTTGAAATTGACTTTGTGAGAACCCTCACCTCATCGCACTGCGGTCGTGAAGTACTTCATCTCCTCTCGAGACCTCCAAGTGTTGGAGAGAGACAGGGAAAAAAATCATTATTCAAAGTTGGTTTGCGTCGGTATCAGACAAAAGAAAACGATCTATTAATTGCACATGACCATGTTTAAAGACGTTCAGGTTACTCGAAGGGGGAGCTGCAATATAAAAATTTCCCTTTTTCTCCGAGAGAACGGCTCAAGTGTTCGACGAGAGATCTTGTTGGCCCTCATAAACGTCTCCTTTGGTTGTCGTTTGGCGCGTTTTTTTTAATGAGACCACGGTGCGGACGACGCGTGCTAGCCCGCAGTGGGACCTGCCCGGCGCGTGGGTGCTTGCGTTCGTCTGACTCCGAGGGAGGACAGAGCGAGCGCCTCGCGGGAGGGTCACCGGCAGACGATCAGGGCGCACAGGGTATGGAGAGCTGAAAGTGGACGTTTGGCGCGTAAAATCTAGCCGAGGATGACTCTCTCGGTCAATATCGGGTCTATCAATTTGGCTGAAGCTTACCAGTACCCATTTTCACCGTGCCACTGCTGCTATGTCCAGCCACAGCCGTCGGCGCGTGCAGCGAAGAGGACTTCGGCCGGCCGCAGTGATTGACGCTCGATTCCGTAGGAGGGGGACAATTGGGATTTTGCCAACAATGCAATGAATGGCAAGATTATTCACTTTCTGATTTGATGAGCTTATTCCTACAGGTCAGAAGTGATGCCTGAGGAAATAAAGATTTTCTTCAAAGAAGGATGGAAAAAGCCAGTGAACTCCAGAAGTGAGGTGGCCAGAGCCCACACCAGCCAAAGTTACTTATTGGTGAGGAGTGTGCTTGAAAATTTGCTGTACAGTTAGCCGACAAAATTATTTTGAAGGTTTGTCTCTATCCATATAAAGCCAGTAGGAATCAAGGTCAATAAAAGACTCTGGGAGCGTATCACTAGATTCAGTCCTAATATATACACAAATAAAATAATCTTATATGACTGGTGCTGACTCCAATTTGATGTTACAGTGCATGTGTTATTTTGCCTTCGTGATGATACTTAAGCATAACTATCCATTTTTTTTCGACCTTGCGATTGTTCCATTCACGTATATAGGCATTTAGAAAGTCAATGACACGTAGCCTACAACATGCGATGTATTGCATCTTAATTTTTCTGAGCAGAGTGGTGTGTTGTTGTTTTTTTCCTTCTACAAAAATCAACGGAGTAGTAAGAAAGTGTACTTCACAAAAATATTTCCATACAAGCTTTGCACTATAAACTAACAGAAAGTTGGAAACGTGCTCGTTTTGATAACCACGTTTTCCCCTGACCGGTAGTTGCAATTGTTCTTTTGCCCTGCAGAGTTTCAAGTTTGTCTGTTATGGAAACCTGTGTAAAGACATGTTCACGTGACTTTAAAAAAAAGTAAGGTATCAAAGCTTCAAACGTATACTTCGTGGAGGCGTGATAAAGCCCCTCAGTGGCAGTGCGTTAATACATCGTCTGACGTTAATTTCTCCCGCCGATTGAGAGGGGGGGGGGGGGGTGGAAGGAGAGATGAAAATTCATTGAATCTGTGAAGAGGCAGCGAGATATACAATGACGGGATCTCAGCCAATATCTCGCGGGCACAATGGGCTCTTAGCTACAAACGAGTAATTTATTTCTTTCTCCTTCAAGTCGGTGGAGGCCCCTGACAGTAGCACCCCCCTGTGCCGACACGTGCCCCCTCAGTTCGCCGGACGTTAGGCGGCGCTGTCAACAGCCTCCTCCTCCTCCTCCTCGCTATGCGGCGGGCCAAACTTTGTCGACGAAATCATATTACTTGGAACGGGTGACCAAGTACTAGTTCCCTGCCGGGGAAAAAAGTGCGACGAATCCGGCGCAGTATACCACTCGCTGCTGCTGCTCGGTACTTCATCCGCACACTCTGGCCACGATGTATACTGAATATGATGAGATGTAATCGACACCTAAGGTGAGAGGTTCTAATTAGCATAGTCATCTTAATTTCATTTTATCTCATTTCATTTCCAACAAAAGTACAGAATGCAATATGGCATTTGCATATACAAAACCATAGAGTACAATGTGACTCATGCATTTTCAAGCGAAATTAATGCAGTTTTTTTTTACAATAAAACAAAATGTTGTTTAAGGAAATGCATATAAGGCAAACTGTATTTGAATTGTATCAATGAAAAGATGGCGACATCATGACATGGGTATTCAATTCATGTTGAATTTCTATGTGATGTTTATCCACTATATATCTTCACGAGGTAGCAAATGTGGAGCCTGTTGCGTAAAACTTAGTACCTGAGAAAAACGTGTGTTGATATATAGCAAAGCTTCTCTTTGTGTTAAGTCAATAATTGGGGAGGGCGAGGATCATTAACTTGAAATTTCGATTCTTCCCAGAGTTTTTCTCGTGTTCAACGTTTTATGCAGCAAGCCCTTGGTCACATAGTTATATAGGCCTACAGAGTCCGCAGTGGACTAACTTTAAATGGAAACTCAACTGATTAAGGCACGGAAGAAATACTCATGTCATTTATGTATTTCAATGAATATGAACCTCCACGAATTAGGTAATTTAGATATAACATTAAGATCTCAAGGAAAATAAATCTTTCTAAACCATACTTAAGGTACTTCACTTTTTCTGGTAAAGACAAGAACCAGATTGAAATCATAATAGGCCTACTTACACTTCATATTTTTAAACATGCACAGAGCAGCAGTATGAGATAATGACACGTAGAAATAGAACGTTTTGAAAAGAAAAAAAGGGTTAGTCTAACCTCGAGATATTGACGAATGTGATTTGACAAAGGGCAATGATACCTCCGACATGGGTAGCGATCAACTCATTTTATAAAGTAAATCTACGGGAAATTGCCTTATTTCAAATTAACGTCTACAGATATAAGATTGGAAGTGCTCTAGGGAGAATAAGGTTCTTTGTTTTAAGTCATAATAATGACATTTTTATGAAGATTACTGTATCTGACAGGGGAAGAGAAATAACGTAGGAACCGTAATCAGCCTCAAATTCGAAAAAAAAACAGCAACTAAAGACTTTAACAAAAAAAAAAAATTGGCCATTCACTTTTGAAGAAAAAAAGAGACCAAAAACAAATATAGATGCATAAAGCACTGACATTTGGAAAAGCACGGACCAAAATTCCCCCTACACTACATGAAATTATTTGTTAATGGCCATAAAACATATCATCGAAGGAAATCTCTCATTCCGAATAGAGGAAACATATCCAACTCGCTATCTCATGAATGTAAAAAAACAAACAAAACAAACACACATATACACACACATACACACACACGCACACACACAGACTCACATAAAAAGAAAAAGGTTTGCTCACGTCATCGAATTGGGCACAGACGAGTCAATGGAATGAACGATCTGTGAATACCTCAGACTTTAATGAATTGGTGAACATCGGCGGAATTTCTGTCTATGTACAATCCAGGATACAATTGTTTCCTCCTCAATTCCGTCGTCTTGCTCTCTAGCATTTCAAAACAATGACAAGTCGTGAAAGCAGAGGGGGATGGTTTATTGTTTGATTTCTTTTGACGCCGATGATAGCCTTTGAAAGCTTGTGAGGCTTCTTAAGATACGCCTTCTAATAACATTAACTTTAGTCAACAATATCTCGCTCATTTCAATTCTTTTTACACTTTTTTAAAGCTTAGATATTATTACTCATGGTTGAATAGAGAAGCCGTTGACTGTCTCCAGTTGACGAGAACGCTTCTAGCTAGGCCCAAGTATCTTTGTCTTGTATGCATTGTTTGCATACAGCTATATAGCTTGTGATGTCACATGAGTACAACGATATTAAGAAAGAATAAAGAAAATTCAACATATTTCCATTTTTCTCGCATAACAAAAGAACACTCGACTTCTCTCTGTCAGAAGGCAGGGGGAATAATATTACCCTTAACATACGTCACAAGAAATGTGCACTTTATTCAAAAAGTAAAGTTTTGTGAAATTCTCTTTTTATTTTCCTTATATAGTTGTACGCATGTGACATCATACACTGTAGTAGTCTTTTCTTCCAGCAGTGACTGCGCAAATACTTAAAATATTCGTAACTATGAACGGATTGTTCAATTTTCCTCAAACTTTTACTGATATAAAATGTTCTACTAATATTGCTGCATTCTCTCAATCCTTATGTATATGAAGGTGGACTTGTCCTTTAAAGGCTGTCACAATATCATTCTTCCGACCGTTATGGAAGTGTCGATGAGCAATCAAGATCACGACCTCCCGGTCTGTGCGCATGCCAAGAGATGGGTCACCATGCGAAGTGCACTTTGACGTTGATTGCACCTAGAAAAAGCGGGAAAAGGAAACATCAAATGGATTGATAATGATATGATAATGCAAGGGGACGTCCACTGGTTTTATTGACATATGTTAAAGTGTCATGTTCAAGTTACTAATTGTGAGCTTCAAAACAATGCATAATCTCAGCTATCATTTTGATGGTACTTCCAAGGAGCCAATTATGATAATCTCCTTTGCAGACATCATCATCACTACACCTTCTTTCCACACTGGCTAAAGCTCATCCTGCAAGGGTAACGAATAATAACATTGCACACGCCCCTCCTACTGCTGTTCACTTATACCATGATCAATTATGATACTTTCAATCTTATCCCAAATGCTCCAGTATAACAGAAAGACATCGCACTATAAAACCCGTATATCGTATCCTTGTTATTTGTGTATCACTGAATGAATAACCACTTTTTCAAAGGCGTCATCACTTCGTGAGAAAGAGAGAGGGAGAGAGGAAAAGAACACTATTCACGTAGACACCTAGCTGACTGAAGTGTTCTCTGCCTATTCTGGTATTGAGGTCCTTTCAAAGGCATGAAAGGAATCTGATTTATTTCTGTCGTCAGCACTGGGAAGGATGACCATCACAACAGAGCAGTGACCACCAGGTAGGCGATAGTTCAAGTACAATACGACTCACGCCGTGTCACTGAAAGCCGTGGTGCTCATATACCTAACCTTGAGCTCTTATAAGGTTCCTCGTTCAATACTGGACTTCTGTTCCATTATTCATATCAATGCAACGTGCTTAGCTGTGCTGTGGTGATTCATGCAGTAAGTTCGAGTTTGGAAACATTACTAAGTAGACGATCACAGTGTGAAAAAAAAAAGAAATAATACACAGATAATATGCATATTGTATATTAATGTATATGTATGTTTCTCTGTAATAATGATACCTAAACTATCTGCCTTTTCTGTCTTTCTCAACATTTCAAAGAGAAAATAAATGTCCCTTTTATTCAGAATTCATCGTTGAGGGTGCTTCACTGGTGATTTTGGAGATTTGTGGAAAAATTATGACGATGTAATGATAATTATCATGATGATGATGATGATAGTTACGATGGAAATACTAAAATAGCAATAACGATAGTACTAATACTGCTATTATTATTACTACTACTATACAAATACTAATAATCATCAATACTATTACCATTATTCTTCTTATCTTAACTTATCATTATTACTATTGTTACTATTATTATTATTATTATTATCATTATCTTTATTATTATCATTATTATTATTATTGTCATTAGTGGTAGTAGTAGTAGTAGTATTATCATTGTGATGATGATGATGATGATGCATGACACAAATTATAAAAGCATGCCGTCTTTGTATGTCGGTAGTACACGAGCAATGCAAATTGCAGTTTATGAATTTATTCCTCTCCATATGCGTTAAACCAGTTTTACGCCTGTTTAATTAACCTGTGATGTCAAATCTGGAAATTTGATGCGAGAAGCTGGTGTGCGTTGTGGAAAGTCTATGTTGGATATCACAACCCAGCAAAGACAACTTAATCACTGTTCCCATCACTCCATTTCCAACAGCCTACATGTTTACCCATTGTTTAATACAGTGGTACTTAAGGGTATTGTTTACCATTGGGAGCAGTGATTTAAAAAGATGTCCGAGATATCACATTTGATACTATGTGTAGGTCAGTTGTATCACTCACAAAAAATCCTAGTTATAAACATTTCACTTTAAAGCATCAGATATAAGGAGATACCACTATTTTTTCTCACTAAATCGTAACTGCAGACGATTTAGTCTATATAAACAGAAACAATGTTATTATAATCATTGTTCTTTTTTGGCATTATCTTATTTAGCAATAATTAACATTGGTTATAATAATTACACTTTTTACCTCGTTTATTTTATCCTTCACTCCCATTCTATAACTTATTTTAAGCACTAAAGGTGGGTTTTTGTTTCACCTGCAAATTGTAAATTATGCCTTCAATTCCATATGATTCAGCTTAATTTTTACTACCTTTATCATGTAACAATTCACTTACGTAATTCATGTAAATACCTAAAATATACTCATTGTGTTCATATACCCATGTTGTGTGTTTGTGGTTGTATTTTATAATTTCGCTGGAAATGAAAAATAAATGAAACGCGATGATAGCAACACTGTTTCCTCATCGGAAACAGCAACAGCAATTCTTTCCTCTATTCAAATCTAGTTTCAGCATTTTCTAGTATAAGATTGTTTGAATAACTGATGGGTTTAACCTGAGGACATTGCGTTGATATCAATCAATACATTGTGAATTGAACTAGAAATGAACGAATCGTTAACGGGTGAAAGCCCCTTATCTCCCAAAGCCTTTTCAATTCACACTACGTTTTCCCCTTGATAATAACAGCTGATGTCAGAATATCTGATATACATTGTACTCTTTTTCTCGGAAGCATTTCAGTGCAAAAAACGGAAAGGAAAGAAAAAAGATATCCAATGGACTTTTCAATTTCTCTCGTTGGGTCAAGGCATTGGTGGTCTTTGAAAATAGCAGGAGCTGATACGTCTTCTTCATGCTGAGTTAATGCAGCGTTATAAGCCAACGTTTCCTGGTGTTGTGGTGGGTGTTTATTTTGTATTACGACGAATACAATTCCTTTCTTAGCGAAGCCTCTCCCTCCTCCCTCCCTCTTTGACGTGTATTTTTGAAGGTAAGATTTTCTTCAAAGTATATAGTGGCTCTAATTTGCGAAAACACAATATAAATACACAATAGGGGGAGAAATTTAATTATGCACACACGCATACATACAAAATATCTGATATACAATATACTAGTATACAATCATGATGTTTTATATACTTATGCATATGTATATATACTCATATATATTATATATATTATATTTCTATATATATACAAATGAATACATATGTGCATATATATATATATATATATATATATATATATATATATATTTATTTATCATAAGCAGAAATGGACGAATACATACAAAAGTGCTACCATATACTTACCTCTTAAGTTTCTTTTATGCTTTTCACATTATTTTAGTTTCCCAGACTCACACTCTAATCCATCACAATCGAGTGCTTTAGTTCTTGTGTCGTGTGTATCATTGCTCGGATCATGTTGATCATACCACTTATCTCCTACACTAAATACTTATTTGCTAGGATTGTACAATTTGCATATCACTAATAATTTTAATATCCGTATATTTGAGTTGTTTTAAATACATTCATTTGAATGTTTTTACAAGACTGCGTCATTCCATGCCATCTTAGTAGGATGAAGCAATGACGAAATTTTGCGAGCTGGTAAAGATCAACATTGTAATAATGCATGTTTATGTGCGTGTGTGTGTGTGTGTGTGTGTGTGTCTGTGCGATACAACAGCTGTTACCGCTGTAACTCTGAAAAGTTAAACTTCCAATGCCGCAGAGCGAAAAAAAAAAACACACACGAAAGGTTCATATTCTGCGTCAAAACTTGTATAGGTATAATTGATAGAATGGAAAAAAAATAACCTTAAATATCAGAAACTCCGTCAATCTCTCTTTGCCCTCGTCACATCGTATGAGGCAGAATATCTCGCACCATCATTAGCATTCTCTCATCATCTGATGTCTTCGGAAACATCCACTCCGCATATACAATCATTACTCCAGATGACAAAAAGCAACGCGTGTCTACGCAATCATCTGCGTTGCATAACGTCCACCATACAACTAGCGTACAACACACGACTGGAAAAGCAGGAGGGAAAAAATATATGTACGACATTTCTCTTTATGTGTTAACGACAGGAGGAGTGAATTTTATTCACAGGTATATAATATACTACATGTACTATGGTAACACGAAAACATTGTACAGCATCAATATTAGTACAAAGACCTTGTTAGTATAAATTTATGTCCTGTTTGTATACTTTGTAAAAGTGATTATCAGAAAAGCGAAGCTAGTAACAGGACTCTGTTTTTTGTTTTACTGTATTTTTTTCATTTTCTATACGTCATGAGCACCGCTCAGCGGCGCTGACACATATTTACATGGCCCTAACCTTTTCTTTTGTGTGCCTTGAGTAATGATTGACACAGAATACCCAATAGAATATTGTACGCACTGTCGACATCCCTGGAACCGAATGGTTTAACCAGAACAACTTTACGGAACACGTGAAACACTGACACAATAACAAGACTGCGGACTTCGCGAAGAACTCAGTCCTGTTGTGTAGGCACAGCGCCCTAACTCAATATTCGTTCTCAATCACTGATCTTACTCTAACAAATTCTTGAAATAAATTTGAAGAGTATGACTGCTATACATGTTTCCTTTTTGATTTTTAGATCCTCGATCATTGCTAAGCAAAACACAACCCAAAATTTAAGCGCGTGCTCACAAGGATCAATTACATTTATAGATACTACAGCAGCTCTCCTCAGTTTTTGGATTGTATTTGTTTGTTTTTATTTAACTTTGTTCAACTGGTTAATTGCACTTGACAATTTGAAACACGCATGCGTTACCATGGTGATTCGTCGGTAATGCAGTAAAGTGTTTCTCTCTTTCCTCTGAGCATAACGATCTTACAGTCACTTTGGGTACGAAATGATTGCCAAAGTTTACGACAAGTTAGAGTTACAGCTGATCATTACGAAGAACAAAGTACTGTGTTCAATTTTCACACAGAAGGTGTAATGAATGTGATAAAGCTTGCTAAACCTCTCGTGTTTGCAATCGTATGTTAACACAACAACTGCTGTGTTTAACTGAAGGATTTAGTAATAGGGTTTACGAAGATTACAGTATTTTGTGTTATTGAAAACACTGCATAGTTTGTAACACTTTCAATAACTGAACATCTGCGTTTATTTTGTCAGGTCCCTCACGTTCTTGGACCAACAGGTAAGGCCTGTAGAGGTTCCTTGAACGTTTGTCAGTGAGTAATGTACACGCACTTCATTGAATGCTGACTCTTGATTTGATGTCGACATTAATCAGAATTGGGTTATACAAAATGTTACATCTAAAGCAGAGGTG
Source organism: Diadema antillarum (assembly GCF_040938485.1). Classification (NCBI taxonomy): domain Eukaryota; kingdom Metazoa; phylum Echinodermata; class Echinoidea; order Diadematoida; family Diadematidae; genus Diadema; species Diadema antillarum. Next base: position 111,598 of record NW_027272976.1, read on the forward strand.
TAGACATGACTACACCAATCTGGAAAGAACAACAGTGGCCAGCGCAACCACCAACCACTGCTGCAGAGACCAGCGGCCGCTCGCCCCGTTACCGGCGTAGAGTTGCTCCGGACACATCCCGCAAGTCGACGGGCAAAACATGTTCATGTACTCCGGCTTGCTCTCGCACATGCCTTGTGATTGGTAGATGGAGCAGTAACCGTTGGTGTCCTGGCATTGCGCTGGATTTGGGGGAGAAAAAGGAAAGGTGGAATACATTAATGTCTGTGTAAAGCAGCTACGACCAAAAGTCGATACGCACAGATTGATTCTGACAAAGAGGACAAACGAAATGCATATCTTTAATGGTTTTGTACATCCTTGTTGGGTGGAGGTGAAGTGAGGATTATTCGTCTGAAAAGCCAGGCAGCTCATTTAGAGGCTCGAATGCTAACAACTAGTAGAAGGGCCACTTTGAGAATTCAGGATTCAGTTTTTTTAACCAATAATGAAAAAAAAAATGGATGCAAGTGAAAAGTAACTCTCTTTCCCTGACGTAGATGGCGTTTATCCAATCATAGGACTGCAATTCTTCTTGAGCACAACCTCCGTCACTGCGCAAGCGTATAATGACGATGATAAAAACGAATGAAGATGATAATCATGCTGATTTTCATAACTAGTAAATGACTGCAATTTGATTGACTCTCATCATGTCGTCATAATTAGCCAAACTTTCAATCATGGTTCTGTAAAATTATGCATCATCATTTCAGTTCCCATGCACGGCAACGTTTCGTACCGACTGCCAAAGTACATAATGTATACGGAATCGTCAATGAATGATACCTACCCCACCATACTAATGTAGCGATTCCTATTCTGTCTGAGGACGAACATGATTATAATGGTTACCGGGGCTCGAACCTCTAACCTCACTGTGCAATGTTGAGACTTACAGAATCACAAAGACATCTGCATCATCTCTCCGCCTCCTCTAATTTCTTATTTTTCTAAATCCTGATATAACCAAATCTTAACCCGTGTTTAAAACAAACAAACAAACAAACAAAACAAACGTTACTTGTCCCGTTTCCTTACGTATCAACCTTTCATTTATCGCATTCTGATAACTCAGATCATGGTGAAAATTGTGTTCTTCGTCACCGTCTTTTACGTCAAAACGTGTCTTCTACATATACCATGTTGATTGTGTCACTTGGACAATTAATCTAATCTTGATACAGCTACGAGGATAGAGAGGGGGTTTTTGGTTCCAAGTGGTAAATGAGCTTTGTAACTCTTTTTTCCCCGTGAAGCTACGAGCATAGAGGCCTTTCTTTCGTTGTTGTATTTTTTTTTTCGCCCGGTATCATCTGGTCATAATTATAAAGTTAGGCCAACTCTGCTCCACTGGGTAACGATATGGCGACATAATGCTCTGCTAAGCTAGATTAATTGTCCAAGTAGCAAAGGAATATATGCCATGTTGTACCGAACTGAAACCGAGTCGGCCAAATTGTGTGTACGGATAGCTTTGTTTTAGCCTACCTTGCGGCACGAGGTCAAGAGGCGAGCTGGCCGTGCAGAGCCCGCAACTCTTTCTGCAGTTGTAGTTCATGTAGCCCGGGTTTAGGTCGCATTGGTCGTAAGCTGCCCAATCAGGACAGTTTTCATTATAATCTTCGCAACCTGTAAAAAACAAATGGAGGGAGAAGAATATGAGGTATTTGAGGCATAAATCAAAAGTACTAAATAGAGAACGTAAGACCCAATTTTGTTCTTGAGTTGCCTTTTGCTTTTGCTATTTCATTTTTCCATTTGAGACAAAGGTTTGACATTCTATATACAGCTGCACGAGCTGGTCTTCCATGGGGTCCAGTTGGATGTGCTCTTTGCGATGAATGAATGAAAGACGCGATCTTTTTACGTGCATGAGATGTCTTTAGTTATTGCTTTTACTGTTGTTTGTTTTTTTCTTTTTGTGAAAAAAACTACTCTACTAAATGATATTCTTCTGAATTTCTACCTTGCGTATGGATCTTGAAGGCATTATCTACACTTCAATACCTTTGAAACACGAATGACTGAGAGAAACAGAAAGGTGATCGATGTGGTGACGACGACGACAACAACGACGATGAGGACGATGATTTTAATCAAATTGTAATCAAATGAATAAAGTGAAGCTGTTTCGTTACATCAGAAGAACAATCGTCTCTTTTTCTCTGATTTTACCGCGATAAGCTGGATATCAAACTAGGTGGTAGATTCAATGCTCAACGGTGAGTTTGATACCACACACAAGCACTGTGAGTAAATTGATAACAACACTCTGTGTACTCCAGTAACTTATATCGATCATGTCCAACTCTTAAGTTTGGCTTTCGACAAAAGATGGCGCTATGCACTTACTTTTCATTAGGCCTTCACTGCACTGTCCGCACGATTTCGGGCAGTTCGTCAGCATGTAGTCTGGGTTAGCCGAGCACTGGTCAAATCGAGCCCACAGGGCGCAGTTGTCGTTCAGGTCCACGCAGTTTTCTGGTCAAGCATAGAAAAGAACACACATAGTTTTAATCAGGGATGATTTCATCGTAGTGACATTCAGCCCTGTGGCCGATTATATGCCAAAACATGAATTACTGCTTTACAATAAAATCTGCAGTCGGTGATTGTGTGCAGTGATACCACTTACTCCATCATGCGAACGTTCACAATTTCGTTTCTTAGTTTAATTGCTATCATTCAAATTGCAAATTGGCATAAGGTAACATATTTTCATAAATTCATTGTTTTGCACTTTCATACTAAGTACATGCACCTGTTGCATCAAATTGCTGTGTTTAGAACATAAAATTATTTCTATGTCCCATATCCCGAACTGACTTCCGCTGACAATTGTGTCATGATTTACGATCAGAATCACATTCGGTGATCTCCGTGTCCGCTAGGGTCTAGGGCCATTACCCCTGGGCAATTACCCCGGACCTTTCTTCTGATCCTAACCCTGATCCCAATCCTGAACCTAATCCTAAACCTAAATTTAACCCAAACTCTAACCCTAACCCCGATCTTTACTCTAACCTTATCACAAGATTAAAAAGATTAGGATTATGGTTAGGTTTAGGATTAGAATTTGGGTTAGAGTTAGGATTAGGTTCAGGGTTAGGATTAGGGTTAAGATCAGGGGAAGGGTCTGGGGTAATTGTCCAGGGGGTAATTGCCTTAGATCCCATGAAAGAGTTTTGGCTGCTTCATTGGTGCGTTTTGATTTTGTTTTGTGTGTTTGTTTCTTTGTTTGTCTGTCTGTATGTATGTCTGTCTGTCCCATCATTCTCACCTGTTACGACGTCACACTGATTGCAGCTGACTTGGCAATTTGGCAGCATCCACGACGGATTGGCTTCACATTCACCAATGCTTGCCCAGTATTCACAGCTTTCGTCCATATCCCTGCAGTCTATCAACACGAAGAAAATAAAGCAGAGGAGATGTTAGACCGAAAAACAAGGTAACAAAGGTTCAAATGAGCAACGGCGCCTTTCAGATACAGGTCATTATAAAAGCAATGACTTTTGTATGGTCACACTTAAATTATTTTCAAGGTTTTAGTGAACATGAAAATAAAAACAGGAGTTTTGTAACGTCAGTAAATTGAGATGAAGACTCGTTTCAGTTTTCTCTTTGATGCTTGTTATTTCGCCATGCGATTTATTGTTTTTCCCCGCAGTACCCTTCATGTACACAGAAATTAACGGGATGAATTAACTTCCCAAACTAGTTTATTACTCTGGGATTGCTCGAGAACGCAAGCCCATATCATCATAATATGGGGAAAAATCATACGATCATAAGACGTCAATTGATTGAAAGGATTCTATTATAATTTGATGTAACGCTAAGTAATATCTGAATAATTTAAATCTGCCTCAATACTCACTTTCATTGCCTCCGCCGGTGCCTGATGAGAAAACAGGAAGAAAAAAGGGGTATGAGAGCGATTCGTCAAAAACAAAGATCACAGAAGATCCTACGCGTTCTGCTTTTGAGACAAATTCGTTGCAGTACAGATTACAGCATTACAGATTAAAGTTTACTACTGTTTTTCAAAAGGGATGAGGCGTGGATGTGATGTCTCTCTGGTTTTTCAAGTGGAGAAAAGAGAACGGTCATTAATTTGCATATATTCCTGACATCGGTAACTATGTATTCATGCATTCGTTAGTTCGTTCCTATAGTTTATTCATTCATTATCCATCTCCAACAAAACATGTAAATATCTTTTTTAACAGAAGATATGTGCATATATTGACATTTCAAAGTATAATAACCTTATGTAAAATCTATAAGTATAAAGTGAAATAAAGTACGACAAAAAATTTTGAATCGAGGAAAATGCTGGGCTGGGGAGGGATGCTAAAAGAGCAGCATAAGATTGTAATTATGATCGCATGAGACATGAGGCATGCACGAAGCCACAAAAATTACTCTCTGATACCTGTATCGGGTTGGCAGACGTCGCAGCTGATGAGACAGTTGGCCAACATCCACTGGGGGTTACGCTGACAGAAACCCGCTTCGGCCCAGGCCTGACAGTATTCATTCTTGTCAACACAATCATCTGGGTCTAAACAATTAATGGGGACATAAGGACAATGAATCAAGAAGATAAATAGATAGCTAGATATAGAAAGAAACCCTAAACATCTGACGAATGGTGGGGATTGACGTTGTTCTATGGGAATAAAATTGTCTTCGATAATTGAAGAGGAGCGTCAAATGACAAAACAGTACATCAGAAACAAAGCAAACCCCTCAAAATTGATGCTTTAATAACATTGCATCACTGGAAGTGCTGAAGCAGTATAGGAATGGGGACATCCGTGTATTTCTCTATGTTTTGCCTGAATCCGTATAATAGCGGTCTGCACTCCATTTGGTACGTAGTGGGACTTTATATGATCGTATTGTGTGTTGATACTCTTGGTGTTCAAAGATGAAGTTACCACTCATTCTTACTTGTCGGGTTTGTCCCATCATCTCCACCTCCACCGGTGTTGCCTGTGAAAAAAAGGAGAAAAAAATAAGTAAATAAGGAACGACTGACTGACTGAATGAATGACTGACTGACTGAATGACTGACTGAATGAATGAATGAATGAATGAATGAACCATTCAATCAATTTATGTATGTATATTTATGTATATACCTATATACACCTATATAACGATGTGTATACAGACTCACATAAAAAGTCATGGCAATCAAATTCATTTTCCCATTTTGATGAAGTTCTTGGCTTAAATCTCAAAACAGTGGATAATAGATAAATGGACTAGAATGACTAAAATGGGTTTTAAGATTTTGCATCCATGCAGGGTTGTCTTTGCTACTTTCATTTTCATCTTCATAATTGTACAGATGTAAGGATTATTCCTGCTCGTTACTTGACTGCCGCACCCAGGACAAACGTCAAGAGGAATATAATTGAAGACATTGTTGTAATAATGGCAAATTGCAGAAGCGGCATGAGAATAAGGCCATTATAAGATATATGTAATTGTGTGTGTATATTACAAGAACCACACCTGGTGCACTATGGAGTGTGGAAAGAGAAATGCCGAATAAAGAGAAGTGCACAACGTTTTGCATTTTTTTGACATAATGTCTGTGTAGCATGCTACAAAATGTGCAAAAGTGTGGACTTCGTAGTTATATGTTGATAATGATTGTATTTTGGGGGGCCATTTTTGTCTCCCTCTACAAATTGAATTTGTTAAGATTGCAACAGCTGATCTGTAAATTAACAAACATGTCGGAAAAAAGGAACCAGTGGGACTCGAGCCTGTCGTCCACTGCTTTCCGACATGTTTGTTAATTCACAGATCATCAGTTGCGATCTTAACTAACTTAATTCGTAGAGGGAGACAAAGTGAAGAAAATGGAACCTTCACCTTCACCCCTCTATATCTTTCTTTCATTTAATGATTCTATTCTTCTCTCCCTCGGATCCGCTCAGGCGTTAGTCCAAGTAAGATAAAAGCAAGTTAGTCCAAGCCAGTCAAACTCTGCCCTACTCAAAGAAGGGAAATGACCGTTGCACTCACTGCATTCATAGAGGATATTGATTTCGTCGATGTCAACGTTGCTGAAATCGGACCGGTAATCGAGTCGCACTCTCTGGTCGCGTGCGACGATGGTCGGTTGGCCGTTGGAGCTGAAGGCGGTCATGTGGTAGTGCATGACGGAGAAGTAGTCGTACGAAGTGCCGAGGTGGTCGATCCGAGTCAGATCGTACTTGTCGAAGTTGTATTCGAGCCCTGCGGAATTTTAAATCGGACAAAAGTTGTGAAAGTGATGACACTCTTGCTGGACTCAACTGCTATCGATACTACAGAGATGACCACAACCGACTCTGCAGAGGAAATGTTTCGCTCGTTTACAAGTGATTTGACGCAGAAAGCTCATTCTTGGTTATCACTGAATAACTTCCGTCCATCGTATTACACGTACATAAGGAATAGATCAATTGCTGGGGGAAATGGGTGAATGATCGATTCTTGTTCTTGTTGTCGTCGTCCTTTTTTTAGGGGGAGGGGGAGTTGTCTTCTGCTTTCGTGCAAATTGAAATCGCATTGAGCTGGCATTAGTCATGCTAGTCAATCATTATATATACTGTTAACTACAATAGCTTATAATGATTACAATAGCTTTAACTATAATAATAGCTAATATTCAAGTTTGGAAATTCTTGAGGCCGTTACCTCTGATGATGTTCTGTGTGTAGATGTAGACAAAGCTATCTCGATCAGCTCTGGTCTGCTCGTGCTGGAACCCGATGGCGTGCATGAATTCGTGGATGATGGTGCCCAAATTTGTCGTGCAGCCCACCCCGAGAGACAACTGCTGGCGACCGCCGACACGCCCGACTAGTGAATAGCAGCTATATAGGGCAAGGAGCAGAGAGATTTACACTATGTTAAAAAAAGCTACTGTCACGTGAAATACCCATCAATGTGCAATTTAAGCTTGATGGCTGTTTCATCAAGCATAAAGATGCAGAAGTTTGACTGGAGGCAGCAGCAGAAGAAGAAAAGAAAACGGTGTGTGTGAGCAGGAGTAGAGAGTTGTAGATACCAAAATGGACAGCGGTCATACGTTTAAGTCACGGTGATTCGTTCACACGAAGTCTTATCTTCCGGAATAGGTGCTTTGTCAGTGGAATTTTGATCAATTTGCTGGAAGGAAAGACCTGGTGATTGTTCTCTTCCTTTCGTAGTTTTTCTCTGTCACGTCGCTGTCGTTTTTGTTTGTTTGTTTTTGTTTTTCTTTTGTTGTTTTCTTACCCGTTGCCAGGAAAGACCTCGACGTAGTCCCGCTGGTTGGTCCGCTGCACAAAGCGAATACACGTGGTGTCATGGTACCTCTGAATGGCTGTTTGGATACGCTGACGAGCCCCGTAGTCTGCATGGCGCGATCATGGTTCGAAAGAAACAAGTGACACATATATTCAAACAAAAGAAGGCGAATGGAGCTGTGAGTCGATTGTTGGAAAAGCAATGCTGGGTTGAGAAGCAATTTATCATAGAATTTGAAAAGCAATTCTCGACAAGCTCTTTGGTGGTTGAGGGCAACTTTTTTTTTTACCAAGATGTTCATAGAATATGATTAATCTACTGAAAAACAATCTATATAAAGTGATCGCCTGTCAATGAAGTTACTGAAGAATGTCTGAACTGTAAACCGGATATTATAATGACAGGACTCAAGTTGGAAGTTCAAAGAGTTCATGTGATTGCGCAGTTGAGTTTGTTTCCCGTGGGACTTACCGAATCGGTTATCGATGGTGTAGGGGACCACCCCATTTGGCCATCTCAATGAGCGGTCGCGAATGGCATTTCTTCGCCCCCTTCCTCCCTATCAAAAGAAGAAGGAGTAGGAGGAGGAGAAGAAGAAGAAGAAGAAGAAGAAGAAGAAGAAGAAGAAGAAGAAGAAACCTTCCAAAGTCAGTTCATGAACAGAATGCTTTACCTGATATGTTCTATTACACATAGAATATAAACTTGCATTTAGAGGTTGTGTTAGTGATCTGTGATCGTACAGAGAGGGAAGAATAAGATTATCAACATTATCAGTCAAAACTAGATGAACTTCGAATAAGTACATGCGAAACAATAAAAGATTACGTCAATGATTTCGCAACTGCATATTCCTCCGTAAAGGTTGTCGAAACAAAGTTATTACACAGTTAGAATGACATCAATGTATTTTTTTATAGATTTAATCAAAAACAGGATATTTAGTAAAGCTTCTTTGTCCACGTGAATTTGAGACTGATAGCGAGGCGTTAACATCACTGAATTCCTTAATTTGCATTATTATGTGACTATATCGCGATTGCACTGTTTCGTGTAAACACGAAAACCTGTTACATCATTTCCACCAACATGCTCGGTTCTCAAAATTCGTGCAATTTTTGCTTGATCTTATTTGAAACCATATCAACTTTGATTTTCAGAGGTATATTAAAATATTTAAAGAGTAACTTTCGCCAAGATTTACTTTGTGTTATGTTTTGTTGGAAGAAAAATGAAAATGAAATAAATGAATTGAATTGAATTGAAAGATTGGTCAATCATGCTGCAGACATCTATCGGTGCATGTCAAGAATATAATTGGAGGAATATTAAAGCGAGAGTGAACTTACCGTATCCCCGCAGGGAACGACAATATCCCCCTCCGAGAGGCACGTGGTGTCCTCACCGGCTTCTACAATGACAAACAAACGAACAAACAAACACGTAAATCAGGGGAGTTATACAGTCAGTGCAAAAAGAAATAATAATAAGGCACAGCACACCTGCGTGTATGTGTGTGTTTGTTTGTAGGGGAAGGTGGATTGTTGGAGAATGAACTTGGTGTGAAGCAACAGATCATGTCACTTTACCCTTGTGATTTGTAAGTGATGGTACATGGAACTCTTTTGGTACTCGGACATTTGTTTCGTGTACATAATACCAGAAGGCAGTTTCCCCAAAATTTGGCTCAAAAAGGTCATATAGAGTTAATCAAATAATTGATAATACTTACATGAGCATCCATTCTTACCTATGACATCAATTGAACAGATTTGAAATCACAATCTAAACAAGCTGACACTAGATGAATACTGTGCGCTTTGATGACGTATAGGTCTATTCAAGGTTTCAGATTTCAGTTTCAGGACACCAACATCAAAATATTCAAACACATTAAGCACTCTTGCAGCAATCAAACAATTTTTAGTTTACAAGTTGTCGATTATCATTCAATCATTATTGTTATTAGCAACAGATTTGTCACTATTTTTTCTTGCTCAAAACAAACTTTAGCTGAAGGATTTCTTACCACTTGACTTGTTCATAGCTTCTATGTTCATGTTTAAGATATGCTCCATAGCATCTCCTTCTCGCGGCGTTCCGAAAAATCGTAGTTCTACAGGAGGCAAAACATAATGAACACAGACAATAATTATGACGGATCGATGTGACATAATCAACGACGTGGTTAAAATAGAGTATATTTTGTATCATGTTTCGATATTTTGACTAATGAATATCTACTAGGAACACTTTTCTATCAAGCTGATAGGAGTGCTCTATACAACCTTCAAATTCCAATAATACACATTTTCTTTTTCATTTTCTTCTATTACGGTGTATGTATTTTCAGTCTTTTTGCTTTGATGAAAAGCGCGTTGAGCATTTAATCAGAGTGGAGAATGGCGCTACTGAAATTGCATGTATCATTATTATTATCAATTTATCTTCACGTTTGTGTAATCATTTTAGAAAATATCTCCGTCATGTCTGTGTGTTCCTTGCTTCATTATATTACGAAACAGATGGAAACAAGAGTAAAAAGTGAATTCCACCCACCGGTCAACCAATCCGTCAACATGGTATTTTAGTTTTAGGACGAGAAGCAATGTGACCAAATATTTTTTTTTAATGAAACAAAGCAAATTGTATAACTGAAAACACACAATGAATAACTTGAGTATGAATGTTATGTTGAAAGTAAAAGGTAATTCCAGGATTGTGTTAGTGAACAGGGCAATGGCGTATATTTTCACATGCACGATTGCGATTATGAATTTGTTATTCACTCTATAAGTATAGGGGAGAATTATATGAGAAACATGTTTAAAGGGGCTTTATTCGTTTCTTCTACACCTTGGTATTTTTTTAATGATTACTTGGCTTTTCACAACACCACTTAAAACGTTAACAATCACACATAATAATGACGATTTAATACTAATATGGATTAGATGACAAAGAAAACAACCAGATGGATAGGAAAAGATATGTATCAACAATATTTTGGACTAATACGCCAAAAAAAAAAATGAAACGGAAAATAAGGAAAGTGGTTTAAACAAAGTCTGACCCCTGATAACTATGACAGGATGCGTATAACAGTAAGTGTTAAAAATATTTAATAAGTGTTCAAAAATCGAGTTGCGGATTAAGACGCTGACGCTGCAGATGATCAAGATGATATGATAGAAATGATATATGGCAACATTTAGTCTCTTAGTACAGCTAGTACACGTCGGGTCAATCGATATTACAACGTTGTTATGGTGTATGAGATATTGTATGTTAATATGCTTCTGTTTCAGTTTCAGATGCACTTTGTGATTGTGGTTTTGGGTGTATACATGTAATATGTTTCATGTATATTTGTTTTAACATCCACTGTACGACGAATTTCCGTTGCAGACAATAAAGTAATCAATCAAATACCCACGAAATTTTTATTGGCTTTTTTTTCTCTTCTGGAGTAGATTTATATACACCAACCCTGTCAGGAGCACCATTAAAAGAAGAGTAATGACAGATAGTAAGTATCAAGCAAAAACTAGCGATCAGAGAATAAATACCAAGCTGCTGCAACAAAGTTTTTTTTTTCTATGACTTTTTTTTTTAGGGATATTACATTAACTTCCTTTTCTGCGGTTTAGGTCAAGCAAAGAAAACGCAAGCAAGCAAGCAGATGTACCCAATTAGCAATATTCAGAAGGAACAATGTGGATATTAATTGTATGTTAGCTTCAACCGACGGAGTTCAGTCATACAGGTCGACAAAAAAAAAAGATATAATGAAAAGGATTAATTTCCTTGGAATTGTTCGGCGTTAATGTATAAAATGTGACCCTGCACCTCAAAACAAACAAAAAGTCGCCAGACATGAATTTTTAGTTAAGACCGTATTCTGAAAGAGCAGACTTTAAGCTTTAAAATGATGTATAACTCAAATTTGAAAGAAAGCACAAACTCAGGAAAAGTGTGAACTGAGAAAAGAGGCTCTCAAGTACAATGTCTATTCAAGCGCTTAATCTTTACCAAACCGTGCTGGCTGTGTGATGAATGGGACAAAAAACAGGAAGTAAACCACCAGAGTAACAACAATGAAGGGATTATCAAATTAAACCGAAATTAAGCATGCCTCATTAACACATTCTGTTCATAATTAATGCCAACTTTCAAAGCAGTAGCACTATTCTTTCAAAAGTTATTAGAGTTGAAAGTGAAGAGTGTGGACAAGGTTTTTCAGAAATGAAAAAGGGATTCTAAAGACACACCTAATCACACTATTCTACCAAAAATGTTCGAGGTAAACTGCTAAAAAAACACTTTTCTGCCCGTTTTAAGATACCAAATTTTAGCATAATGTTAAAGAAGACCCGCTCTTTCAGAAAATATGAAAAAGTCAAGTTCGGCTAGGTTGACCCATTTCACTTATTTTCAGTCCTTACGCAAAATTAGTGTGTGCGACTTTATGTTCGTTTTGAGGTGCACGGTCACAAATGGTCCTGTCAGCACAAACAAACAAACAAACAAACACACACACAGACAGACACACACATACACAGACAGAACTAAAAGCGATCATGATTGGCTAAAAAAAAATAACGTTAGCACAACAGTTCAAGTAATAATGATAGTGATATGAATTGTCTTGTTATGACAGGCACATTATCATAACTGCAGATATACAGGTCCTCTGGATGGCAATACATGTATATGGCCAATACAGTTCCTCTGATGGCTAAAAAATGTAAATTTGTCTTACTGTCTGCCGGCGGCTGTACTAGATCCACCTGTAGATGTGACATAGGCACGTATAGAGAAAACAGGTACTTGAGCGAAATGGGGAAAAACGTGTACAAGGAAAATCTGAAATTCATGAAATACGAAGTCCAAAATGCCTATTGTTGGACACAGTCAACCTGTATTGCGTCTTAAAGGACAAGTTCACCTTCATAAACATAAGGATTGAGAGAATGTAGCAATATTAGTAGGACACATCATTGAAAGTTTGAGGAAAATCAGACAATCCGTTCAAAAGTTATGAATTTTTGAAGTTTTTGTGCAGTACCCGCTGGATGAGAAGACTACTGGAGTGTATGAATAACTTAGATGTCACATGCGTACAACAATATAAGGAAAATATAAAGAGAATTTCACAAAATTCCATCTTTTGAAAAAAAAAGTACACATTCCCCTGACTCGTTACCAATAAATGTTATGGGTAATATTATTCCCCCTGCCTTTAGAAAGAGGCAAGTCAATTGCTCTCTTATTATGCGAAAAAAGTGAAAATATGTTGAATTTTCTTTTATATTTTCTTTATACTGTTGTACGCATATGACTCACAAGCTGTAGTAGTCTCCTCATCCAGCGGTTCCAACACAAAAATTAAAAAAATTCATAACTTTTGCATCGATTGTCCAATTTTCCTCAAACTTTCACTGATGTGTTCTACTAATATTGTTGCATTTTCTCAATCCTTATGTTTATGAAGGTGAACTTGTCCTTTAACTATCAAAAGTTATCACAGACACCCATCATGAGAGAAAAATTCTGACGTATTTGGCAGGAACAAAAGTTATACTCTCCCCTTTTTGCAAAAAGCAAAGCTGCCAAAGCCACTTCACATGGTTTCCCACCCTACAAGTCATTAACTTTGATTTTTTTTTTCAATATACAGAAAGTATCTTGGTAAGTGTTGGTACATGTATACTTACTGAGCCAATACGAACGCCACGTGCGTTAACCTGTCCGACCTTGTAGTCATATGCTGCCTGCAATCGGAGACAAAAAAAAAAAAATTACGTTAGCAGGCTGCACACGACACGCTGATAAAACTGAATTAAAAAGAATCATGATATTCTGGAAAGGCAGTAAAATTGCTGCATATGAACTGGACGATAGAACAATGCTAAGATTAAAAAAAACAAAAAACAAATAGAGAAATCTATGCAACGTTCCATGAAGTTTCAAATTCATTGAAATGCATGTAGTCCATGGGACTGTTAATGATTTTATGGAAATCACAATTATCTTTGGGTGTCTGAGCTTTGAATGATGGCAAAAGTTATTTTAATGCAAGTAAATGGGCATTTTTTAGGTAAAAGGTTACATTTCAGGGATGTCAGGTTATTTTCTATTTCCAATTTGCTTTCCCCATAAATATAATATGATCTTTGAGAACACTTAAATGAAAGATAACTTTACCCCCAAATTTCTTCAAACAAGCAAAATATCGGAATTTATGCGAAAATGAAAATTCTTGGGCGAACACACATTAAGAGGGACTGACATCTATGTAACATATGAAGGTGAAATGATAAATTTTTATTGAAAATTTGTTGTTTTGAAACTGAATCGCCTGATATTGAATAGAAAAGACAGAAAAGACAATATCAGCCCTTAATTTCTACTGAACAATGTGTCTCATACCATTTCTAGGCTTTGAGGTGAACGTACGTTACGTGGACTGACATAACTTTGGCAGTTTTGTTTTCATCGATGTAATCAATTTTCAATACAACATTTCGTCCGGACAACCTTGCTGCCTTCAAATCCTAGGTTTGATTCATTGATTACCATTCATATTCGTATTTTGTCAATCATATTTGAAAATTAAACATCCAAACTCTTCAATTGTCACCGAAATTCATCCCTGCTACTTACAAATTCAATATTTTGCCATTCAAATTCGGTAAGTGATATATGGACCTTTATGTCGAGGACAAATTAGAGCCTTACTCATTTCTGTATCGGTCGAGTGGGTAAATTTGAGAAAGCGAATAATTGTGACAGGAAAATGCGTTTTTTTTTTATGTATGATAAAGGTGACCTATCATGGTAAATGCGACGAGCAAACGTTCACCTCTTTGGTTAGACTGTTGAAAGGCAAATGAATCATTTCATAGCCTTATACCATATAATCTGGGAGACAGTTTTGGATGAAACTGAGGAGCTGAATGCCAATAGGTGAGATCGATTTTACTGTCTTGATCTTAGCTCCTTTAGTGAATTTGAATTACAATTAACACAATATGGTGAAAAGTGCATGAAAATGTTAAAACATTGATGGACAAGAGATGAGATCAAAACAAGCATTTCCACAATCGAGAGTGTCTGTGACGAGATCGACAATATCTTCTTATTTTCAATAGAGTGAAATGACGACGAGAATGGGCGGGGAAAACCACTATCTAAGTTAGAAAAGAAAGCATGGCAGAATTCTTCTGCTATGTGCAGAGTGAATTTACAAGTTTTTTTCTTTCACACACACATCACTAAACTGCATCACTTTGATATTGATATAATAGTAAATTTCTTTTGTCAGCAAACGTGCGATGTTCGACGAAGAGAGACTGAATTTGCTTTTAAAGATACAAAATTCTACCAGGCAGTGGTGTTTCACAGTGAAATAATTGTATACACTTAAAACACATATCATAAACAGTGGAAAAGTTCACTTACATGTGACACTCCTACACCCAGACACAGCACCATAAACGCAATGCACCCTCGTAGCATCCTCAGCTTCGGTAATATTCCTGTCCACTCGGCAAATCGTTAAAGCGTAGTTCCACCAGTTTATACACCTGTTATCTGTTCTGAACGCTTCCACCAAGTCCAAATGCGCTTCTGCTCTGGAGACCACCTGAGGAGTCCCTATTTATTGACCGGTCTTACGTCGATTAAAGCCAGGAACCAGACCAGGTATGATCCGATGACCTTTGCCACTGGACTGTTGAGGCTGTTGAGGGGGTTGAGGCAGCTGCCCAAAAAGGTAAGCAGTATCCGTTCGAAGATCTTTATCACTGCAGTGACATCATTGACAGCCAATCAGAATGGGTTATGCAGGTTAGTCACTGTCGGTCATTAAGATAAGTTTTCGTGACTTCTTCCACGAATACACATTTTTTTTTTCTAAAGCAAAGTGAAGAAATCATGGAAGATAGGCGAATGGCGCGCTGTAATGATGTAGCATATATTCATAATCATCCTGGTCATTTGCGGTATTCAATGTCTCTCAGAGGTGATTGATGTGACTAGCGGTAGCATATTTTTTTTCCCTAACTGCAGATTATAATTTGATTGTCATGATCGATGTATATCTTTGGTTTACTCTGAACAAATGTCAGTGATAACTGGAGAAAGATGCTGTGTTTGTCAATGATTCAGCTGTAAGAAAGAGACAAAATATCATGTGTCACTTTAGATCATCAAACCAAGAATTTTAAGGGGATCTGGATGAGGGCACATTCATATTGCCTTTCGTAATATTAAAGGAAACCAAAACTAAGGGGAAAATGTGGATTGAGTGAAAGCAGCAACATTAATAGAACACACCAGTGAAAGCTTGAGGAAAATAGGACTATCGATTCAAAAGTTATGATTTTGTTTGTGTGTGTGTTGGAACCGCTGGATGAGGAGACTACTAGATGTTATGATGTCATGTGTGAGCAACAAAAAGAAAATATTAAGAGAATTCCACAAAATTCTTTTTTTTCATGAAAATTACACATTCCATCAACTTGATACTGACGTATGTTAATGGTAGCAACTATTGTCCCTGCTTTCTAAAAACGATTAGTCAATTGCTCTTCCATTGTGCTAGAAAAGTGATTTTTTTTGTGGAAATTCCTTCATATTTTCTTTTTACATTATTGTTTATACATAACATCATAACCCCCAGTAGTCTCCTCATCCAGCGGTTAGAACACACACAAAAAAACTTTAAAAATTTATATCTTTTGCATCGATTGTTCGATTTTCCTCAATCTTTCACTGATGTGTTCTACAAAATGTTGCTGCTTTCACTGAATCTACATTTCTCTTTGGGTGTTGGTTTCCTTTAAATCCCCCTCGTGAAGACATTATTTCATTATGAGCTCCCTTTTAGATACTTGATATCGTATATCTAATAATATGTTTGATTTGTTTAAGATTCATTATTGTCTGATCTTTTGATGTTACAGTATCGTCTGAGGCAAATTATTGTTCAATGGGGTCCCATTCTTTCTCTCTTCTTTGCTTTTTCTGTTTAAAACAACAAAACACCAATATTGAAGAACTTTCGTCGCAACTTGTTTGTAGATGATTTCCTTTGAAATCTAGCATGACTACTCATTCAAAGTACGGATCAGCCTTTCCGTTTATCGACTGACCAATTTACTGTCATTCCGCTCTGCTGGTCGAGCCAGCTATCGCAAGATAAGTGGCTGCCCTTATTTGGCGAGGTTACTTTTTGTGTGTGTGCAATGATTGAGAGGAAAGTTTCGGGTCGTGTGAAAAATGCAAATTTTTTCAAAGTTACGTAACAGATTGAGCGCGCGTCACCTCAATGAGAATGCTTCTTCAAAACATTATGGAAACCCTTTGGCCCGAATTCACGAAGGTGGTACAAATTAAACCATGGTTTAAACCATGGTCAAAACCATGGATAGCCAAGTGTCGCACGGACTATTTCGTTACGAAATCAGTAATTTCGTCGACAAAATGACTGTTTTGGTAAACAATATTATCATTTCGTGGACGAAATACTCATTTAGTTAAAAATGTTGTCATTACGTTGCGAAAAAATCATTTCATCGACGAAATTACTTATTTTGTAACGAAATGTTCGCTGTGACACTTGGCGCTCCATGGTTTTTGTCCATGGTTTAAACCATGGTTTCATTATTTTGTACCAACTTCGTGAATTCGGGCCTTCGAGACTGAATTATCACTGGATACTTAAGACTACCTCGCCTTCGTATAATGGCATTCACGTTTACTACTAGTAGTTGGGAGGCGGCAAGACCAATAAGATGAAGAACATGTGGTTCAACATCTGAAAGACATTACAGAAGTCTCGGGCAAGGCATTTTCACCACACAGTCCACAATGGTCCAAATGCATACCAGTGTCACTATGCGCCACTATCACTAACCATATGCAGAATTATTTCATAAGTACATATTATGTGCGGGTATATATATATATATATATATATATATATATATATATATATTCATTTATATCCATATATGCGTGTGTGTGTGTGTGTGTGTGTGTGTTCATGTGTGTGGGTTATTCGTGCGTGGTCGAAAGCAGCAAAGTGATTGCAGAGGCATCCCCACCCCTTTGAGATATTCAAAATATAGCTCCACAAACACTGTAAACATTAACCAAAAATCCTAGTACTCTTTCTTCTTTCTCCTTCTAAAGGTGCATATCCCAAGGTCTCGGAGATCCCTGTGCAGTGTAATAAAATGTCATCAGAGTATATTCATTTGAATTATAGACAATGAGCAAGACGCCACATCATTATCTCCCGAGCGTACCGTGTTCACAGGTACATGTATGACGTTGGATTTACATTGGCAACACGCATGCACGGCGCCATTCAACAGATTCCGAAAGACACCTTTCACCCCTACTCACGACAAGTTCACTGAACGCCAACCCTACAGCTGAAAATTTCACTCTTTAATTGTGTTGAGTGGAGAGAAAATCATCAGGATTCGACTGCCATCAGGAAAGGATTAGTATCCCAAATCCTTGTTGCAAAATTGATTGTTTAATTCTTCATTTCTTCGGATGGTTTGTTTCTTTTTGCTTTTTTAAGATCTTATCTTATTTATCTTACCACTATAATCATTACAACTTGAATCACTTACTTGATATAATCATTTTATGTAAGTGCAGTTCAGAAGAAATACGTGCTCCAGCAAAGGCGGATAAACTGTTTTCTTTGAATCGTATGATGTTGTGGTTGTGTCACCGGACTTCGACTTCAAGTAAAGAGATGGGCAAGGGTCATTATACCATGGAACAATTCAGCTCCGTGATTACGCGCACAGGATAGAGTGGTCAGGATTGATGAAATTTTTGTGATACCCATATGTTCTTTGCTACTGTCCACTTTTTTCTCTCTTCCGGCGGACTTCCGGTTACTTTGGCAGCAAGCGTCAGTCTGCTGAGAATAACTATGTTTGGTTTAATTGGCCTTACTCTCTGATGACATCTCTTCCTGAGATAATGTTTAAAGTACTGACCTGTTCTTTCAATGGTGTCTGGATCCGCTAAGTAGTCAAGTCGTCAAGTATTACGTAGATCGAGCGCTAACATAATATAAAGCATCATGTTGGACCCCTTGTTTTGTTTAATTGCATTAAAGTTATCCATCATGTCCACACTTTTGGTTACCATGCAGTCAAGCTTTGTGTTTATTTTTGGCAAGTGTTCTGTATGGAAATTAAGATGTACCGCATGTTATTACGTTACAGATGCGGGTATATTCTATGCAACAAAATTGCTGGAATAAAAAAAAATAGCTGTGTAACTATGATGCCATATTCATGTTTACACTGTTAATGAAAATCAACATTGATGAATAGATATTTATGAAATAAATCAAATCAAATCAAATCAAGCCTGTTACACCTAACTCTGTGCGTTTTGGCTTTGGAAGCGTACCACAGAACCGATTCGGGCGCAGAGGCCATTCGCGTATCTATAGCAGCAAGATTGTTAAGTCCATCTTCCCCTCCCTTTATAGGGCAAACCATACAAACATCTTATCGTCTGTTAGTGGTAATCCATGTAATTATGTTCGTTTGAAATGTTGATTGCTTTGTGAACACACACACATTTGGGAGAGGACTCGAAAAGTTTTAAGAAGCTGCAACAATTAGTGATTGCCAGAGTTTGTTTATTTTAAACGAGACTCCCCGAATGGCACTGAAGCTACAAATACCTCTAAAATGACGTTTATGTTTGAAGTCATATCACACTCAAAATCCATTTTGGATAGGTGTGTTTTATGCCATATCCCTATAATGTCGTCAGAGAGATCTGATCTTGAACTTATCCATTGTGGAGAAATAGCTCAAATCGGGCATGAAACTGTATTTTTCAAATCTTGGCATGAAAAAAGTATCAGGTATATCAACGATTTGGTTGATAACAAGGGAAATTTGTTGACCCGTGAAGGTTGTGAACGGACTTTGTTTGAAACTTAAAGGGACGCAGTCCTCACGAAATTTGAAAAAAAAAATGTTGTTGTTGGTACCTCCAATGAACTACTTTCACCAAAAACAAACTTTCAAATCACCAAATAAGCTCGTAAATTTTGGTTGAAAAAGTGTGAATCTGCATTGTGAATATGCTAATGAGCAAGTCCTGGCGGAGAGTCAGACGTCACCGTGGCACAACTCTTCCCAGCCGTGTTCTGCTCGTTATCCGTACGCTCCCTAGTTACCCGGATGCATGAAGACATCGGTGGCTACTCCGACTCGTATTTGACATTGTTTCTACGTTGTGTGTGTGTGTGTGTGTGTGTGTGTGTGTGTGTGTGTGTGTATTGTGCATTATATTCGCACAGTACACGTGTGGACGGTACAACTAGATCTACGGTAGATACGCGTACGCACCCCGTACGCGGTTTGCCCTTCGCACTTTTCAAGTCTCAAGCGCAGCTGCAGCCCTGTCGCCGCTCACGCATGTTCTATAGTACGTACAGATTGTACATATAGGTAGAAACGGTTCTACACAGGCGTGCTAGTACACTATAGGGGCGACCGCATTCAGCGTCGTCTGGTCAGGCTATCATACATCAGTAGTTTTGCAGAAAATTTCCCAGGAAAATCCTTTTTTCCGTCCCAGACCCACAAAAGTATCGTGAAAGGTGAGCTGTATGGCTGGGAAATCTCGGTACAACGATGCCGAACATAAGAAACTTAGGGCCTACAAAATCTCGAAATCGTGTTGTGACCTGCCTGTGCGTGGACAATTTGAGAACCGATGTTTTTACGTGGACCGGGAGGCTGTGGCCCTTGGTTAAACCGAGAAAACTCCTGAAACCAGATGCAATCCCGACCATTTGCCCACATGAGTTATAAAACAGAAACACCTCGAGCATCGACTTCGAAGAGAACCGAGGGAAAAAAGCGTAGAGAGGTAAGGAAAGTGGCTAGCTATGTTTAATTTACCGTGGGCCTGCAGCCGGGGTTGGACTGCAGCACAGTGCCACTGAGCTAGCTACCGCCAGTGCCAACTGGACATGCACGGCAAAGTGGAGCGAAATCATATCCCTACGACCCCCTGTGTTTACCCTTCCCGGCTCACGTCATATTTTTTTTTTTCGAGGAAAGGCGATATCTGACTACTTACAGAAATATTGAGATACAAAGAATATTTTCTTTGAAGAATTCGACTCTCTCATGCACAGGTTATCTTCGGTTTGAATGCCAAAATCAACTGGACGGAGTACTGTGTACATTAGTATGGTAAGGATTCGCGCGCGCGAGTGGTTTCTACGCTAAGAAGTATGCAACACGGACAGAAGCTAGAAAAGGACCGTGCCTATTTGATGTCAAGTTCATGGTATATTTAGTTTAAAAATACATATAAATTTATGTTAACAATACTAAGTTTTCATGAATTATATATATCTAAGCTTGAAATATTTTGTTTGAAATTATAAAACCACAAACTTTCACATCATATGATAAAATTGCAACTAATCATTTGAACACTTAAATTGGTTTTTAGAGGCACAGCTGTCAACTTGGTGAGTAGGGCATGCATGACGTACCATCTTTTTGCCGGCTCTTACACGATCGCTTGCAGGAATTATTTTTCAAAAATCGCGTACGGAGACAATTTTTGATGTCCACGCGTATAAATTGGTGAAAGGTTATATATTTTACTCTTCTTAATTATCAGTACAGTGAAAATCTCAGGACTGCTTCCCTTTAATTACCTGTCATATTATTCAGTAAGACAAGTTATTAAGTGTCGGTTTGGTGGTTATTTTCAAAGAATATAAAGTATTGTAGATCCATTATTGCCATCACATATCAAAATACTTCTGCAAGAATTAAAAGATATAGGTTTATTCAAAGAGCTCTTTTTGGAAAAACAAAATGTTTACCTTTGATATGTTTTAAATGGAACGACATTTGGATAGTCCCCCTGAAACTGTCAAAATGGAAACGTATCACACTGTGATATTACGTTTTACTGTAGACATTGGGTCGCGATATTTTCTGTATAAAATAATAAAATAGTAAATAGGATTTTGTTTTTATATAAGCAGCCTGTATAAGATATGGAAAATGTTAGTAGTGATAAATGTTCGTTTTGTATAGAAGAGTTTGAAGATATTGTACATTTCTTTTATGAATGTGGAACTAGTAAGTCAATCTGGACTGAAATTGAAAAATGGATAAATGAAGGTTCTAGAGACGCATTATTGTTTTACTATGAAGATATGGGAGTTAACACGACAAAGCAATTAATGACTGCTTAATTGGCATTTATGATATTATTTTTCCTATTCTGAGAAACTGATTAAAATACCTTTGTGAGTGAACGCATGTTCGGAAATTAAAGTTTGCAGACGCATTATATGTATATCAATATACATTGTATAACACATATATACATATGTATGTGTGTCTGTGTGTGTGTGTGTTATACATATTTTATCATACATTTTCTCACTTGTTCTTCTTCCCTGTCCTTTAAGGTGTTGCTCAAGAAGCAATCATGCCTTTACATAGAACGAGAAAAAGAGAATTTGGATACGACAACCTGGACGAATCATGTCCATTGTTTCAAAGTCTATGCCGCACCTGAAAGGAAGTTATCTCAGATATGTCTTTCCAAAAAGGAAATGATTGCGTGGACAGAGTCGGTTAACGTGGAGATTCATAGCCTTGCTGATTATTTGAAGGAAGTACTTTTGGCGTAAATCAAACGCCCCCCGAGATTTAAAACAAGACTACGCCGTTTGGCTGAATAAACTATTCTTGTGTAATAGACACATCGAAAAGATACTACTAAAAGTTCGTCAGCCCAATTATCAATATATAATAGGCATTTACGTTCATTTTGGTAGGTTCTTTTATAGTATTATTTATAGGGGTTTGTACTCCAGCAAACATTCCTATAAGTCACGGCCTTATTGCTGGAGTTAGAATTTAACAAGCGCTTGAGGAGAGTTGGTGAAACTGCCCAATTCTGATTCAGTTCAGTTCAATTCTATATAATTATTTCCATTGTTCTTCTTCCACAGAACATGAATGATATACGAACATTGTAAAATCATCTCATCACTTTAAACCTTAGCCAATCTCTCATTCAGAGAGGAGCTAGATGTCCCGAGAACAACAGAAGAACTCAGCACAGCCATGACTGTCTCTCCAGTGGAAAGGCTCCTGGGAAAGATGGCATCCCGCCAGAAGTTCTGAAGAGCGGCACATCAGTACTTTAACACAGACAGTACCTCCACGAGCTCCTGTGCCTTTGCTGGGAGAATTTAAGGGTCGCGTCTCCCAAGACGTACGCAACGCCAATCGTCACTAGACCTACAATGACAAGGGAGACTGAAGCGACTAACGTAACTACCGAGGCATATCCCTTTTTAGCGTTGAATGGAAAGTCTTCGCCAGCGTCCTGGCAGGCGCCTGCAGAATCTTGTATGCCTACCGGGTGTATCCAGAGTCGAAGGTAGGCCGATTCCCCAGTACCCTGCGATACGGATGCAAGTCCTGGACAACCTACTCCTGTCAAGAGTAGCGGCTCAGCACCGTCTACCTTCACTGCTTTAGATATTTCCTGCTCATAGTGGCAGGATAAGGTCCTGATGTCCTGAAGGTCCTCACATTTGGAACCAGGGGGTGTTTCATAAAGCTGTTCTTAAAGTTACGAACAACTTTAAAACGATTGGTGATCAGTTCTGATGTGCTATACTTATCAGAATTTCAATAATTCAGCACAGGAACTGATCACCAGTCGTTCTTAAGTCGTTCGTAACTTTAAGAACAGCTTTATGAAACAACCCCCAGATCGTATACCGATGGACATGCTATATGGAGAGATGTGCGAGTGTTTTCGTCCCATATAGAAAGACCGCATTTTCATTTCAAGTGTGTGTGCATACGCGACATGAAGATAACTGAACCCGAACCCAACACCTGGGAGGTCATCCCAGGAAACTGGCACCCATGAGTCATACGGCCCGCAAGTTCGATACTAGGCAAAATAAGGCCTATAAAAGTCCGACAGTAGGCAAACAGGGCCTACATGAGGAGGTTTACTTTTTCCGTCCTGTGGGTCATTTATCGCTTAATATAGTGTCGAGCTTGTGGGTACGTGCGACTAGTACCGAACTCATGGGCCTTGTGTGACCATTAAGTGTCGTACTCGTGGGCCTTATTTGCCTTTAGTATCGAGATCAAGGGCTGAGTAACTCGTGGGCTGTTTAACTCGTGGACTGAATGACTCGTGGGTGTCGAACGTGCACCCGTCAAGTGGGCTGAACCTGCAAGAAACAATCAGCAGGCTGACAAGAGAGCCAGAAGGAAGACTAGGGCAGCCCCTGCCTCAGCGCCAGCCTCATTAATCTGCTCCAAGTGCTTCAGAGATTGCCACTCGAGAGTGGCACCATCAGGAGCTGTTGTTGTTGTTATCATTATTATTTTAATTTTCAAGGCGCGTGTCATTTAGTTGTGGATACATGTATCTACTAATGGCGAGTGATTGTCTGGCTTCCAGACCTTCTGCTCGTAATAATTTCTCTCCTAGAATATTGACGCCCTCTAACGACAAAACCGTGCATGAATTCAGACAGCAGTGCCCAGGGCAATCAGCATTCTGTATGACGCCTAGTCCTTCAGGCATGTCCATTGTTCAGGGCCATTGTCTGCAAACACTCACATACACATCATTGGTTCCTGTGCGAAGTTCAATTTTTGTAAAGAGGGTTAAAATTTGACCAAAATCTGAAACCTTACTTCAAAATCAATCTTAGATTTAATGAAACTGATTTATGCTTTCACGTCCAAATGACCTCTAACCAAATTGTACACTATCCAGCTATTACTCATATCAATGACAGTTTTATCGAATGACATATTTGAAGTGCCCTTTAACAGATCTATGTCATCTTTCCTACCGTTGCTGACATCCTCCCATTCATATGTATCAATTCTCAGATTAGCCCGATATGATCTTAAAATTATACCGTGTCATTTCTGTCTAAATTTTGTTTTGTTTTTACTTGTGTCTAAGTTGCTCGTATATTCGAGAATGTTAATGCAAGATCCATTATGATTAATACAGGAATTTAGATAAACCAAGGAGGTACTAGGCAAGTACCTCCTTGGATAAACATTGCTAAAATTCTCTAGTCTAGATTGTATCCTAGTCTATCTGTCATAAGGTGAATAATGATCGCCTGAGAAACGCAATAAGCAATAAAAACAAGTGCATGCTGCGTTCAATAAAATGAACATTCTTGTTGTGAATAGTTTCATAACAAGTTTTTATGCTGCTGCAAAACCTTATGATATTGATCTTTGTTTTGGCACCAAAGATATGCAAGCGGTTAATGATGGGAAAGTAAACATAACAGAAGGGACCAAAATAGGGCTGTTATTGATAAGATTGTCCTCCGTTATCACCTTCCCGAATAAACACAGAGGGCGCATTTTATGTTAGCCACCTTTCTTTTACCGCTCACCATGCACCCATGTCGCAATACAATACAATTCAATACAATACAATACAATACAATACAATACAATATAATACACGTACAACTGGCAGCATTCGGTGTCAGAATGAAGTCCTGAGACAAAACGTTAACGTTTTGTTGGAATATAGTTGATGCACTGAGCCTTCTTTATACAAGCCAACAGTTTCACAAATTTATTCATCCCTGACATGTGACTTTTGCTGCTATTTGCGAACGATATTAAAGTCATCATTCAAGCATTTTAATTAAATATGATTAACTCTGCTATAGTATATGTAAACAAATCTTCACAATTTTAATGCCACTAATTCTCTTCCCAAAACCCCTGAAGAGCTATAATAAATGAATAAATGAATAAATAAATAGATAAGCATATATATAAATAAAGTCATTAATTTATTACCAATTAATTAATCAATTAATTAATTAAATAATTAATGAGATTATAAAAAAACAGCCCGAGGTTGGGTTTAATCCCCCTAAAGCCCCCTAGCCAGCAACGAAAAAAAAAAGAAGAAGAAAGAAGCCCAAACAGTATTTAAATCGCCTATCCTCTCCCCCTGCAGATCCGCCACTGTTACTTGTAAGATGTTGAGGTCCAAAATAGTAACATGTCCAGTTTACAAAGTGCCTATGGTTTATTCGCAAATAAGGGAGTTTCACGGTTGTGATTTGTGCATGTGCAGAACAAATGCCAAATGAGAATGTCTGTGTATTTGCCACTGACTTTAAAACGTAAAGAAGTCTCGAGCAACTATGAGAATTATGTCAGTACAATGTTTGTGTTTCAGACTAAATTAGAACGTACAGGTGTAAGTCATTCATCAACACTGTTTAGCATAATCTCTCCATGCACTTTCTCAACATTGATTTAATACAAGATGACATGCTTCGAGAAGGAATTCTTGATCACAACACATGTCCATGTTATTTCAAAGTCTGTGGTGTAGGGGTCAAATGAGACATGCACTAACCATGAACTCCCTTATTGACAATGAATGAATGTTACACGAAGACATATGTATGCATATCATATATATATATATATATATATATATATATATATATATACATATATAAATATATATGTTAGACACATAGACACACACACACATACACACACACACACACACATATATATATATATATATATATATATATATATATATACGTGTGCATTGTTATATATGCACAACCATAATGTCAACGTACCGAAATGTATTTCATAAATTCTACTTGCCACAATTTCCGAACCTCGAACCTCAAAATTTTGACACGATTATACAGATGTATTATGAAACAATAATTTAATTTAGTCAAGAGTAAAAATACAATCTAGCATAATATAATACATACACAATGCGGAAAAAAAATGCGCCCGGCGCAAGATGGTATTGCTCTTATAGCAATGACCAGTACTCATATTGTGAAAATTAACTTAATTTCACTTACATTGTTCATCTAAGCTGAACAAAATAACAGTATATGAGTAACAATATCATAGTACTAGTAGTGTTGTTATTGCGACACAATGTTCATGGATCATCAAGTACAAAAATGATCATCTCAAATCAAAATAGTACTAAGCATTGCATTGTCACAAATATAAACAGCCCTTACTGAGCTTTGGTGGATATTACATCTTAATCATTCTGATTACTTTCTATCATTGAATAAGTCTTTGATGACGAAGAAAAGGATGGCTAAATTGTCTTTCGTCACATTTCACTTGTCAAAGTGACTATTTAAACACCGTCACGTATTTCAGAAGATGTAATAAGTGTAATATACTTGGAGGCCTACCTGTTTTTGCAATCATTTGACAACGAGACAGCTGCTGTGTCAAACTAAAGAATTCTGTAACGGGGTTCACGAAGATTAGGATGTTTGTGTTATTGAGAACACTGCTTAGTTTGTAAGACATTGAATGACTGAATTTTTGCGTTTTATTTTGTTAGGTCCTCACGTTCCTACAGTAGGACCTGTAGGGGTTCCATGAACATTGACAGTAAGTAATGTTTACGCATTTCTTGGAATACTGACACTAGATTTGATGTCGACATTAATCAGAATCGGGTTATACAAAATCTTACATCTAAAGCAGGGATGGAAGCATGGCTATACCAATCTGGGAAGAACAACAGTGGCCAGTGCAACCACCAACCACTGCTGCAGAGACCAGCGACCGCTTGCCCCGTTACCGGCATAGAGTTGCTCCGGACACATCCCGCAAGTCGACGGGCAAAACATGTTCATGTACTCCGGCTTGCTCTCGCACATGCCTTGTGATTGGTAGATTGAGCAGTAACCGTTGGTGTCCTGGCATTGCGCTAAATTTTGGGGAGAAAAAAGAAAGGCAGAGTACATTAATGTCTGTGTAAAGCAGCTACGACATAAGTCGATGCACACAGACCGATTATGCATGAATGCTCATCAGACAAACGAGATGCATATCTTATTCTTGTACATCCATGTTAGGTGGAGTCGAAGTGAGGATTATTCGTCTGAAAAAAAAGAGGCTCGAATGCTAACGACTAGTAGAAGGGCCACTTTGACAATTTAGGATTCGTGCACTGATTCTTTTTTTTAACGTAGATGGCGTTTATCCACTAATTGCATAGCGATTCTTCTTGACCGCACTCCTTCGTCATTGCTAAAGCGTATAATGACGATGATAGAAATGAATGAAGATGATAATTACATTGATGATCATAACTAGTACATTATCGCAATTTGACTCACTCTCATCATGTCGACATAATAAGCCATACTGTCAATAATCGATTATGGTCCTGTAAAATCATGCATCAACATTTCAGTACCTATGCACGGGAACGTTTTTTAACCGACCGCCCAAGTACATAATGTATACGGAATCGTCAATGAATGATACATACCCACCAATGTAGCGATTCCTATTCTGTCTGAGGATGAACATGATTATTATGGTTACCGGGGCTCGAACCTCTAACCTCACTGTGTAATGTTGAGACTTACAGAATCACAAAGACATCTGCGTCATCTCTCCGCCTCCTCTATTTTCTTATTTTTTCCAATCCTCAATAATATAACCAAATTTTAACCCGTGTTTAAATAAAACAAACAAACAAAACAAACATTACTTGTCTCATTTCCTTACGTATCGACCTTTCATTTATCGCATTCTGATATCTCAGATCATGGTGAAAATTGTGTTCTTCGTCACCATCCTTACGTCAAAACGTGTCTTCTATATATTCCATGTTAATTGTGTCACTTGGACAATTAATCTAATCTTGATACAGCTATGAGGATAGAGAGGGGGTTTATTGGTTCAAAGCGGTAAATGAGCCTGCAACTTTTTTTTTTTCGTGAAGCTCCGAGTATAGAGGGCCTTTCTTAAGTTGTTTTTTTTTTCGCCCAGTGTCATCTGGTCATAATGATAAAGTTTGGCCAACTCTGCTCCACTGGGTAACGATATGGCGGCATAATGCTCTGTTACGCAATAAAGTAGCAAAGGAATATACGCCATGTTGTGCCCAACTGAAACCGAGTCGGCCAGATTTTGTGTACGGATAGCTTTGTTTTAGCCTACCTTGCGGTACGAGGTCAAGAGGTGAGCTGGCCGTGCAGAGCCCGCAGCTCTTTCTGCAGTTGTAGTTCATGTAGCCCGGGTTGAGGTCGCATTGGTCGTAAGCTGCCCAATCAGGACAGTTTTCATTATAATCTTCGCAACCTGAAAAAAATAAATGGAGGGAGGAAGAATATGAGGTATTTGAGGCATAAATCAAAAGTACTAGATAGAGAACGTAAGACACAATTTTGTTCTTGAGTTGCCTTTTCCTTTTGCTATTTCATTTTTCCATTTGAGACGATGGATGGATATGCCATATTCAGCTGCACGAGCTGGTCTTCCATGAGGTTCAGTTGGATGTGAGGGCGGGACCACTTCAATGGGTTAAACACCCTGCTCTTTGCGTTGAATGAATGAAAAGCGCGATCTTATTACGTGCATGAGATGTCTTTAGTTTTTGCTTTTGCTGCTGCTGTTGTTTGTTTGGTGTTTTTTCTTTTGTGAGAAGAGCTGCTCTACTAAATGATATTCTTCTGAAATTCGACCTTGCGTATGGGTCTCGAAGGCATTACCTACACTTCATTACCTTTGAAACACGAATGACTGAGAGAGACACGAAGGTGATCGATGTGGTGACGACGACAACGACGACGATGAGAACGATGAGGAGGATGATTTTAATCAAAATTTAATCAAATTAATAAAGTGAGGCAGTTTCGTTTCATCAGAACAATCGTCTCTTTTTCTCTCATTTTACCGCGATAAGCTGAATATCAAACTTGGTGGTAGATTCAACGCTTAACGGTGAGTTTGATACCACACACAAACACTGTGAGTAGATCAATAACAACACTACACTTCCATCCAACTCTTAAGTTCAGCTTTGGCAATAGATGGCGCTATGCACTTACTTTTCATCAGGCCTTCACTGCACTGCCCGCACGATTTCGGGCAATTCGTCAGCATGTAGTCTGGGTTAGCCGAGCACTGGTCAAATCGAGCCCAAAGGGCGCAGTTGTCGTTCAGGTCCACGCAGTTTTCTGGTCAAGCATAGAAAAGAGCACACATAGTTTTAATTAGGGATGATTTCATCGTAGTGACATTCAGCCCTGTGGCCAATTATATGCCAAAACATGAATTACTGCTTTACAATAAAATCTGCAGCAAGTGGTTGTGTGCAGTGATACCACTTATTTCATCATGCGAACGTCCACAATTTCGTTTCATAGTTTCGTTGCTATTATTCAAATTGCTAATTGGCATAAGGTAACATATTTTTTGATAAATTCATTGTTTTGCACTTTCATACTAAGTACATGCACGTGTTGCATCTAATCGCTGTGTTTAGAACATACAATTATTTCTATTCCCCATATCCCGAACTGACTTCCGCTGACAATATTGTGTCATGGTTTACAATTAGAATCACATTGGGGGGGGGGGGGGGGGGTCAACTCGGTTTCAGTCAGTCATAATAATGACAAGTGTACTCCTTTGTTAAATGTTTTGCCTAACAAGGGATCATGTCGCCATAATACTACACATTTGAGCATAGTGCAGTTTGTCAGCCAACCTCAGCTGTGTTTTGATGGCTCTGGCCCAACTCTCAGAGTAGCGCCCTCATTAGAGCATGGAGCTCCTACAGAAGCTCCATGATTAGAGCTAGGGATTTTAGCTGGCTGTTATAGCAGTGCCCGTGGAAATGATCTCCGTGGCCACTAGGGTCTAGGGCAATTACCCCTGGGCAATTACCCCGGACCCTTCCCCTGATCCTAACCTAATCCTAATCCTGAACCTAATCCTAACCCTATCCCAAACTCTAACCCTAAACCTAACCCTAACCCCGATCTTTATTCTAATGTTATCACTAACCATTATTCAGCCGGGGGGGGGGGGGGGGGGGTAATTGCCCTAATACGGACCACTGGTCGATGGTAGAGAACGTTATAAAGGGTCTCTTGGGCTCTGGCTGCAGGATGTGTGAAGCATCCTCTTCGACACTGACACACTCACGAAAGCGTATCAGGGCAATTGCCCGACTAAATACTGGTTAGTGATAAGGTTAGAGTAAAGATTATGGTTAGGTTTAGGATTAGAATTTGGGTCAGGGTTAGGATATGGTTCAGGATTAGGATTAGGGTTAAGGTCAGGGGGGGGGGGGGGGTCGGGGGCATTGTCCAGGGGGTAATTGCCCTAGATCCCATGAAAGAGTTACGGCTGCTTTATTAGTGCGTTTTGATTTTGTCTCGTGTGTTTGTTTGTTTGTTTGTCTGTCAGTCTGTCCATCATTCTCACCTGTTACGACGTCACACTGATTGCAGCTGACTTGACAATTTGGCAGCATCCATGATGGATTGGCCTCACATTCACCAATGCTTGCCCAGTATTCACAGCTTTCGTCCATATCCCTGCAGTCTATCAGCACGAAGAAAATAAAGTAGAGGAGATGTTAGACGGAAAAACAAAATAACAAAGGTTCAAATGTACAACGGCGCCTTTCAGATACGGGTCATTTTAAAAGCAATGACTTTAGCATGGTCACACTTAAGTTATTTCCACGGTTTTAATGAACGTGAAAATTAAAAAAAAAAGGACGGAAGTTTTGTAGCTTCAGTATATTGAGATAAAGACTCGTTTCAGTTTTCTCTGTGATGCATGTTATTGCACCATGCGATTTATTGTTTTTCCCCGCAGTACTCTTCAAGTACATATAAATTAACGGGTTGAATTAATTTGTTTTCCCAATCTAATTTATTACTTTGGGATTGTTCGAGAACGCAAGCCCCATATCAAGGCCCATATTATCATATGGGGGAAAAATCATACGATCTTCTAAGACGTCAACTGATTGAAAGGATCCTTTTATAATTTGATGTAACGCTAAGGAATGTCTGAATAATCTAAATCTGCCTCGTACTCACTTTCATTGCCTCCGCCGGTGCCTGATAAGAAAATAGAAAGAAAAAAAAAAGACAGAAGAGTGATTCGTCAAAAACAAAGATCACAGATGATTCTACGCGTTCTGCTTCTGAGTCATGTTTGTTACAGTACAGATTACACATTACAGATTAGATTTTACTACGTTTTTAAGCGGGATGGGAGGCGTGGGTGTGATGTCGCTCTGGTTTATCACAGCAGAGAAAAAAAAGAACGGTTATAATTATTATGTTGCCATGGATATCGACTTTACATCCAGTGAAAATGGCGCTCTTAAAATACCATCTATTATTATTAAGCGATATCTCTGTGTGTATCCAGGTATAGCCTCTTAAGCGTCAACACGTGGTCCTCAGTCCCATCTATACTTGATATTAGCACAGCCAGACCCTCATTTAGTGGAGGTATACCCCTTGATCAAGAGGGACATTGTGGATAACACACCCTGTCCAGGAGCGTTTGTAGGAACTCGCCAGCCAGTAGTCGACCGAACCCAGTATCTGACCCCGTTAAATAATCATTCAGACCATTTATCCACTACACCTCAAATTCTCTGAGAATCAAGATGTGTTCTGTGGCATGAAAAATTAATGCATGTAATTATTATCTGAATGCTGAGTGTGTGCCATGTTTGCGATCTCCTCTCTAGAAACTTCTCCATCTACTTGAGTTTCCTCGAACAAATCATGTATATATTAATTTGCATATATACATATTCATAACATCGGTCACCACGTATTCATTAATCAATTTATTCATTCATTCATACATTCGTTAGTTCGTTCCTTCGTTCATTCATCCATTTATTCATTCATTTTCCATTTCCAACAAAACATGTAAATACATATATTTCTTTTTTTTTACAGAAGATAGGTGCACATCTTAACATTTCAAAGTATAATAACCTTATGTAAAATTTATAAGTATGCCATTAACAAGTAAAGTGAAATCAAGAACAACAAAAACATTTTGAATCTATGAAAATACTGGGATGGGGGGGGGGGGCGGGGGTGCTAGAAGAGCAGCATAAGATTGTAATTATGAACGCATGGGAAATGAGGCATGCATGAAGCCACAAAAATTACTCTCTGATACCTGTATCGGGTTGACAGACTTCGCAGCTGATTAGACAGTTGGCCAACATCCACTCGGGGTTACGCTGACAGAAACCCGCTTCGGCCCAGTCTGGACAGTACTCATTCTTGTCAACACAATCATCTGGGTCTAAACAATTAATGGGGACATAAGGACAAATGAATCAAGAAGATAAATAGATAGCTAGATATAGAAAGAAACCTTAAACATCTGACGAATGGTGGGGATTGACGTTGTTCTATGGGAATCAAGTTGTCTTCGATAATTGAAGAGGAGCGTCAAATGACAAAACAGTACATCAGAAACAAAGCAAACCCCTCAAAATTGATGTTTCAATAACGTTGCATCACTGGAAGTGCTGAAGCAGTATAGGAATGGGGACATCCGTGTATTTCTCTGTGTTTTGCCTGAATACGTATAATAGCGGTCTACACTCCATTTGGTACGCAGTGGGACTTTATATGATCGTATTGTGTGTTGATACTTTTGGTGTCCAAAGATTAAGTTACCACTCATTCTTACTTGTCGGGTTTGTCCCATCATCTCCACCACCACCAGTGTTGCCTGCGAAAAAAAGGAGAAAAAATAAGTAAATAAGGAACGAATGACTGACTGACTGACTGACTGACTGACTGACTGACTGACTGACTGACTGATTGACTGACTGACAGACAGACAGACTGACTGACTGACTGATTGACTGACTGACTGACTGACTGACTGACTGAATGAATGACTGACTGAATGAATGAATGAATGAATGAATGAATGAACCAATCAATCAATCTATGTATGTATATTTATGTATATACCTATATACACCTATATGACTCACATAAAGGGTCATGGCAATCAAATTCATTTTCCCATCTTGAAGTTCTTGGCTAAAATGTCATAACAGCGGATAATAAATAAATAGACTAGAATGACTAAAATGGGTTTTAAGAATATGCATCCATGCAGGGTTGTCTTTGCTACTTTCATTTTCATCTTCATAATTGTACAGATGTAAGGATTATTCCTGCTCGTTACTTGACAGCCGCACTCAGGACGAGCGTCAAGAGGAATGTAATTTAAGACATTGTTGTATTTACGTGAATGGTAAATTGCAGAAGCGGTATGAGAATAAGGCCATTATAAGATACATGTGATTGTGTGTGTATATTACAAGAGACACACCTGGTGCAATATGGAGTGTGAAAAGAGAAATGCCGAATAAAGAGAAGTGCTCAGCGTTTTGCATTTTTGACATTAAAAAAAATATATATCTATGTAGCATGCTACAAAAGGTGCAAAAGTGGGGACTTCGTAATTACATGCTGATAATGATTCTATTCAGGTGCCATCTTCTTTTAATTTGTCTCCCTCTACAAATAAAATTTGTTAAGATCGTAACTACTGATCTGTAAATTAAGAAACATGTCGGAAAAAAGGAACCAGTGGTACTCGAACCTGTCATCTACTGCTTTCCGACATGTTTTTTTTTAATTTACAGATCAGCAGTTGCGATCTTATCAAATTCAATTCGTAGAGGGAGACAAAGTGAAGAAAATGGCACCTGAACCTTCCCCCCTCTAAACAACATCTTTCTTTCATTTAATGATTCTATTCTTCTCTCCCTCGGATCATCCGCTCAGACGTTAGTCCAAGTAAGATAAAAGCAAGTTAGTCCAAGCCAGTCAAACTCTGCCCTACTCAAAGAAGGGAAATGACCGTTGCACTCACTGCATTCATAGAGGATATTGATTTCGTCGATGTCAACGTTGCTGAAATCGGACCGGTAATCGAGTCGCACTCTCTGGTCGCGTGCGACGATGGTCGGTTGGCCGTTGGAGCTGAAGGCGGTCATGTGGTAGTGCATGACGGAGAAGTAGTCGTACGAAGTGCCGAGGTGGTCGATCTGAGTCAGATCGTACTTGTCGAAGTTGTATTCGAGCCCTGCGGAATTTTAAATCGGACAAAAGTTGTGAAAGTGATGACACTCTTGCTGGACTCAACTGCTATCGATACGACAGAGATGGTCACAACCGACACTGCAGAGGAAATGCTTCCCAGTTTACAAGTGATTTGACGCAGAAAGCTCATTCTTGATTATCGCTGTGTATCTCCCGTCTATTGTACTACATTTACGTAGGATTTAGTTACAATTGCTGAGGAATATAGCTGTATAATCGATACTTGTTGTTGCTCCTGCTGCTGCTGCTGTTGTCGGGTTTTTTTTGCGGGGGGGATATTTCTGCGTTTGTGCTAATTGAAATCACATTGAGTTAGTAATAGTAAAGCACTATACTATCAACTACAATAGCTTATAATGATTATAATAGCTAATATTCAAGATTGGGAATCCTAGAGGTCGTTACCTCTGATGATGTTCTGGGTGTAGATGTAGACAAAGCTATCTCTATCAGCTCTGGTCTGCTCGTGCTGGAACCCGATGGCGTGCATGAATTCGTGGATGATGGTGCCCAAATTTGTCGTGCAGCCCACCCCGAGAGACAGCTGCTGGCGACCCCCGACACGCCCGACTAATGAATAGCAGCTACGTATATAGAGCATAGAACAGAGAGATATACACTTTGTTTAAAAAAAAAAGATAATGTCACGTGGAATACCCATCAATGTGCAATTTAAGCTTGATGGCTCTTTGATCAAACATAAAGATGCAGATGAAGGCAAAAGGATAAAAAGAAAAGAAAACGGTGTGTGAGCACAGGAGTAAAGAGTTATACAACGTAGATACCAAAGTGGACAGCGGTCATACGTTTAAAGGTATTATTTACCATTTGCAGATGAAACAAAAATTAAACAGTAGTGCTTAAAAATAGTTCTAAAATGTGAGTACGGATAGAAACAACCAATGTAAAAATTTGACCAATATAATCAATGTTAAGCATTGTTAAATATACAAAATGTGAACAATAGTTGTGATAAAAATGTTTCCGGACCAAACCGTCTACAGTTATGGTTTATTGAGAAAAACAATGATATCTCCGTATATTTTTTGCTTTATTGCAAAAAAAAATATATATGGTAGGACGTTGTGTGATACAGCTGACCAACACATATGCACGAAATGTGATATCTTGAACATTTTTTCAAATCACTGTTCCTAAAGGTAAACAGGACCTTTAAGTCACTGCGATTTGTTCACACAAAGTCTTATCTGCCAAAATAGCAAGCGCTTTGTCAGTGGAATTTCTGATCAATTAGCTTGAAGGAAAGACTTCCTTTTGTAGTTTTTCTCTGTCACGTCGCTGTCGTTTTTGTTTGTTTCTTAATTTGTTTTTGTTTTTCTTTTGTTGTTTTCTTACCCGTTGCCAGGAAAGACCTCGACATAGTCCCGCTGGTTGGTCCGCTGCACAAAGCGAATACACGTGGTGTCATGGTACCTCTGAATGGCAGTAAGGATGCGTTGGCGAGCCCCGTAGTCTGTATGGCGTGATCATGGTTCGACAGAAACAAGTGACACTTATATTCAGACAAGAGAAGGCGAATGGAGCTGTGAGCCGATCGTTGGAAAAGCAATGCTGGGTTGAGAAGCAATTTATCATAGAATTTGAAAAGCAATTCTCGGCAACCTCTTTGGTGGTTGAGGGCAACTTTTTTTTTGACCAAAATGTTCATAGAATATGAATACTCTACTGAAAAACAATCTATATAAAGTGATCGCCTGTCAATGAAGTTACTGAAGAATGTGTGAACTGTAAACCGGATATTATAATGACAGGAATCAGGTTGGAAGTTCAAAGAGTTCATGTAATTGCGCAGTTGAGTTTGCTTCCCGCGGGACTTACCGAATCGGTTATCGATGGTGTAGGGAACCACCCCATTTGGCCATCTCAATGAGCGGTCGCGAATGGCATTTCTTCGCCCCCTTCCTCCCTATTAAAAGAAGAAGAAGAAGAAGAAGAAGAAGAAGAAGAAGAAGAAGAATCCTTACAAAGTCAGTTCATGAACAGAATGCTTTACCTAATATGTTCTATTACACATAGAATATGAAACTTGAATTTAGAGGGAGTGTTAGCGATCTGTGATCGTACAGAGAGCGAAAAATAAGATTATCAACATTATCAGTCAAAACGAGATGAACTTCAAATAAGTACCTGCGAAACAATAAAAGATTACGTCAATGATTTCGCAACTGCATATTCCTCCGTAAAGGTTGTCGAAACAAAGTTATTACACAGTTAGAATAACATCAATGTATTTTCTTATAGATTTAATAAAAAACGGGATATTTAGTAAAGCTTCTTTGTACAGGTGAATTTGAGACTGATAGCGAGGCGTTAACATCACTGAATTCCTTAATTTGCATTATTATGTGACTATATCGCGATTGCGCTGTTTCGTGTAAACACGAAAACCTGTAACATCATTTATACTTCATGCTCGATTCTCATAAAATTCGTGTTATTTTTGCTTGATCTTATTTGAAACCATATCAACTTTGATTTTCAGAGGTATATTATTATATTTAAAGAGTAACTTTCGCCAAGGTTTACTTTGTGTTATGTTTTGTTGGAAGAAAAATGAAAATGAAATAAGTGAATTGAATCGAATTGAAAGATTGGTCAATAATGCTGCAGACATCTATCGGTGCATGTCAAGAATATAATTGGAGGAATATTAAAGCGAGAGTGAACTTACCGTATCCCCACAGGGAACGACAATGTCCCCCTCCGAGAGGCATGTGGTATCCTCACCAGCTTCTACAATAACAAACAAACGAACAAACAAACACGTAAATCAGGGGAGTTATACAATCAGTGCAAAAAGAAATAATAATAAGGCACAGCACACCTGCGTGTATGTGTGTGTTTCTTTGTAGGGGAAGGTGGATTGTTGGAGAATGAACTTGGTGTGAAGCAACAGATCATGTCACTTTACCCTTGTAATTTGAAACTAATTGTACATGGAACTCTTATGGTACTCGGACATTTGTTTCGTGCACACAATACCAGAAGGCAGTTTCCCCGAAATTTGGCTCAAAAAGGTCATATAGAGTTAATCAAATAATTGATTATACTTACATGAGTATCCATTCTTACCTATGACATCATTTGAACAGATTTGAAATCACAATCTAAACAAGCTGACACTATATGAATACTGTGCGCTTTGATGACGTATAGGTCTATTCAAGGTTTCAAAGTATTCAAGATTTCAGTTTCAGGACACCAAAATCAAAATATTCAAACACATTAAGCACTCTTGCAGCAATCAAACAATCTTTAGTTGACAAGTTGTTGATTATCATTCAATCATTATTGTTATTAGCAACAGATTTGTCACTATTTTTTCTTGCTCATAACAAACTTTAGCTGAAGGATTTCTTACCACTTGACTTGTTCATGGCTTCTATGTTCATGTTTAAGATGTGCTCCATGGCATCTCCTTCTCGCGGCGTTCCGAAAAATCGTAGTTCTACAGGAGGCAAAACATAATGAACACAGACAATAATTATGACGGATCGATGTGACGTAATCAACGACGTGGTTGAAATAACGTATATTTTGTATCATGTATCGATATTTTGACTAATGAATATCTACTAGGAACACTTTTCTATCAAGCTGATAGGAGTGCTCTATCTTCAAATTCCAATAATACACATTTTCTTTTTCATTTTCTTCTATTACACACAGAGAAATTAGGGTTCTATTAGGGTTCTTATTTGCACCCTACGAGCAAATCTAACTAAGTGGCACCTTATAGGGTTCGGGATGGATGTAGAGGTGCAAATCTGAACCCTAAAGGGAGCCAAGTCTTAAGGGTTCGAATTTGGAACCATTCCATAGTCTTTCCCGAAAGCTGACATGTGGGTGTTGAATGGTGTTTGCTTAAAATGACACACTATTTTTGGATATTATCGTATATTTTTATTTGAAAATATAACTACACGTTGTTAAAGACTGACAGTGTCATCAGTAATACTGTACTAAAAAAATACTACTTGAATTAAACATTTGTTTTTTCTTCTCGCACCGGGATCAAGAATATCATTTCAATGACGTTATCATAGAGAGAAAGCAAACGAGTACAAGTACACGTATTATGCGTGCACGCGTGGACCGTTGAGCACTTGGTCAATGGCAAAGCTAAAATCGCATGCGCACGCCACGCCGTAGGTCGCGCGGTATACGTACGTGCATACTACTGACGTTCCTCGTTTGGAATGGACAGACGACCGTGAGGTTTGGATGATGAATTAATCTTTTTGATGAGCCAAACGTTGTGAGTAGATAATTGTACTGTAATTCCGTTGAAAATATTTCACAGTAATCGATGATATGTGTGAATTATGCTCATAGAATGCTGAGTGGTGAAAACTGATGCGAAAGAGTTGTATCGAGGTACATGTGTACTAACATGTCAGAAGTGCGATCATACATACAGTAAAGCATAGCGAATAAGTCAATGAAAGTGCACGTTAATACGGAAAGCCTCAACCAAGGTACTAACTACGACCAACAGCCCCATATGCATAGCGTAATTACGCTATGCGTATGGGGCTGCTGGACGCAGTTACCAAGGTACGTACGTAAATAGGTGACCGGATATAGTCGCATCATTTTCGTTAATGGGAATTATTACGTTTGAGCCGAGTTGAGGCTCAGTTGGATATTGGTTTCTGTGAAGTTGACAGAAAGAACGATGTAGGCATGTATGATGTGCCTAATGAAGAAAAATAGTGTTCCTGGTTCATTTAGGAGAATTTAAGACATGTATGAAGATTGAAGTCAGAAAATTTAGGTTGGCCTTGACTCCTTGTTGTCTATCAATGAAAATAGAGTGTGTGTTATAAACATAAAATGTCTGTTATCACAGAGCATAAGCAATGACACACGATATGTGAATTTAGATAATATCCACTGGAGAAGTTGCATGTGCTAGACATGACATAAAATAAGTCACATAAACAAGGTATGTAAACGGTAAATCACTTCAGAAGTACAAATACTTGATCCCATACTTTAGCAGGTAGATACTCCAATATTGACTGTATGTTGAACTTTGTTTTATTCAATTACAGGTTGAACCTTGCTGATCCATGCTGATGCATGGTGTTAACTTGGTCTCATACTGGGCCAAAGGGACCTGTGTTTGATTGATTATTTATCATCGAGTTCACTATGCATGAAGTTCAATGATGGTCTTCAGGATGAGTGATGCAGGTCAACCTCGAGAGACTGGTGAGCCATATAGGATGCCAGAGCTGGAGATGGAAGATGTTCAGGATGTCAATCCTGGTTCCTCGTTGAGTCAGTGTGGAAGCCATGCCAGTTCTTCTGAGAGTGATGGCCAGAAGGGCATACTATTTGGCAGCTGAAGCAGCTGCTATAGAAACGCATCAAAAACTAGAGCTCGAGGAGTTTCGACTTATGCAGCGTAAGATGAGATTAGCTATGAAGACCATGCTGCATGTTGCTGAAGCAGAGGAGCAGATATACCTTGACTACGAGAACAAGAAGTTGGGAGTCGGCTTTCCTGTGAAAGCAGAGGATGAAACCTTGCTGTACCCAACTGAATGTGCCAACCAACCTGTACACACGAGTGCACCGATTTCCCTGACTAGAGAAGTAGCAAAAAAGTTATTTTCAAATTTTCTTTGACTTTTAGCAGATATAGTGCAAAAGCCAATAAGATCATCAGCATCATGTAGTATCCCTGATCCAGGTTTGATGAAAGCCCATCAATTTTTCCGTAGATACATCCGTACAGACCGGGAGACAGACAGGCAACCTGAAAACATATGCCTCCGGCACCATTCAGGGCGGAGGCATAATAATGAGACTCCTATATGTCATGTATGTTTAAACCATATAAAATTTGAGACGGGCTACATTGAATTCCCCCCCCCCCCCCATTAGAATTGCTAAACACCACGGCTCTAGAAACATCTTTCCATTTTAATCCAGAAAGTAATCACCTCCCTGTTTTTAGCCGAGGGTGAGAATAAAGCCACTCCATGAAATGAAGATTAGCATTTTTTTTTGCAAAATATATGTGAAAATGTCTAATTTCATAGATAACAGTAACTATTTATTCTGTCTTCTAAACTGTTGTCAGGTTATTCCCTTTCTTAGAATGCACTGGCTTTGAATATTAACAAGAATACTCTAAAGAAATATATAATAGAAAAGTACAAGAGAACGAACTTGCAAATTACAAATTTAAACACAGTCTAAAAAGAACTTGACTTCTATTCACTTTTATCTTCTTTTTTTTTTTGGGGGGGGGGAGGGTGCATTATGAATGAAAATATGAATCTGCTAATGGATATGAAATACTGAAAGTATGCTTTCTATTATATTTCATACTAGATGGGGTTAGTTTTTATTGTTCATATTTTAGTTATTTCTTCACCATCGATAGCCTCAGTGCTTCAACAACACATGCACACTTTGAATTGATTGTTTAAGTAGGGAACACAAAAAAATAAGTCGCTTGCTGTTTTTTGTAGTAGACAGCCACACAATGTATGTCAATTTTGGGCAATCTCTGGCAATGCAATGTCATAAGTGGAGTAGCTTTGTGACACTTGACAAAAGCATGATTTTCTCACAAACCCTTTATGTATAAAAGGATTAAAAAATAGAGTTTGTTCCAAAACCTGAGAAAGCTCAACATATCATATCTACTTTTTTTTTGCATATAAAAGAACACTGGACTTCACTCTTTAAGAAGGCAGAAACTATTATCAATTCCTTACATACGTCAGTGACTTGTCAAGGAAATGTGCATGTTTTTCCTAAAAGAAAAAAAAATGAAATTCTTTTTAGGTTTTCCTTGAATTGTTCTACGCATGTGACATCATAAACTCTTCTCACTCTGCTGCGACTGCACAAATGATTTAAAGATTATTAACTTTTGAACTGAATGTCCGCTTTTCAATTTTTTTCTGATGTGTTCTAATAGTATAAGCCCGCTTGGGGTACCAGTTTGAGCATGTGCAGAAAAAGGTTATTTGTACCGAGAGACAGGTTGTTTTTTTAATTTCACTGAGATAAGCATGTGTGATGCTAGGATTATTCATGGAATCCTTATAAATGGTGCCTGCCAGTACATCCACTTGACAGCAAGCCTGGTATTTGGCAATATTAACACACAAAAAAAGTTTGTTAACATATTCAAGACAGCACTTAATAAAATAGATGATTCCCTAAGTGTTGATTGACGAACCATACTGGTGACTTCATCTACACTGGTTAGGTTCATTCTTTGTTTGAATATGAGATCCATAAATGGCTATGGTGGGCAAGCTGCTGCATTATGTCACTTTGCATTTGTACCTATGTGCACATGAGCTATCTCCGGACTGGCTTATTGCTGCGCATTCACTCAATCCACATGTAGGTCTATTATGAAGGTGGACTTGCCCTCTAACTCTGATTATAATTTCAAGCTTTCTTTAAGTAGGTTGTATAAAGTGGTGATATATTTGTGTAAGGTTTGGTGAAAATTAAGTGTTAAAATCATAAATGATTGGGAGAGTTGTGAGACTGTAACATCAACACTTGAGGTATTTCTCATGCATGATCATAAATCTCTGTAAAATATTGATGGTAATAGTAATAATAATAGTAATGATGATGATAATAATAATAGGAATAATAATGATGATAATAGTAATAATAATATATTTTGCTCCTGATCATTATGCTTGTGATGGTGCCAATACCAATACCTGCTTTATAAATGTGAAAAATCGACTGCTCTTTACAATATTTTGAATGTTGGGGCTAAACTGCATACATTGTGTAATTATATTTTTGGTCTACTGAGTACAATGTGCTTCTTGTTTCCATCGCTTGGAAAAAAAACCAATGTATCAAAAAAAAAAACTGTTTTTAAACTTGTCTCACTGAAGACATATTCCTTCCTCTTCATGTCCAGTCTGTCATACCACTGATTGGTTAACCTTATTTTCCCTTTCTTAGGTAACATTTTCTGTGGAATTGTTAATGTTAATTTGATGCAATGAAAAGTGTTTTCAGATGTGCTATTCTGCCCGAGATTTATAACTGGGACATATCTTTAGCTGTGTGCATAAAAAAGTAACCAAATTTAGATGTGCATTCTTCATTTTTTGATTCTTTTTTCACCTTATCATTGGTGTAATTGTATATGAAAAACAAAATGTGAAGTATACTAATTGTATAATGGGGCACATTCGCAAGCTCTCAAGCTTGGAATTGGATGGAATATGTCAGTACAAGTAGTGAGTTTCAAATATATATGACAGAACTTTGCCATACCCTTCATTGTTTTGGCAATAACTTGTGTACGAGAAATCAGAGTTGACATATCGCTGTTAATGTCTAAGAGCGTCATAAAGGTGCTTTGTAAGATGTACCGGTAAATTCAAGGTACATATCTATGATCCATTCTAGAAGTAAAAGGACAATGTGAAAGATAGTTGCCACATAGTTTACTATTACTCTGCACAAGCTTCAGGGATTTTTTGTATAAAAAGAATTAGTGCTTTTTGTCAATGTGGTAACTTCCTTTAAAAGAAGAAAAAGTAATCATTTGATGGAAAGAACGAATATTTTTCTTCTTATTCAATGTACTGACCAAATTTCATACACTTTTGATTTACATTGCCCTTTTTATGACAAAATATGCATCTCGTATGAGAATTTGTAGAAATACAATGTATATTTGATGTTCATTTTAAAGTAAACCATGAAAAAGAAAATCGCTGTTAACTTGTCCCTCTTCCATGAGACATATAATAAAATGTTAATAATTTATATGTAAGTATGCACTGTATTCATCATGTTTATGTTCTATTTGTTGTTGAATTGAAGTCTCTGACTTCAGTTTTCGAAAGATTGTGGATTTAATTGACTGAGAAACTGTGTGTAAATCTGTGCATGCTATTTTTGCTTCATGTCTGGAGTGTTACCTTAGGTAATTGTTTGTGAAGTCAGTGAATGCATCCAGTATATGATTATTTTGGTTTTAAAAAAAAGTTATAATTTTCACCATATGGGGTGCAGAAAGGTAACCCTAAATAGAGACGTGTGCAAATTGTATTGCATCCTATATTGCGGTGACTTTATCACCCCATAGGGTGCAAAATTACAACATTAACAGCATGAACCATAATGGGTGCAGGTATGAGGTGCAGAAGGGGAACCCTGTATAGAGGTCCATATTTGCACCTTATAGGGTGTTGAATATAGGGTGCTAAATAAGAACCCCCCAAAATAGAACCCTAAATGGAGCCGCTGGTGTTACAACGATATGAACCAGAAAGGGTGCAAATTTGCACCTGAATTTTTGTTCACCCTATGGGGTGCAGAAAGGGAACCCAATGGAGGGGTGCAAATATGCACCATATCTGGTGTTAAATATAGGGTGCTAAATAAGCACCCTCAAAAATAGAACCCTAAATGGAGCCGCTGGTGTTACAACGATATGAACCCTATTGGGTGCAAAAGGGAACCCAATGGAGGGGTGCAAATATGCACCATAT
The DNA here is from genome assembly GCF_040938485.1 of Diadema antillarum. Classification (NCBI taxonomy): domain Eukaryota; kingdom Metazoa; phylum Echinodermata; class Echinoidea; order Diadematoida; family Diadematidae; genus Diadema; species Diadema antillarum. The sequence continues at coordinate 155,527 of NW_027272976.1, forward strand.
ATGGTGTTAAATATAGGGTGCTAAATAAGCACCCCCCAAAATAGAACCCTAAATGGAGCCGCTGGTGTTACAACGATATGCACCCTCTAGGGTGCAAATTAGAACCGTAATTTCTCTGTGTGTACGGTGTATGTATTTTCAGTCTTTTTGCTTTGATGTAAAGCGCCTTGAGCATTTGTTCAGAGTGGAGAATGGCGCTATTGAAATTGTATGTATATCATTATTATTATTAATTTATCTTCACGTTTGTGTACTCATTTTAGAAAATATCTCCGTCATGTATGTGTGTTCCTTGCTTCATTATATTACGAAACAGATGGAAACAAGAGTAAAAAGTGGATTCCACCCACCGGTCAACCAACTAGTCAACATGGTATTTTAGTTTTAGGACGAGAAGCAATGTGACCAAACATTTTTTTAATGAAACAAAGCCAATTATATAACTGAAAACAAACAATAAATAACATAAGAATGAATGTTATGCTGAAAGCAAAAGGTAATTCCAGAATTGTGTTACTCAACAGGGCAATGGCGTATATTTTCACATGCACGATTGCGATTATGAATTTTGTTATTCACTCTATGGGGAGAATTATATGAGAAACATGTTTAAAGGGGCTTTATTCGTTTCTTCTACACCTTGGTGTTTTTTTAATGATTACTTGGCTTTTCACAACATCACTTAAAACGTTAACAATCACACATAATAATGACGATTTAATACTAACATGGATTAGATGACAAAGAAAACAACCAGATGGATAGGAAAAGATATGTACCAACAATATTTTGGACTAATACGCAAAAAAAAAAAAAATATGAAACAGAAAATAATGAAAGTGGTTTAAACAAAGTCTGACCCGCCCTGATAACTATGACAGGATGCGTATAACAGTAAGTGTTAAAAATATTTAATAAGTGTTCAAAAAATCGAGTTGCGGATTAAGATGCTGGCGCTGCAGGGGATCAAGATGATATGGTAGAAATGATAATATATGGCAACATTTAGTCTCTTAGTACAGCTAGTACACGTCGGGTCAATCGGTATTACAACGTTGTTATGGTGTATGAGATATTGTATGTTAATATGCTTCTGTTTCCGTTTAAGATGCACTTTGTGATTGTGGTTTTGGGTGTATACATGTAATGTGTTTCATGTGTATTTGTTTTAACATCCACTGTACGACGAATTTCCGTTGCAGACAATAAAGTAATCAATCAAATACCCACGAAGTTTTTATTGGCTTTTTATTTTCTCTTCTGGAGTAGATTTATATAAACCAACCCTGTCAGGAAGAAGAATAATGACAGATAGTAAGTATCAAGCAAAAACTAGCGATCAGAGAATGAATACCAAGCTGCTGCAACAAAGTTTTTTTTTTCTATGATTTTTTTGAGGGATATTACATTAACTTCCTTTTCTGCGGTTTAGGTCAAGCAAAGAAAACGCAAGCAAGCAAGCAGATGTACCCGATTAGCAATACTCAGCAAGGAGCAATGTGGATATTAATTGTATGTTAGAAAGTTAATTAACTTCAACCAACGGAGTTCGGTCATACAGGTCGACAAAAAAAAAATATAATGAAAGGATTAATTTCCTTGGAATTGTTCGGCGTTAATTCTCGCTATCGCCAATGACGTAAAAAGTACCCGGATGTGGCTTTTTCGTCAAGATTTAGGGCACTTGGTAGCAAGGGCACTTCCGGCGCGGGGCATAATTTGCACAACGCTAGCGTGCGCGTACGTGTACCTTACCTATAGCGCAGCGCCGACCACGGATACTAGTACAGTGGGCCAATAGGCCGCTGTACCGCCCGAGCCAGCGAGTGGCCAGGCAGGCCTGTCATACTCGTACACTGTAGTCCCCGCCGGCGGCCGGCCTTGCATTAGCATGCACCATAGACAGAAAGATCCGTCTGTCCGGTGGACTCTTTTATATTTATAACGCTGTCCTCCGTAGACGGAGGGGATCGGTGAAGCCAGACGCAGTCTTCGCGGAACATTCCCCGACGAACAGATACAGACCGATCTTTCAGTCAACATGCACCACTGCACGCAGCGCATAAGCTAATTACATAACACATATCGGTACGGCGTACTGCTTGATCATGCGATCGATGTGCACATCACAGATCAGTCATCTCTGCATACGCTGAAAATATGCTGGAAAATATTCACCCACCTGGATATACAGTATATCGTCATGGAATGCCCATCTTTTTTTTTTTATTTGTTCTCTGTCGAAATGTCACGAACACAATCGGGAACGAACAGTGATCTCGAACTTATCCTGTCTCCGAAGCAATTTCTTCCAAGTAAGTTCGTACAATGTACGTAGGCACTAGGCCTACTACCTAGTGCTACTATAATACTACCACTACTAGTAAGTCGCGCGTGCACGTACTGCGCTGTGGAGTCACCCGCAAACTTCACCCACGCGGCCACGTCACGTCTCGCATGCCAGTAAGGGTCCTATTTCTGCAGATTTTTTTCATTTATTGTCGTGCGAACAACACATGGCAGCTTCGCAGCAACAACCAATAGTCGTATTAACAGCAATTTCTTAAGAATGGAGAAATTTCAAATCATATTAAAGCTGTAATTCAAGTCGAGAAAACCGGAAGTACACGTAGAATACAGTCGGTTGTGTGTGTAAATAGCATTAGTCACGTATCACGCGCGTACGAACGGAAGTGACTTTGCTACCGGACTATCCCATAATGCACCGTAAATGACGCTTAAATGAACATCCGGGTACTTTTTACGTCATTGGCGATAGCGAGAATTTATAGAATGGTCCTGTCAGCACAAACCAACAAACACACACACAGAGACACAGACATACATAGACAAAACTAAAAGCGATCATAATTCAAAAGCGATGGAAAAAACATAATATTAGCACAACAGTTCAAGTAGTAATGATAGTGATATGAATTGTCTTGTTATGACAGGCACATTATTATAACTGCAGATATACAGGTCCTCTGGATGGCAATACATGTATATTATGGCCAATACAGTTCGTCTGATGGCTAAAATAAAATGTAAATTTGTCTTACTGTCTGCTGGCGGCTGTACTAGATCCACCTGTAGATGTGACATAGGCACGTATAGAGAAAACAGGTACTTGAGCGAAATGGGGAAAAATGTGTACAAGGTAAATATGAAATTCATGAAATACGAAGTCCAAAATGCCTATTGTTGAACACACTCAACCTGTATTGCGTCTTAACTATCAAAAGTTATCACGGACACCCATCATGAGAAAAAACAAGGAGAGTCTCACCTCCCTGCTCTGACGTATTATGAAAGAACAAAAGTTACTCTCCCCTTTTCTTGGCTAAGCTGCCATATAGCCACTTCACATGGTTTCCCACCCTACACGTCATTAACTTTGTTTTTTTTTTCTTCAATATATATACAGAAAGTATCTTGGTAAGTGTTGGTACATGTATACTTACTGAGCCAATACGAACGCCACGTGCGTTAACCTGTCCGACCTTGTAGTCATATGCTGCCTGCAATCGGAGACAAAAAAAAAAAAATATTTACGTCAGCAGACTGCACACGACACGCTGATAAAACTGAATTAAAAAAAAAAAAATCATGATATTCTAGAAAGGCAGTAAAATTGATGCATATGAACTGGACGATAGAACAATGCTTAGATTAAAAGAACAAAAACAAAATAGAGAAATTTATGCAACGTTCCATGAAGTTTTAAATTCATTGAAATGCATGTAGTCCACGGGACTTTTAATGATTTTATGGAAATCACAATTATCTTTTTGTGTCTGAGCTTTGAATGATGGCAAAAGTTATTTTAATGCAAGTAAATGGGCATTTTTGAGGTAAAAGGGTACATTTCAGGGATGTCAGGTTATTTTCTATTTCCAATTAGCTTTCCCCATAAATATGATATGATCTTTGAGAACACTTTAATGAAAGATAACTTTGCCCCCAAATTTCTTCAAACAAGCAAAATATCGGAATTTATGCGAAATTGAAAATTCTTGGACGAACACACATTAAGAGGGACTGACATCTATGTAACATATGAAGGTGAAATGATAAATGTTTATTGAAAATTTGTTGTTTTGAAACTGAATGGCCTGATATTGAATAGAAAAGACAGAAAAGACAATGTCAGCCCCTAATTTCTATTGAACAATGTGTCTCATACCATTTCTAGACTTAGAGGTGAACGTACGTTACGTGGACTGACAATAAGTTTTCAATACAATATTTCGTCCGGACAACCTTACTGCCTTAAAATCCTAGGTTTGCTTTATTGATATTCATTTATTGATATTCATATTCGTATTTTGTCAATCATATTTGAAAATCAAACAAACTCTTCAATTGTCACCGAAATTCATCGCTGCTGCTTACAAATTCAATATTTTGCCATTCAAATTCGGCAAGTGATATATGGACCTTTATGTCGAGGGCAAATTAGAGCCTTACTCATTTCTGTGTCGATCGAGTGGATAAATTTGAGAAAGCGAATAATTGTTGTGATAGGAAAATGCGGGGTTTTTATGTATGATAAAGGTGCCCTATCATGGTAAATGCGACGAGCTAACGTTCACCTCTTTGGTTAGACTGTTGAAAGGCAAATGAATCATTTCATAGCCTTATACCATATAATCTGGGAGACAGTTTTGGATGAAACTGAGGAAATGAATGCCAATAGGTGAGATTGATTCTACTGTCTTGATCTTAGCTCCTTTAGTGAATTTGAATTACAATTAACACATGGTGAAAAGTGCACGAAAATGTTTAAACATTGATGGACAAGAGATGAGATCAAAACAAGCATTTTGTGATGAGATCGACAATATCTTCTTATTTTCAATAGAGTGAAATGACGACGAAAATGGGCGGGGGAAACCTCTATCTAAGTTAAAAAAGAAAGCATGGCAAAATTCTTCTTCTATGTGCAGAGTGAATTTACAATTTTTTTTTCTTTCACACACACATCACTTTGATATTGATATAATAGTAAATTTCTTTTGTCAGCAAACGTGCGATGTTCGACGAAGAGAGACAGAGTTTGCTTTTAAAGATGCAAAATTCTACCAGGCAGTGGTGTTTCACAGTGAAATAATTGTATACACTTAAAACACATATCATAAACAGTGGAAAAGTTCACTTACATGTGACACTCCTACACCCAGACACAGCACCATAAACGCAATGCACCCTCGTAGCATCCTCAGCTTCGGTAATATTCCTGTCCACTCGGCAAATCGTTAAAGCGTAGTTCCACCAGTTTATACACCTGTTATCTGTTCTGAACGCTTCCACCAAGTCCAAATGCGCTTCTGCTCTGGAGACCACCTGAGGAGTCCCTATTTATTGACCGGTCTTACGTCGATTAAAGCAAGGAACCAGACCAGGTATGATCCGATGACCTTTGCCACTGGACTGTTGAGGCTGTTGAGGGGGTTGAGACAGCTGCCCAGAATGGTAAGCAGCATCCGTTCTAAGATCTTTATCACTGCAGTGACATCATTGACAGCCAATCAGAATGGGTTATGCAGGTGAGTCACTGTCGGTCATTAAGATAAGTTTTCGTGACTTCGACCATGAATACACATTTTTTTTTTCTATAGCAAAATGAAGAAATCATGGAAGATAGGCGAATGGTGCGATGTAATGATGTAGCATATATTCATAATCATCCTGGTCATTTGCGGTATTCAATGTCTCTCAGAGGTGATTGATGTAACTAGCGGTAGCATATTTTTTCCCTAACTACAGATTATAATTTGATTGTCATGATCGATGTATATCTTTGGTTCACTCTGAACAAATGTCAGTGATAACTGGAGAAAGATGCTGTGTTTGTCAATAATTCAGCTATAAGAAAGAGACAAAATGTTATGTGTCACTTTACCCCCCTAAAAACTGATCGATGTATATCTTTGGTTCACTCTGAACAAATGTCAGTGATAACTGGAGAAAGATGCTGTTTTGTCAATAATTCAGCTATAAGAAAGAGACAAAATGTTATGTGTCACTTTACCCCCCTAAAAACTGAAATCAACATCCTCAAACTAAGGATTTCAGGGGGATCTGGATGAGGGCACATTCATATTGCCTTTCGCAATACTAAAGGAAACCAAAACTAATGGAGAAATGTGGATAGAGTGAAAGCAGCAACATTAGTAGAACACATCAGTTTAAGTCTGAGGAAAATCGGACAGTCGATTCAAAAGTTATGATTTTGTTTGTGTGTGTGTGTTGGAACCGCTGGATGAGGAGACTACTAGATGTCATGATGTCACGTGTGAACAACAAAAAGAAAATATTAAGGGAATTCCACAAATTTCATTTGTTTTCATGAAAATTACGCATTCCATCAACTTGATACTGGTAGCAATTATTGTCCCTGCTTTCTAAAAACGATTAGTCAATCTATTGCTCTTTCATTATGTTGAAAAGTGATTTTTTTTTTCCCGTGTGGAAATCCCTTCATATCTTCTTTTTACATGTTGTCTATACATAACTCGTCATCACAACCTCTAGTAGTCTCCTCATCCAGCGGTTCCAACACAAAAAGAAAACTGTAAAAATTCATAACTTTTGCATCGATTGTCCGATTTTCCTCAAACTTTCACTGATGTGTTCTACAAAATGTTGCTGCTTTCACTGAATCTACATTTCTCTTTGGGTGTTGGTTTCCTTTAAATCCCCCTCGTGAAGACATTATTTCATTATGAGCTCCCTTTTAGATACTTGATATCGTATATCTAATAATATGTTTGATTTGTTTAAGATTCATTATTGTCTGATCTTTTGATGTTACAGTATCGTCTGAGGCAAATTATTGTTCAATGGGGTCCCATTCTTTCTCTCTTCTTTGCTTTTTCTGTTTAAAACAACAAAACACCAATATTGAAGAACTTTCGTCGCAACTTGTTTGTAGATGATTTCCTTTGAAATCTTGCATGACTTCAGATAAGTCTTTCCGTTTATCGACTGACCAGTTTACTGACATTCCGCTCTGCTGGTCGAGCCAGCTATCGCAATATAGGTGGCTGCCCTTATTTGGCGAGATTACTTTTTGTGTGTGTGCAATGATTGAGAGGAAAGTTTCGGGTCGTGTGAAAAATGCAAATTTTTTTTCAAAGTTACGTAACAGATTTAGCGCACGTCACCTCAATGATAATGCTTCTTCAAAACATTACGGAAACTCGAGCCTGAATTATCATTGGATACTTTAGAATACCTCGCCTTCGTATGATGGCATTCACGTTTAGGCCTACTACTAGTAGCTGGCAGGCGGCAATACCAATAAGATGAGGAACATGTGGTTCAACGTCTGAAAGACATTACAGAAGTCTCGGGCAAGGCATTCTCACCACACAGTCCACAATGGTCCAAATGCATACCAATGTCACTGCGCCACTATCATTTATGATGCAGAATCATTTTTTTCATATGTACATTATGCATATATATATATATATATATATATATATATATGTGTGTGTGTGTGTGTGTGTGTGTGTGTGTAGCAAAAGGACAGCAGAAGAACCCCAATTTGAGATTTTCAAAATGTGGCTCCCCAAACACTGTAAACATTAACAAAAAAAGCCTAGAACTCTTTATTCTTTCTCCTTTCTCCATCTAAAGGTGCATATCCAAAAGGCTTGGAGATCCCTGTGCAGTGTATAAAATGTCCGTAGCATATATTCATTTGAATCATAGGCTTTGAGCAAGACGCCACACAGACGTTATTTACGGAACGTATGTGTTCACAGGGAATGTTGGATTTATATTTGCAACACGCATGCACGGCGCCGTTCAACAGATTCCAAAAGACATCTTTTACCAATACTCATGACAAGTCCACTGAACGCCAACCCTACAGCTGAAAATTTCACTCTTCATTTGTGTTGAGTAGAGAGAATAATAATCATTAATATCAAATTATACAGAAGAAGCAAAACCATCACCAAGGATTAGTATCCCAAATCCTTGTTTCAAAATTGATTGTTTAATTTTTCATTTCTTCGGATGATTTGCTTCTTTTTGCTTTTTTCTTATCCTATCTTATACCACTACAACAGTAATAATCACTCACTTGATATAACTTATAATCATTTTGTTTAGGTGAACTTCAGAAGAAATACGTGCTCCAGCAAAGGGGGATAAACTGTTTTCTTTGAATCGTATGACGTTGTGGTGGTTGTGTCACCGGACTTTGACTTCAAGTAAAGAGGTGGGCAAGGGTCATTATACCATGGAACAATTCAGCTCCGTGATTACGCGAACAGGATAGAGTGGTCAGGGCTGATGAAGTTTTGTGATATCAATATGTTCTTTGTTACTGTCCACTTTTTTTCTCTCTTCCAGCGGACTTCCGGCTTCTTTGGCAGCAAGCGTTAGTCTGCAGAAAATAACTATGTTGGTTTAATTGGCCTTACTCTCTGATGACATCTCTTCCTGAACTAATGATCTTTATCAGTACTGACCTGTTGTATTAATGATGTTTGGATCCACTAAAGGGTTTTTTACACTTGCAAATTTTTGCTTAGTCCCGTACCAGCGGTGGGGCTAAGGGGGGGGGGGGGGGCCTTAGCCCCACCGTTGGTACCGGACTTTCCTTAGCCCACTTTCTGTTTACACTCGTTTTTGCCACAGTGGGCTAGCCCCACCGATAGTCCCATACTATCTGACCCTGCATAATAGCAATTGCTAACCCCGCAATTGCGGTGCCAAGCAAACGAGTGTAAACAGAACGAAAAAATAATCCGGGGCTAAGCGACGGAGACGAAGTCCGACCCCCACTGACCAATCAGAAACGAGATAATCAAGTGCTGCCGGTGCGTGCGTGTACGTGTACAGTGCACAGCGTAATCATGAATATGCATGTGGTTTGGAAAGTACCGGACTAAGAAATACGAGTGTAAAAAGGTCAATTTTCTCCTTAGCCCCGGACAAGAGCTTAGTACGGGACTTATTGGCGAGTGTAAAAAGCTGACAAAATTGGTACGGGACTAACGATAGTCCTGGGTCAGAGAAAGTGAGGGGTTAAGAAACACAAGTGTAAAAAGGGCTTAAGTAGTCCAGTCACCAAGTATTATGCAGATCGAGCGCTAACATATGAAGCATCATGTTGGACCCCCTTGTTTTGTTTAATTGCATTGAAGTTATCCATCATGTCTACTATTGGTTACCATACAGTGAAGTTTTGTGCTTATTTTTTTTTTCAATCCCGAATGCTGTATGCAAATTACCATGTACCACAAGCTATTACATTACAAATGCGTTTTATTATATGCAACGAAATTGTTGCAATTGTTGAAAATAGCTGTATTACTGTGTAATGCCATATTCGTGGATACAACGTTGATGAAATGACATTGATGAATAAACATTAATTGAATTAAATCAAATCAATCAAATCAAATCAAATCAAATCAAATCAAATCAAATCAAATCAAATCAAATCAAATCAAATCAAATCAAATCAAATCAAATCAAGCCTGTTACGCCTAATTCTGTACGTTTTGGCTTTTGGAAGCGTATCACAGAGCCGATTCAGGCGCAGAGGCCATTCCTTGCGTAGCAGATTGTAAAGTCCATCTTTCCCTCCCATGATTGGGCACGCCATACGCACAACTTATCGTCTGTTAGTGGTAATCTACATTATTATGTTCATTTTAAATGTTGACTGCTTTGTGAACACACACGCACTTGGGGAGAGGACTTGAAAAGTTTTAAGAAGTAGCAACAATTAGTGATTGCAAGAGTTTGTTTATTTTTCAAACGAGACTCCCTATAGCACTATAGCTACAGATACCTCTAAAATGACGTTCATGTTTGAAGTCATATCACACTCAAAATCCATTTTGGAAAGATGTATTCTATGCCATGTCCCTATTATGTCGTTCAGAGGGATCTAATTTTTTAACTTATCCGTTGTGGAGAAATAGTTCTACTCAAATCGGGCATAAAAATGAAAAAGGTATCAGGTATATCAACGATTTGGTTGATAACAAGGGAAATTTGTTGACCCGTGGAGGTTGTGAACGGACTTTGTTTGAAACTTAATTACCTGTCATGTTATTCAGTAAGACAAGTAATTAAGTGTCGGTTTGGTGGTTATTTTCAAAGATGTGAACAAAGTATTGTAGATCCATTATTGCCATCACATATTAAAATACTACTGCAAAATTTAAAGGATGAAGGTGTATTTGAAAAGCTCTTCTTGGAAAAACAAAATGTTTACCTTTGATTATGTTTTAAATGAGATAGACATTTAGATAGTCCCCTGAATCTGTCAAAATGGAAAAGTATCACATTATGATATTTCGTTTTACTGTGGACATTGGGTTCAGATATTTTCAGTATAAAATGATAAAATGGTAAATAGGATTTTGGTTTTAGAGAAAAGAGAAATGATGCTCAAAACTGTGTTGTGATTTTGATTAAGCAACAACTGTTTGTACCAAAGTTAAAAAACAATGTCCCTAGGTTTAACTCTATGAAGAAAAAAAATATTGAATACTATGCAGATGAGATATATATTTCTTCTGTATCGGGTACTCTCAACAAGTTCAATTTAAAGTGGCAGTAACTCCAACATTTGTTTGTGTACCGTACATGTTTATTTATGGTTTTATAGATTATGGTTGAATGTTTTGAGTTTGTATTATGTTGACATGGAGATAAGAAAATAGTCCATGGAGGGCTAAAAAAAGTTTTGAAAAAAAATCACACTCTATATAAATAGAAATATTCATGAATATAATATTGTTTTTACCCTACCCATCATCTCATTCTCTCTTCAATCATGTCATATTCTGTGAATTTTTTTGTCATTTCTCATCCTCGAGGAGGAACTGTGTCGATTCAAGACGCATTAGTGTTTTACTATGAAGATACCGGAGTTAACACGACAAAGTAATTAATGACTGCTTAATTGGCATTTATGATAATACTTTTCCTATTCTGAAGAACTGATTGAAATACCTTTGTGAGTGAACACATATTTGGAAATTAAAGTTTGCAGACACATTATATGTATATATATATATATATATATATATATGTGTGTGTGTGTATGTGTGTGTGTGTGTGTGTGTGTGTTCAGTGGCGGATCCAGAGGGGGTGGGGCACGCCCCCTTTATTTTTCGTTAAAAACAAAAGAAATAAAAAGAAAAAAATGAAATGAAACCCGGAAGTGGCACCAGAAATATTAGTTGCGCCCCCCCCCCCTCTTAACAGAATTCCTGGATCCGCCCCTGGTGTTATACATACATTATACCAGGGAGATATACGCACATTTTCTCACTTGTTCTGCTCCCCTGTCCTTAAGGGTGTTGCTCAAAAGGCAGCCATGCCTTTACAACGAGAGAAAGAGAATTCGGATTGCAGAGTCCATTGTTTCACAGTCTATGCCGGACCTGAAAGGAAATTATCTCATTTCTTTCCACAAAGGAAATGATTGCGTGGACAAGGTCGATTAACGTGGAGATTCATAGCCTTGCTGATATCATTGAAGGAAGCTCTTTTCGCATCAATCAAACGCCCCTGAGATTTAAAACAAGACTACACCGCTTGGCTGAATAAACTATTCTTATGTGATAAACACATCGAAAAGATCTACTAAAAGTTCGTCAGTGCAATATCAATATATAATAGGCATTTACGTTCATTTTCGTAGGTTCTTTTATAGTATAGCCTATAGGGGTTTGAACTTTAGCAAACATTCCTATAAGTCACAGCCTTATTGCTGGAGTTAAGATTTAACAAGCGCTTGAAGAGAGTTGGTGAAACTGCCCAATTCTGATTCAGTTCAATTCAATTTTATTTATTTCCATTGTTCTTCTTCCACAGAGCATTAATGATATACGAAAATTGTAAAATCATCTCATCACTTTTTAAAAAAGAAAACGTATTTGGTATACAACGTTAAGATTAAGAGTTTTATGTTACTGGTGTTGTATTATATTGGTACATAAGATAGGGCCTCATCCACGTCAAGCTCTGCTTATGATGGTTCCCTGGATTGATTTCTCCTTTGTCCACATATGAATAGGCCTACAGTATACCTTGACATGATTGTTTTTATTCATATGTTATTACAGACTGATGTCGTTACGAAATTGGCACTTCTTGTATTGATTTGTATATGTTGTCCTATCTTTTATACTACTTTTTTTTGCATACTTTGTATCACTTTGTTTTCATTCGATATTGTATTCGGAGAAAGAAAATGCGGAAATAAAATCAAACCAACCCAACCAAAAATCTTGAGTGCACAATAGTTGAGTTCGCGAGGAGAATTCATGAATTAAAAGCATGTATACAAATTTTGTTACATGATCCATACCCTGAGGAAGAAAAAGAGTGAGACTCCACTAAAGGCAGAGCTTGTATACTATAAAAAAAAAAAAAAAAACAAATACAATCGACCAAAAATGTTCAAAGGGGAAAATGTAAAGTTATTCAAATAATAATTCACATTCTTTTGATGAGAGATGTGTCAGGAAGGAAAACATATTATCAGCGAAATTGTTCGCCTCTTTCGTTGACTCGGACAACATCTTAGCGAAAGTATTGATTTCACAGGGAAGTTCATACATATGGATATACTATATTTAATATGTGAAAAAAGTGAACAGAATTAAATGTGTTTACAAGTATGTAATCTGCATGTATATTGTCGATAACAACATTTGTTCAAAGAGTTGTAATAACTTCTAAGATACGTCATTTTTAAATGTACAGTGGCTAAATCGAAGGCAAAAAAAAAATGATTGCATGATCATCCACAAATTGATGGAATTGGAGAGTCTAAGGCGAATGGAAACATCATTTCTTGTGATGGTGGCCGTAATGTTGTTGCAACCGATATCAATGTTTCGTGAAACATGTGAAACTAAGAACTCTAGCGTTCAATGTATATTTACTGCAAGGGATGCAGTGCAGAAAATACATACCATTTGGGTAAGCAAAGGAATCAGCACACAACTGAATTCCATTTCACCATAGGGATGTGAGACGTGAGTAATAAAACAGGTTGGTTGCAAGAAGCTACTTGAATGCAGTTGGCATGCGTGGTGTTACCGCAGAATGATTAGAATCTCATGGAACCTCAGAGCGAACAAGACAAATAACCGGGCACTATAGAGAAAACTGGATCAGGGCTAGTCATACAAAAGTGGTAATCACCCAAAAGTTCCGACTTATTGGATTCATTATGAGAAGAAATCATATGCAAAAGAGTTTTATTCAGTGGGAAGTGGAAGGCGAAAGAGACGAAGGAGACCAATAACAACCTTTACTGGAAATACTTAAAAAAATACATTGTATAGAGGACTTGATAGCCTCTCATCGATAAACAGAGAGGAAAGATTGGCAGGAACTCCATTCAAGTCACAGCACTATATAATATTTGTGCCGACTGAAATAATGATGGTAATGTGTTCTAGGACTTCAAAGAAACTGTCAGATCTTACCTTTCGTGTAATATTTTAAAGTTTGTTGAATTTTTAGAGGCTTTGCACAAAAATGAGCAGTGCTAGCGGCTTGAACGCTGGATGCAACACTACCTGGAGCTGTACGCAACGTTATATATGCAGATATGTGGTGACAGATGCCGCCTTGGACACCTTAGCCAGTCTCTCATTCATGTAGAGGACAACAGAAGTACAACAGAAGAACTCAGCACAGCCATCGACTGTCTCTCCTGTGGAAAGGCTCCTGGGAAAGATGGCATCCCGCCAGAGGTTCTGAAGAGCGGCACATCAGTACTATAACACAGACAGTACCTCCACGAGCTCCTGTGCTCTTTGCTGGGAGAAAAGCCAGGACGGACATTAGCGATGACAACTGATCGTCACTACACCTACAAGAATAACTGCGACTGCAATAACTACCGAGGCATATCCCGGTCTCCTCAGCGTTGTAGGGACTGTCTTCGCCCATGTCGTCCTGGTATGTGCCTGCAGAATCTTGCCTCCCGGATGTATCCAGAGTCGAAGTGTAGCTTCGACACAGGTCGATTTCCAGCGGACATAATCTCCTCACTTTGCCAGCTGGAGGACGAGGCCGAGAGCAGCAAAAGCTGCAGAAGATAGGTTGCCCCCAAGACTGCCCCAGATTGTCACGGCCTTTCACCAGGACATGCAAAGGAACGTCTGCAACAATGACGGCGGATCTTCCGATTCTTTCCATGTTATAGCGATGGTGACTGAAGCAGGGCTGCGTCCTAGCTCCGACACTTTTTTCCCTCTCCATGCTCCTCCAGTATGTCTTTGACGACTGCACAGGATTCCGCATCCATACTATATAGAACGGACGGAAAGTCATCATCGCGCGACTGCGCGCCAAAACCAGGTGTAGGAGGTGGCATCTATGCTGTGCTGTTCGCAGACGACGCTACACAAATATCGCAAACAGAGGCCGAATATGAATTGCAGAGGGTGGTTGGTTGCGTGTCCCGTGCCTATGAGGAATTTGGACTGACCATCACCATGAAAAGATTAAATCCCTGCACAAGCCACTGACTTCATCAACGACTCGCATCTTGAAGAAGTGGACTTTTTCACCTACTTTGGGTCGACCACCTCCAGCTCCCTCTCCCTTGACTCTGAGATATGAAACTAACTCGACACTGCCGCAGTCATGGCCAAGCCGAACAAAAATGTATGAGAAAACAGTCGGGTGAGTAAGAACACTAAGCTTACGTTTACCAGGTTCGCATGCATGCCTCCGATTAAGCACCCTGCTATATAACTGCAAGTCGTGGACAACGTATGCTGGTCAGGAGAAAAGGCTCAACACCTTCTACCTCCGCTGCAATGGACGCTTCCTTTGCAGTCAGTGGCAGGACAAGGTGATCAACAGAGATGTCCTTCAATCCTAACCTATGGAACCAGATCGTCGACAGTAGGCAAACAGGGCCTACATCAGGAAGTTTACTTTTTCCGTCCTGTGGGTCTTTTATCGCTTATATAGTGTCGACCTTGTGGGTACGTTTGACTAGTACCGTACTCATGGGCCGTGTGTGACTATTAAGTGTCCTACTCGTGGGCCTTGTATGACTATTAGGTGTCGTATTCGTTGGCCTTATTTGCCTCAAGGGCTGAGTAACTCGTGGACTGCTTAACTCGTGGAGTGAATGACTCGTGGGTGTTGAACTCGTGACGTGCGCCAGTCAAGTGGGCTGAAGCTGCAAGAAACGATCAGTAAGCTGACAAGAGAGCCAGAAGGGAGAATAGGGTAGCCTCTGCCTCAGCGCCAACGTCCTCAATCCACTCTAAGTGCTGTCGAGAATGTTGTTGTTGTTATCATTACTTTGATCTTAAAGGCGTGTGTCATTCAGTTGTGAATACATGTATTTACTAATGGCGATTGATTGTCTGGCTTCCAGACCGTCCAGACCGTCTGTTCGTACTATCAAATTTCTCTCCTAAAATATTGACGCCCTTTAACGACAAAAAAGGTAGCAGGTTCAGCTGGATGGTCCCACTGAACTAGTCGTTTTACTTCAGTGCATTTTGTGGAAGGAATACAGTTGGCAAAGGGTCTGGTAACCGATGCATTCATCACGACGACGCCGCCGACGACGACATATTTGAAGTGCCCCTTAACATATCTACGTCATCTTTCCTACCGTTGCTGATATCCTCTATAGGTTTCAATTTTCAGATTAGCCCGAAAATATTATTTTAAGATTATACCGTGTCATTTCTGTCCGAATTTTGTTTTGTTTTTAGTTTTGTCTTTGCTGGTTTATTCGAGAATGTAAACGCAAGATCCACTTTGATTAATACAGGAATTCAGATGAACATTGTTGAAATTCTGTAGATTTTGTCCTAGTCTATATGTCATAAGGTAAATAATGATCACCTGAGAAACGCAATAAGCAAGAAAAACAAGTGCATGCTGCTCTCAATAAAATGAACATTCTTGTTGTGAATAGTTTCATAACAGGTTTTTATGTTGCTGCCAAACCTTTTGCTATTGATTTTTGTTTTGACATCAAAGATATGCAAGGGGTGTAATGATGGGAAAGTAAACATGATAGAAAGGACCAAAATAGGGCTGGTATTGATAAGATTGTCCTCGTTATCACCTTCCCGAATAAACACAGAGCGCACTTTTTATGTCAGCCACCTTTCTTTTACTACTCACCACCCATGTCACAATACAATACCATACACGTACAACCGGCAGCATTCGGTGGCAGAATGAGAAGTCTCGAGGCAAAACGTAAACATTTTGTTGGAATATAATTAATGCACTGAGCCTTAAACAAGCCAACAGTTTGACAAATTTATTCATTCCTGACATGTAACTTTTGCTGCTATTTGCGAACGATATTACAGTCATCATTCAAACATGCTAATGCAATGAGATTAATTCTGCTACAGTATATTCAACATTCAAATTCAAATTCAAAATGATTTTATTTCCATATAAAGTAATACAAAGTAATATACATAACGCTTACATGAGTACTTAACATTTATAGTAACTTTGAATCACGTACGTTTCAACAAAACATGAATACAATTATTATAATATCAACTCTGGTTTGGCTAAATAAACAAGTAAGCAATACAATCTTAATCTATAACTCTACATGGAAAAGAGGAATTCACAAGAAAAGCATGGCTTGTAAAATTTGTGAATTACTCTAGAAGGTGAGGGCATCTCAAGATCCGTTAAGGACTCCATGTATAAAGTTTTTATATCCTGATATCAGGCGAAATAATCAGAAAATAAAAAAGAGACTATGAC
Source organism: Diadema antillarum (assembly GCF_040938485.1). Lineage (NCBI taxonomy): Eukaryota > Metazoa > Echinodermata > Echinoidea > Diadematoida > Diadematidae > Diadema > Diadema antillarum. The sequence continues at coordinate 172,300 of NW_027272976.1, forward strand.
AAGGACAAGAACAAAAGCAGGAACGGAACAGACAGATAATAAAACTAGATATATTCAAGCCCCCCCCCCAAAAAAAAAAAAAAAATCACATTTTTTATTCCACTTCTCTCGCCTAATCCCTTGACAAACAATGAATGAATGGATGAATGAATTGATGATGAATGAATTAATAGATAAATAAATAGATAAACAAATAAAATAGTTAATTGAATAATTAATAGATATCAAAAAGCAACCCAAGGATGGGGAAGGAGGTTAATCCACCTAAAACTCATTTCAATAAATAAGCCGTAGATCCGCTTCTGTTACTTTTAAGATTACGAAGTAGGGGAGACCGGGTCTAGTTGTTACAATTTTCACATTTTTAGGTCTGTACAAACAACGAATAGAGGAATCGGCTTCATTTTTGCTTTGAGGATACCTTATTTCCCCCTTTAATTAAAAACAGTACAAACTTTGGAAGTCCAGATAATATAAACAAGATATTACGTAATCAATAAACACAAAATTTTGTAACAACTTTCCCCGATGTTGGGGTAAGTTGTGACAGCACATGGGGTACTTTGTTACACCGTAGAAAGTCAACTCAAATCGGGTAATGCAGATCTGACGTGTTAGGTAATTCTTAATATTAACCTGTCTGGGTGTGCATGTTAGCCTATGCTGGGGTGTATGAGTGTGTTGGGTGTGTGTGGGTGTGTGTGTGTGTGTGTGTGGGTGTGTGTGTGTGTGTGTTTGTGTGTGTGTGTGTGTGTGTTTGTGTGTGTGTGTGTGTGTGTTTGTGTGTGTGTGTATAACCATAAATTCAATTGAAAGTGCATTGGGGTAAGTTGTTACACCACTCGATTCTCCAGACGGGTCAAGTTGTTGTAACAACTTGACCCAGTGCGTTTTCATCAAACTTTTCACACGTGTGGCCAATAAACTATCAAACATCACGTGTTGCTACTTTCACCAAAAGACAGCCAAAACACGCTTCTTTCAACCACATACTCATCACTTACTGGAGAAGAATGGATTTGGTGTAATAAAGAAAAATCGAATTTTTCAAAATTTTACTCGGAGAGGTAAAAAAGTGTTTTTTGGACCTACATTCTACATGTGACGTCCAGGCAACGCCAGATTTCGCATGCAGAGATCGTTGGCTAAACGTTTTGATTTGATATTACCATAGAGATGTATACTAATAATATACTAGAGCGCGGACTGCGTGTGGCGCGTACGCAGTGCTCGTGCGCCGAGATGAAGAGGCCGCGCGCCATCTTTGTCCGGGCAAAAACAAACATCGCGTCCGGGCAGCGCACGTGAACACATATGCAACAAGCGCTCAAACACGTATTGGCTTTCAGCAAGAAGATGAGGGGGGTCGGAGATGAGAGAAGGAAACAACTCAAAATTTAAGTTGCTAGCAATCTCTTATTATGAGTGGTAAGGAAAATGAAAATCAAACAAAATTTTACTTTATTCTCAACGAGGTAATACTTTCAAGCCGACCAACACGACCATGGTCCATGCAATACAAAGGGTTCTCTTGGTCTCTAGACAGCCGGATGCCCCTTGTGATACAGTATACTGCGTCAATTTTTGTATTTTTTTTTGCAATTATATTTTTTCTGTATGAGGGGACTGCATTCTGTAGTCGTATCTGTGTATACGAGTGTTTCATTGTATTTCTATTTTTTTTTTTTTTTTTTTTTTGGTGGTGGTGGTGGTGGAAATGAAATAAATCATTTTTATAAGTACGTGTAGGCATATTGGTTCCATGACATACTTATTAATGTTCAAGCTCGAAATGCTAATGTTGAAGCTTACATAAACCCTAACCCAAATCATAACACCTAACCCTAATCTTAATCCTCACCCTGCCTTGAACCAAAAGCCCAATCAGACCTATGATGCTAATTCTATTTTCAGAAAGATATCAATGCCGGAGCATAATATGTCCTGTCACCAGGCATATATTACGTATTCTGAGCTTTTCTCACACTATCACCATCGTGAAAATTAACTGCTCGTATTACTGGTATAGCAAAGGGTGGAGGAACGATTTTTTTTTTTTTTTTTGGGGGGGGGGGGGCCTCAAGGGCCAAATAGGGTACTTAGAAAAGAACACTTTTTAAACTTAAAAAGGGGAGTTTTTTTTTTTTAAAATTTGGAAATTGGGCAAATGCCCCCCCCCCCCCGTTCCACCGACCTTGTATATAGTTATGTGCTGTATTAGCTATCTTAACAGTATATAGTAGCAATAGATCGAGAATAGCTGAGGGAGGGCGGAGTGCCCCTGACGAAGAATTTTGCAAGACCTTTTCTTTTCTTTTTCTTTTTTTTTTTGGTCTTGAATCAATCTGTTTAACACACACTATAAATGTAATTTTAGTTACTTGTGAAAGGAAACTCCGCTCCCCTTCTTTTCTCCTGTTTCTACATCCAAAAGCAGCACATGAACCAGGCATTTTGCAACATAGATCTATGCTACTTTAAGTAGAATTTGTGAATTTAAGAACATTTTCGATTCCAAACTCCGATGGAGACCCTTGGCATAGATGCTAGCCTACTGCCGTTGCATCCCGTCGTCGATCTCCCTGCATGCTCCGCTAGCGCTACACGTTATCGGTACGGTCGCTAGTCGAAATTTGCCGGACCAAAATGGCGAACGCCTCCTTCTAGGGCTCACACCTGTAAATAAAATGGACTGTCCCAGACCCCTTCACAAATTCGTACCAAAGATACCAAAATAAATGAAGAAAAAAATTGATTAAAAATCAATGATGTAGTTTGGCAAAAAACTGAATAGCTGTAGATATTGAGTATGAATTCCTCTACAAACTGCATTTTGGTTGGAAGATGAAAGCTTTTCTGATGGAATTTGAGGGGACTATATTTCATTGGGTACGTGTACGGAAAATAGGTGATTTTTTGAGTGACAAGAACTCGTAGTCTGGCTTTGCGGACCCCTGGACAGAATTAGAGCAGAACAACTCACCCTGGCAATCTGATGGATAAAAGGTAATATCTCACTTATTCAGGTTAGTGAAGATGAAACACCTCATTTCTCCAGCTATTTTACAGAATTTTTTGAAATTTGAATTTTAACACGCGTCTCTATGGGGAATTATTTACCCGTGTGAGCCCTATAGAGAATGCACGCAATACATGCAAGTCTATGGGAAGTATTCATCCCATACAAGCTCTGCTGGTTTATGTTGATCTTATTGTGTCAGATCTCTCTTCCTCCCTCCCCTTCTCCTCCCTACTCCCCCCCCCCCTCTACCTCTCTCCTCTACTCCCCCCCCCCCCAACTCTATCTTGCTACAATTTCTTTTCTTAATATTATGTTCTTGTGGTACTAGATCTTAGTAAATAGCAGTCATTAGTATCACACAACTTTGAATGACTTCTTGTATTGTGTATCTTGTATTGTGTCAGATCTCTTCCTCCCTCCCCCTTCTGCTCCCTACCCCCCCCCCCACTCCCTCTACCTCTCTCCTCTACTCCCCCCCCCCCCCACTCTTCCTTGCTACAATTTCTTTTCTTAATATTATGTTCTTGTGGTACTAGATCTTAGTAAATAGCAGTCATCAGTATCACACAACTTTGAATGACTGTTAATCTTGTATTGTGTATCTTGTATTGTGTCAGATCTCTTCCTCCCTCCCCTTCCCCTCCCTACCCCCCTCTCTCTACCTCTCTCCTCTACTCCCCCCCCCCTCCTCATCTGCCTTGCTACTATTTCTTTTCTTAATATTATGTTCTTGTCACTAGATCTTAGTACATAGCTGTCAGTCATCAGTATCACACAACTTTGAATGACTGTGTTATTTTAATGTATTTCTTTGTTTTGGCTACCACTGAAACAGCTCAAAATACATAAAGTTAGTCTGTTTGACAAAACAAAGTCTTATCAAGTACTTTGTAGGCTATAAGGTGATGATGGCACACCCACAATCAAGGATAACTGCCTGGATCTATGCATTCATCTTATGAAGAACTGATCAAAACTGCAAGATTTATTTTTAAAAAAACCCTAAAGGGCATGATTTTCTAAAAGTGTCCCTTTGAGAAGCTTTATAATCCTTGAAAGTGTAATTTCTTATATGATGTAGGGGCAAATATCATAAAAAACACATTTATGATGCTTAAAAGTCAAATAAGAAATATGACCTCCACTTTAGGGCTCACACCTGTAAATAAAATGGACTGTCCCAGACCCCTTCACAAATTCGTACCAAAGATACCAAAATAAATGAAGAAAAAAATTGATTAAAAATCAATGATGTAGTTTGGCAAAAAACTGAATAGCTGTAGATATTGGTATGAATTCCTCTACAAACTGCATTTTGGTTGGAAGATGAAAGCTTTTCTGATGGAATTTGAGGGGACTATATTTCATTGGGTACGTGTACGGAAAATAGGTGATTTTTTGAGTGACAAGAACTCGTAGTCTGGCTTTGCGGACCCCTGGACAGAATTAGAGCAGAACAACTCACCCTGGCAATCTGATGGATGAAAGGTAATATCTCACTTATTCAGGTTAGTGAAGATGAAACACCTCATTTCTCCCAGCTATTCTACAGAATTTTTTGAAATTTGAATTTTAACACACGTCTCTATGGGGAATTATTTACCCGTGTGAGCCCTATAGAGAATGCACGCAATACTTGCAAGTCTATGGGAAGTATTCATCCCATACAAGCTCTGCTGGTTTATGTTGATCTTGTATTGTGTCAGATCTCTCTTCCTCCCTCCCCTTCTCCTCCCTACTCCCCCCCCCCCCTCTACCTCTCTCCTCTACTCCCCCCCCCCAACTCTATCTTGCTACAATTTCTTTTCTTAATATTATGTTCTTGTGGTACTAGATCTTAGTAAATAGCAGTCATTAGTATCACACAACTTTGAATGACTTCTTGTATTGTGTATCTTGTATTGTGTCAGATCTCTTCCTCCCTCCCCCTTCTGCTCCCTACCCCCCTCCCTCTACCTCTCTCCTCTACTCCCCCCCCCCCCCCTACTCTTCCTTGCACAATTTCTTTTCTTAATATTATGTTCTTGTGGTACTAGATCTTAGTAAATAGCAGTCATCAGTATCACACAACTTTGAATGACTGTTAATCTTGTATTGTGTATCTTGTATTGTGTCAGATCTCTTCCTCCCTCCCCTTCCCCTCCCTACCCCCTCTCTCTACCTCTCTCCTCTACTCCCCCCCCCCCCTCCTCATCTGCCTTGCTACTATTTCTTTTCTTAATATTATGTTCTTGTCACTAGATCTTAGTACATAGCTGTCAGTCATCAGTATCACACAACTTTGAATGACTGTGTTATTTTAATGTATTTCTTTGTTTTGGCTACCACTGAAACAGCTCAAAATACATAAAGTTAGTCTGTTTGACAAAACAAAGTCTTATCAAGTACTTTGTAGGCTATAAGGTGATGATGGCACACCCACAATCAAGGATAACTGCCTGGATCTATGCATTCATCTTATGAAGAACTGATCAAAACTGCAAGATTTATTTTTAAAAAAACCCTAAAGGGCATGATTTTCTAAAAGTGTCCCTTTGAGAAGCTTTATAATCCTTGAAAGTGTAATTTCTCATATGATGTAGGGGCAAATATCATAAAAAACACATTTATGATGTTTAAAAGTCAAATAAGAAATATGACCTCCACTATAGGGCTCACACCTGTAAATAAAATGGACTGTCCCAGACCCCTTCACAAATTCGTACCAAAGATACCAAAATAAATGAAGAAAAATGGATTAAAAATCAATGATGTAGTTTGGCAAAAAACTGAATAGCTGTAGATATTGAGTATGAATTCCTCTACAAACTGCATTTTGGTTGGAAGGTGAAAGCTTTTCTGATGGAATTTGAGGGGACTATATTTCATTGGGTACGTGTACGGAAAATAGGTGATTTTTTGAGTGACAAGAACTCGTAGTCTGGCTTTGCGGACCCCTGGACAGAATTAGAGCAGAACAACTCACCCTGGCAATCTGATGGATGAAAGGTAATATCTCACTTATTCAGGTTAGTGAAGATGAAACACTTCATTTCTCCCAGCTATTTTACAGAATTTTTTAAAATTGAATTTTAACACACGTCTCTATGGGGAATTATTTACCCGTGTGAGCCCTCTATCGGTCACAGGGATTTTACGGAGTCCGAGTTCTATCCTTCTATGAAGAGTGCTCGATATCCTCAAAGGAAGAGCTTTAGACAGAAGTATTGCAACAAGTTCACTCGGTTGACATCAGGTTCATCCTTATTTTATTGCTACTCGGAGTTTCATGCCACCTTCATTTAGGGGCAATCATCAGGCCTGATGATTGCCCCTAAATGAAGGTGGCATGAAACTCCGAGTAGCAATAAAATAAGGATGAACCTGATGTCAACCGAGTGAACTTGTTGCAATACTTCTATATATATATATATAAATATATATATATATATATATATATATATATATATATATATATATATAATATGATATATATATATATATATATATATATATATATATATATAATATGATATACATATCATATATACATATATAATTTACACACACACACACACACATTCACACACATGATTGTGCATTGTTTATATGCCCAACTATAATACAATGTTAACGTACCGAAATTGTTTTTCATAAATTCTACGTACCACAATTTCCGAACCTCGAAACAGCCCGCAATGCATGCAAAATTTTGAAACAGTTACATTGTTACAAATGTATTATAAAACAATAATTTATTTCAGTCACGAGTAAAAATACAATCTACCATATTACAATACACACACAATGAATAAAAAAAAAAATGCGCCCGGCGCATGATTGTGTTGCTCTTATAGTAATGACCATATAGTACTCATATTGTATAAAAAAATAGTAATAACTTAATTTCATTTATATTATTCATCTAAGCTGAACAAAATACCAGTAAGAGAGTAATAACAATCCATAGTGCTAGTATTGTGATTGTGACACAATGTTTACGGATCATCAAGTACAGAAAAGATCATCTCAAATTAACAAAAGTACTAAGCATTGCATTGTCATATATAAACAGCCCTTACTGAGCTTTGGTGGATATTACATCTTAATCATTCTGATTACTTTCTGCCACTGAATAATTCTATGATGACGAAGAAAAGAATGACTGAATTGTCTTTCGTCACATTTCACTTGTCACAGTGACTTTTTAAACACCGTCACGTATTTCAGAAGATGTAATGAGTGTAATAGACTTAGAGGCCTACCTGTTTTTGCAATCATTTGACAACGAGACAGCTGCTGTGTCAAACTAAAGAATTCTGTAGCAGGGTTCACGAAGATTAGGATGTTTGTGTTATTGAGAACACTGCTTAGTTTGTAAGACATTGAATGACTGAATTTCTGCGTTTTATTTTGTTAGGTCCTCACGTTCCTACATTAGGACCTGTAGGGGTTCCATGAACATTGACAGTAAGTAATGTTTACGCATTTCTTGGAATACTGACACTAGATTTGATGTCGACATTAATCAGAATTGGGTTATACAAAATGTTACATCTAAAGCAGGGATGGAGGCATGGCTATACCAATCTGGGAAGAACAACAGTGGCCAGTGCAACCACCAACCACTGCTGCAGAGACCAGCGGCCGCTCGCCCCGTTACCGGCATAGAGTTGCTCCGGACACATCCCGCAAGTCGACGGGCAAAACATGTTCATGTACTCCGGCTTGCTCTCGCACATGCCTTGTGATTGGTAGATTGAGCAGTAACCGTTGGTGTCTTGGCATTGCGCTAAATTTTGGGGAGAAAAAGGAAAGGCGGAGTACATTAATGTCTGTGTAAAGCAGCTACAATAAAAGTCGATGCACACAGACTGATTATGCATGAATGCTCATCAGACATACGAGATGCATATCTTATTCTTGGACATCCATGTTGGGTGGAGTCGAAGTGAGGATTATTCGTCTGAAAAGGCCAGGCAGCTCTTTGAGGCTCGAATGCTAACGACTAGTAGAAGGGCCACTTTGACAATTTAGGATTCGTGCACTGATTCTTTTTTTTTTAACCAATAAAGAAAAAGAAAAATGGATGCAAGTGAAAGTAACGCTCTTCCCCTGACGTAGATGGCGTTTATCCACTAATTGCATAGCGATTCTTCTTGACCACACTCCTCCGTCACTGCGAAAGCGTATAATGACGATGATAGAAATGAATGAAGATGATAATTACATTGATTATCATAACTAGTACATTATCGCAATTTGACTCACTCTCATCATGTCGACATAATAAGCCATACTGTCAATAATCGATACTGGTCCTGTAAAATCATGCTTCAACATTTCAGTACCTATGCACGGGAACGTTTTTTAACCGACCGCCCAAGTACATAATGTATACGGAATCGTCAATGAATGATACATACCCACCATAATAATGTAGCAATTCCTATTCTATTCCCGGTTACCGGGGCTCGAACCTCTAACCTCACTGTGTAATGTTGAGACTTACAGAATCACAAAGACATCTGCGTCATCTCTCCGCCTCCTCTATTTTCTTATTTTTTCCAATCCTCAATGATATAACCAAATTTAACCCGTGTTTAAATAAAACAAACAAACAAACAAACAAACAAACAAAAACATTACTTGTCTCGTTTCCTTACGTATCAACCTTTCATTAATCGCATTCTGTTATCTCAGATCATGGTAACAATTGTGTTCTTCGTCACCATCCTTTACGTCAAAACGTGTCTTCTATATATTCCATGTTAATTGTGTCACTTGGACAATTAATCTAATCTTGATACAGCTATGAGGATGGAGAGGGGGGGTTTATTGGTTCAAAGCGGTAAATGAGCCTGCAACTTTTTTTTTCGTGAAGCTCCGAGTATAGAGGGCCTTTCTTAAGTTGTTTTTTTTTTTCGCCCAGTGTCATCTGGTCATAATGATAAAGTTTGGCCAACTCTGCTCCACTGGGTAACGATATGGCGGCATAATGCTCTGTTATACAATAAAGTAGCAAAGGAATATACGCCATGTCGTGCCCAACTGAAACCGAGTCGGCCAAATTTTGTGTACGGATAGCTTTGTTTTAGCCTACCTTGCGGCACGAGGTCAAGAGGTGAGCTGGCCGTGCAGAGCCCGCAGCTCTTTCTGCAGTTGTAGTTCATGTAGCCCGGGTTTAGGTCGCATTGGTCGTAAGCTGCCCAATCAGGACAGTTTTCATTATAATCTTCGCAACCTGTAAAAAATAAATGGAGGGAGGAAGAATATGAGGCATAAATCAAAAGTACTAATTAGAGAATGTAAGACCCAATTTTGTTCTTGAGTTGCCTTTTCCTTTTGTTATTTCATTTTTTCCATTTGAGACGATGGCTGGATATCCCATATTCAGCTGCACGAGCTGGTCTTCCATGGGTTTCAGTTGGCCAAGAGGGCGGGACCACTTCACCGGGTTAAACACCCTGCTCTCTGCGATGAATGAATGAAAAGCGCGATCTTATTACGTGCATGTGGTGTCTTTACTTTTTGATTTTGCTGCTGTTGTTGTTTGTTTGGTGAGGTTTTTTTTTTCTTCTATGAGAATCGCTACTCTATAAAGTGATATTCTTCTGAATTTCGTCCTCGCGCATGGGTCTCGAAGACATTATCTACACTTCAATACCTTTGAAACACGAATAAATGACAGAGACACGAAGGTGATTGATGTGGCGACGACAATGACGACGACGACGACGATGATGATATTAATCAAATTAATAATAAGTGAGGCAGTTTCGTTAAATTTGAAGAAGAATCTTTTATCTCTTTTCTGTCATTTTACCGCTGTAAGCTGAATCAAACTCAACGGTCAACAGTGGGTTTGATACCACACACAACATTATACTTTTATCCAACTCATAAAGGGATCGTATAGTTTTGGTTGAGACCTAACTTTGGGTTTCTAACATTTTTTTTTTTTTTTTTTTTTTGGTGAGATATTGAAAAAAATCTCATGAAATATGATACAGCATGTAATTCCAAGAGGGATTCAACGTTTATATAAGAAAATTGGTTTTGAAATGGCTGAGATATCAACAAAAAAAAAGCAACCCTAACAAAGGGTGGGACCCACCTTTTAATAGGATCGCTTTGTTTTACTTTGTTTTTGGATGTCTCAGCCATTCCACTACCAATTTTTCATCTAATAAACTTTGAATTCGTGTTAGAATGGTATGCTCTGTATTATTTCGTAAGTGGTTTCTTAGTATCTCGCAAAAATGTTAAAAGCCCAATCCTCACCTCCACCAATACTAATACCATCATCCCTTTAAGTTGAGCTTTCGACAGTAGATGGCGCTATGCACTTACTTTTCATTAGGCCTTCACTGCACTGTCCGCACGATTTCGGGCAGTTCGTCAGCATGTAGTCTGGGTTAACCGAGCACTGGTCAAATCGAGCCCACAGGGCGCAGTTGTCGTTCAGGTCCACGCAGTTTTCTGGTCAAGCATAGAAGAGAGCACACATAGTTTTAATTAGGGATGATTTCATCGTACCGATATCAAGCCCTGTGGCCAGTTACTGTATATGCCAAAACATGAAACAATGCTTTAGAATAAAATGTGTAGTCAGTGATTGTGTGCAGTGATACCACTTACTCCATCATGCCAACGTTCACAATTTCGTTTCTCAGTTTAATTGCTATCATTCAAATTGCAAATTGGCATAAGGTAACATATTTTCATAAATTCATTGTTTTGCACTCTCATACTAAGTTATGTATGCACCTGGTGTATCTAATTGGTATGTTTAGGACATAAAATCATTTCTATTCCCTACATTACGAACTGACTTCCGCTGACAATTATTGTGTCACGGTTTACAATTAGAATCACAGTCGGGGGGGGGGGGGGAGGGAAGGGTCAACTCGGTTTCAGTCAGTCACAATATCATGATGGCGTGTGTACTCCTTTGTTACATACTTTGTCTAAGAAAGGATCATGTCGCCATAATGCACATTAGAGCATAGTGCAGGTTGTCAGCCAACCTTCAGCTGTGTTTTGATGGTTCTGGTCCAACTTTCAGAGTAGCGCCCTCATTAGAGCATGGAGCTGCTACAGAAGCTGCATGATTAGAGCTAGGGGGTTTTAGCTGGCTGTTAGCAGTGCCCGTGAAGTGATCTTCGTGGCCACTGGGGTCTGGGCCAATTACCCCCTTGGCATTTACCCCGGATCCTTCCCCTGATCCTAACCTTAATCCTAATCCTGAACCTAATCCTAACCCTACCCCAAACTCTAACCCTAAGCCTAACCCTAACCCCGATCTTGACTCTAACCTTATTACTAACCAGTATTTAGCCGGGAAGGGGGGGGGGGGGGTAATTGCCCTGATACAGGTCACTGGTCGTTGGTAGAGATATAAAGGGACTCTTGGGCTCTGGTTGCAGCATGTGTGAAGCATCCTCTTCGACGCTCACACACTCATGAAAGCGTCAATCAATAACCCCCGGCTAAATACTAGTTAGTGATAACGTTAGAGTAAAAATTAGGATTAGGGCTAGGTTTAGGATTAGAATTTGGGTTAGAGTTAGGATTAGGTTCAGGATTAGGATTGGGATAAGAAGATCAGGGGGAGGGTCTGGGGTAATTGCCCAGGGGGTAGTTGCCATAGATTCCACAAAAGAGTTTCGGCTGCTTTATTGGTGCGTTTTGATTTTGTCTTGTATGTTTGTTTATTTGTCTGTCTGTCTGTCCATCATTTTCACCTGTTACGACGTCACACTGATTGCAGCTGACTTGACAATTTGGCAGCATCCATGATGGATTGGCCTCACATTCACCAATGCTTGCCCAGTATTCACAGCTTTCGTCCATATCCCTGCAGTCTGTCAACACGAAGAAAATAAAGTAGAGGAGATGTTAGACCGAAAAACAAAATAACAAAGGTTCAAATGTACAACGGCGCCTTTCAGATACAGGTCATTATAAAAGCAATGACTTTTGTATGGTCACACTGAAGTTATTTCCAAGGTTTTAATGAACGTGAAAAAAAAAGGACGGAAGTTTTGTAGCGTCAGTATATTGAGATGAAGACTCGTTTCAATTTTTTCTTTGATGCTTGTTATTGTTGTTGTTGTTGTTCATTTTCCATCTGTGAAGATGGCTGGATAACCCATATTCAGCTATACTAAGCTGGTCTTCCATGGGGTCCAGTTGGATGTGGGGTAGGACCACTTCACCGGGTTAGACACCCTGCTCTTTGCGATGAATGAATGAAGCGGGATCTTTTACGTGCATGAGCTGTGACTCTCTCATACACGGGACCTCCATTTTATGTCCTATCCGAGCGATGCACCATGCGATTTAATGTTTTTCCCCGTAGTACTTTTCAAGTACACAGAAATTAACGAGTTTAATTAACTTGTCTTCCCAGTCTAATTCATTACTTTGGGATTGTTCGAGAACGCAAGGCCCATATTATCATATGGGGAAAAAATCATACGATCTTCTAAGACGTCAACTGATTGAAAGTATCCTTTTATAATTTGATGTAACGCTAAGGAATGTCTGAATAATCTAAATCTGCCTCGTACTCACTTTCATTGCCTCCGCCGGTGCCTGATAAGAAAATAGAAAGAAAGAAAAGGATAGGAGAGTGGTTCGTCAAAAAAACAACAAAGATCACAGAAGATTCTACGGTTTCTGCTTCTGAGTCATGTTCGTTACAGTACAGATTACAGCATTACAGATTAAAGTTTACTACTGTTTTCAAAGGGGGTGAGGCGTGGGTGTGATGTCTCTCTGGTTTTTCAAGCGGAGAAAAGAGAACGGTCATTAATTTGCATATATTCCTGACAGCGGTAACCATGTATTCATTCATTTGTTAGTTCGTTCCTATAGTTTATTCATTATCCATCTCCAACAAAACATGTAAATGTCTTTTCTTTAACAGAAGATAAGTGCATATATTGACATTTCAAAGTATAATGATCTTATGTAAAATCTATAAGTATGCCATTGACAGCTAAAATGAAATTAGGAACGACTAAAACATTTTGAATTTATGAAAATGCTGGGTTGGGGAGGAATGCTAAAAGAGCAGCATAAGATTGTAATTATGATCGCATGAGACATGAGGCATGCACGAAGCCACAAAAATTACTCTCTGATACCTGTATCGGGTTGGCAGACGTCGCAGCTGATGAGACAGTTGGCCAACATCCACTGGGGGTTACGCTGACAGAAACCCGCTTCGGCCCAGGCCTGACAGTATTCATTCTTGTCAACACAATCATCTGGGTCTAAACAATTAATGGGGACATAAGGACAAATGAATCAAGAAGATAAATAGATAGCTAGATATAGAAAGAAACCTTAAACATCTGACGAATGGTGGGGATTGACGTTGTTCTATGGGAATCAAGTTGTCTTCGATAATTGAAGAGGAGCGTCAAATGACAAAACAGTACATCAGAAACAAAGCAAACCCCTCAAAATTGATGCTTTAATAACATTGCATCACTGGAAGTGCTGAAGCAGTATAGGAATGGGGACATCCGTGTATTTCTCTGTGTTTTGCCTGAATCCGTATAATAGCGGTCTGCACTCCATTTGGTACGCAGTGGGACTTTATATGATCGTATTGTGTGTTGATACTCTTGGTGTTCAAAGATGAAGTTACCACTCATTCTTACTTGTCGGGTTTGTCCCATCATCTCCACCACCACCGGTGTTGCCTGCGAAAAAAAAAAGGAGAAAAAAATAAGTAAATAAGGAACGAATGACTGACTGACTGACTGAACGAACGAATGAATGAATGAATGAATGAATGAATGAATGAATGAATGAGCCAATCAATCAATCTATGTATGTATATTTATGTATATACCTATATACACCTATATGACTCACATAAAAGGTCATGGCAATCAAATTCATTTTCCCATCTTGATGAAGTTCTTGGCTTAAATCTCATAACAACGGATAATAAATAAATGGACTAGAATGACTAAAATGGGTTTTAAGAATATGCATCCATGCAGGGTTGTCTTTGCTACTTTCATTTTTATCTTCATAATTGTACAGATGTAAGGATTATTCCTGCTCGTTACTTGACTGCCGCACTCACGACAAGCGTCAAGAGGAATATAATTGAAGACATTGTTGTATTTACGTGAATGGTAAATTGCAGAAGCGGTATGAGAATAAGGCCATTATAAAATACAGGTAACTGTGTGTGTGTATATTGCAAGAGACCAACCTGGTGCAATATGGAGTGTGGAAAGAGAAATGCCGAATAAAGAGAAGTGCTCAACGTTTTGCATTTTTTGACATTAAAAATATATACATATATATATATATATATATATATGTAGCATGCTACAAAAGGTGCAAAAGTGGGTACTTCGTAATTACATTCTGATAGTGATTCTATTTAGGTGCCATCTTCTTTTAATTTGTCTCCCTCTACAAATTGAATTTGTTAAGATCGTAACTACTGATCTGTAAATTAAGAAGCATGTCGGAAAAAAGGATTCAGTGGTACTCGAACCTGTCATCTACTGCTTTCCGACATGTTTTTTAATTTACAGATCAGCAGTTGCGATCTTATCAAATTTAATTCGTGGAGGGAGACAAAGTAAAGAAAATGGCACCTGAACCTTCCCCCCTCTAAATAACATCTTTCTCTCATTTAATGATTCTATTCTTCTCTCCCTCGGATCCGCTCAGGCGTTAGTCCAAGTAAGATAAAAGCAAGTTAGTCCAAGCCAGTCAAACTCTGCCCTACTCAAAGAAGGGAAATGACCGTTGCACTCACTGCATTCATAGAGGATATTGATTTCGTCGATGTCAACATTGCTGAAATCGGACCGGTAATCGAGTCGCACTCTCTGGTCGCGTGCGACGATGGTCGGTTGGCCGTTAGCGCTGAAGGCGGTCATGTGGTAGTGCATGACGGAGAAGTAGTCGTACGAAGTGCCGAGGTGGTCGATCCGAGTCAGATCGTACTTGTCGAAGTTGTATTCGAGCCCTGCGGAATTTTAAATCGGACAAAAGTTGTGAAAGTGATGACACTCTTGCTGGACTCAACTGCTATCGATACTACAGAGATGGTCACAACCGACACTGCAGAGGAAATGCTTCGATCGTTTACAAGTGATTCGAGGCAGAAAGCTCATTCTTGATTATCGCTGTGTATCTCTCGTCTCTTGTACTACATTTACTTGGGATTTAGTTACAATTGCTAGGGAAATAAAACTGTATAATCGATACTAAACTGTTACTGCTGCTGCTGCTGTCGGGGCCTCGGGGGTTTTGCGGGAGGGGGGGGGGGTATTTCTGCGTTTGTGCTAATTGAAATCACATTGAGTTAGTAATAGTAAAGCACTATACTATCAACTACAATAGCTTATAATGATTATAATTGCTAATATTCAAGATTGGGAATCCTAGAGGTCGTTACCTCTGATGATGTTCTGGGTGTAGATGTAGACAAAGCTATCTCGATCAGCTCTGGTCTGCTCGTGCTGGAACCCGATGGCGTGCATGAATTCGTGGATGATGGTGCCCAAATTTGTCGTGCAGCCCACCCCGAGAGACAGCTGCTGGCGACCACCGACACGCCCGACTAATGAATAGCAGCTACGTATATAGAGCATAGAACAGAGTGATATACACTTTGTTTAAAAAAAAGCTAATGTCACGTGGAATACCCATCAATGTGCAATTTAAGCTTGATAGCTGTTTGATCAAACATTAATATGCAGAAGATTGACTGAAGGTAACGGGAGAAGAAGAAAAGAAAACGGCGTGTGAGCACAGGAGTAAAGAGTTATACAATGTAGATACCAAAATGGACAGCGGTCATACGTTTAAAGGCATTATTTACCATTTGCAAATGAAACAAAAACCAAACAGTAGTGCTTCAAAATAGTTCTAAAATGTGAGTTAGGGATAGAAACAACCAATGTAAAAATTTGAATCAGTATAATCAACATTAAGCATTGTTAAATATACAAAATGTGAACAATAGTTATGATAAAAATGTTTCCGGACCAAACCGTCTACAGTTATGGTTTATTGAGAAAAACAAAATCTCCGTATATTTTATGCTTTATTGCTTTATCTTATATGGTAGGACGTTGTGTGATACAGCTGACCAACACATATGCACGAAATGTGATATCTTGAACATTTTTTTCAAATCACTGTTCCTAAAGGTAAACAGGACCTTTAAGTCACTGCGATTCGTTCACACGGAGTCTTATCTGCCAAAATAGCTAGTGCTTTGTCAGTGGAATTTTGATCAATTAGCTGGAAGGAAAGACCTGGTGATTGTCTCTTCCTTTTGTAGTTTTTCTCTGTCACGTCGCTGTCGTTTTGTTTGTTTGCTTTTGTTTTTCTTTTGTTGTTTTCTTACCCGTTGCCAGGAAAGACCTCGACATAGTCCCGCTGGTTGGTCCGCTGCACAAAGCGAATACACGTGGTGTCATGGTACCTCTGAATGGCTGTTTGGATACGCTGGCGAGCCCCGTAGTCTGCATGGCGTGATCATGGTTCGAAAGAAACAAGTGACACTTATATTCAGACAAAAGAAGGCGAATGGAGCTGTGAGTCGATTGTTGGAAAAGCAATGCTGGGTTGAGAAGCAATTTATCATAGAATTTGAAAAGCAATTCTCGGCAACCTCTTTGGTGGTTGAGGGCAATTTTTTTTTTGACCAAAATGTTCATAGAATATGAATGCTCTACTGAAAAACAATCTATAAAGTGATCGCCTGTCAATGAAGTTACTGAAAAATGTCTGAACTGTAAACCGGATATTATGATGACAGGACTCGGGTTGGAAGTTCAAAGAGTTCGTGTGATTGCGCAGTTGAGTTTGTTTCCGGCGGGACTTACCGAATCGGTTATCGATGGTGTAGGGAACCACCCCATTTGGCCATCTCAATGAGCGGTCGCGAATGGCATTTCTTCGCCCCCTTCCTCCCTATCAAATCAGAAGAAGAAGAAGAAGAAGAAGAAGAAGAAGAAGAAGAAGAAGAATCCTTACAAAGTCAGTTCATGAACAGAATGCTTTACCTAATATGTTCTATTACACATAGAATATGAAACTTGCATTTAGAGGGAGTGTTAGCGATCTGTGATCGTACAGAGAGCGAAGAATAAGATTATCAACATTATCAGTCAAAACGAGATGAACTTCGAATAAGTACCTGCGAACAATTGACAAGGATTACGTCAATGATTTCGCAACTCCATATTACTCTGTAAAGGTTGTCGAAACAAAGCTATTACACAGTTAGAATAACATCAATGTATTTTCTTATAGATTTAATCAAAAACGGGATATTTAGTAAAGCTTCTTTGTACAGATGAATTTGAGACTGATAGCGAGGCGTCAACATCACTGAATTCCTTAATTTGCATTATTATGTGACTATATCGCGATTGCACTGTTTCGTGTAAACACGAAAACCTGTAACATCATTTCCACCTCATGCTCGGTTCTCAAAATTCGTGCAATTTTTGCTTGATCTTATTTGAAACCATATCAACTTTGATTTTCAGAGGTACACTGTAAAAAATGCGACATGCGACATGTTTATGAACTAAACACAGTGTTGAAAATCTAAACACTTTGTTTAACATCTAAACACCCGGTGTGTATAGCACGTGTAAAGTATTGAGAGTTAAAGTGTTTAGCTTGGAGTGTTTAGTTGGAGTGTTTATTCTGGCTATGTCCATACATATGAAGGAGTGTTGGAAATGGTGTGTAAATTGCAATTTCTAGTTTCCTTTTATCACGAGAAAGTGGAAACTGTGACGACATCAAGATACACTATGAAATAATTCATGTTTTAGGCCTTTCATGGCAATGCCTAATCAATAAGGAAATAGGATAACCTAAAATTATGTAATACAACTGTAATAAATTTATATTTTGGTTTCGCATGTACAGTTCTATATTTTAACTGCTAGAAAAAAATGGGAGTTGCCTTTGTTAATAATTTCGTTCATGGTTTAGGGCATTACCCAAATGTTTGTTGGTTAGGCCTAAACACTTCTACTGTCAGGGTAAACAGACGCGTTTACATTTAGAACGCCTCGTAAACACGTTCTAAACACCGCACATGTTTAACATAAACACTGTGCTACTCGTACTCTACAAGTCAGCAGCGCATGGAATTGTGACATGACGGCCGCGGCCACAACGCACGCAGTGGTGCCCTGTGCGTGCGCTTCTAGCGCACACTCGTGCTATGCATAATATGACCATAATCAATGCACAATTGGCGGGAAAGGAGATGTGCGCGTACGTCCTGTGCGGATGGATCTGTCTGATTGCCTGGCTGGCGCTGCCCTAGCAGCGTGATGTGCGTAGGCCTACAGTACGTGCGCATTCGTTCGAGGCTTGTTATCGCCCACTACACTGTCCTTACGACTCGATCTACTGCACTGACTGTATTGTCGTACTAGCTGTATAATGTATACAGCTAAAGGAGCGGATCTAGCTAAGATGGCGTCGAAGCGATAAAGTTCTAGCCTGGCCGGCCTGCATGAAAGCGGTAAGTCTGCTAAGTCTGCTAAGTCGGTGAATAACAAGATTTATTGCAAAATTGCCCTCGTTTAATGTAACAAGTTAAAACTGTAGTAGGCGTAGAAATAGGCTACGCCCTGAAAGATTTTGCTCGTTTGTTTTAGTTTTCTATTTCTAAATCTAACGTTAGAACGGGGAACGCTCTCCTCTAACTGTAACGTGTTATTGTTGTTAACGTTACAATATTCCTACACTCTACAGATTACCGGTACCGTAGTTATGGGTAAAATCGGCCTAGCGGGTAAACTCACTGTATCTTTAATTTTACGAAGTTATGAAGTATCTTTCATGTGAATGACGATGGGTTAGTGACTATATTTTGAGTGAAATTCAGTTTTATTCCCTGTAAATTCTTCATAACTCAACAGGTGGTGAAAATTGAATGTAAAGCCCATTAGGAATCAGGATGTCTTGGAAAGGGATGCCGATGGCACCAAAGTGGGTGACGATGATGTCCTGACGACTGTTTAAATTCTGCAAGACATTACCTCTGCTGGCAGAGAACGAGGAATGGTGCAGTCAGCAGAGTAAATCAACTGGGGATAGTACATCACTGTATACTACCCATGTGGAAAGTGGAAATCAAGTAAGTACATGTACTCAAAATTGCAGAGCCAAATCAATGAATATTATGTAAAAGGGCATGTAAATGAGTTTCTATAAAATGCAGATTTTAGATGCTTTAAGTTCTTCTGTTTATTTGTGTGTTTGTTTGTTGTTTTTTCTTCTTCTTTTTTTTTGGGGGGGGGGGGTTACCTACTCTCGACTCCCGAATCCAATCCATTAGCTGAAATAAATATGAAAAATTGATTTATTGCAAATATTGTTGAAAGTGTAAATTACAGATGTGAAAATCTTCACCCAAGAGACAAAGGATATAGTAATGGTCGTAACTCTGCTTGATAATGATGATGAATAAGAAAGAAGCTACAACAACAACAACAACAAAGACTTGAATTATTTCCAGAAAATTCATCAAAGTAAGGAAAAACTGACGCAAGACACTAAGTGCTAATGTGATGAAGGGATTCTGTCATTCCTTTTAATTTGAACTTGCTTATGGATTCAGTCAACTTCTTTGCTATCCATTCATTTTCAGAATCTATGGGAGCAGTTAAGTCCATTGTATTGGAAAGCCAACTGATTTGTTTTCCTTGTGTAATCATTTCATTTTACCAGCACCAGTACGTCATGGAAGAATTGATCAGGGATCACACCAAACCTGTCTGGATTAGACTGAAAGATGCATGCGCTTACTTCTATACAACCCGTCTAAAAGTGCAAACATCTGAGGATTACAAGGACATCACAAGATATACTGATATACAGTATATCTATAGGCCTACATGCCATATGAAGGAAATGAACCATGGATAATAATTTTGAATGTTACTAATCTTTTTCCCGCTAGCCATGTGATGTCCCACATCGTCATGATGCACCACAGACCTATTAGGAGGCATCCCACCTGTTAGAGCAACCTTTCTATTGTTTTTTTTTGTCTTCACTGACAGTGTGCATCTAAACCTGTATACTAGAATAAAGTAAATCATATAGGGGATGATAGGGTTTTGTATGCGATGGGGCTTCAGTTCTCCGTGTGTGTGTATGCGTGTGTGTATTACATAATGACGAACCTCTAAAGAAATATGAAGGTAGGGGGCCTGGATATAATTCGAAGAGGAATTCAATGCTTATTTGATGAAAATTGGTTTTGAAATGGCAGGGATATCCAAAACAAAGCAATTCTATTGTCCTCTGTGCTTACGATAATGGTCACCTGCATTCTCATTGCTCATAGATATGTGTAATTGTCTTTTTTAACAGCTGGTACGTAAAATTGTAATTTTATCTAACATGTTAAGACACTTGCTCGAAATCGTTTTACACTATTAAGAAAAACAATTTTATTCACTTCATTTTATTCATCAACCAATGTCCTTGTAATTCACTGATAAGGTATTACTCAAGAACTTTGTTCGATTGGCTTTCTGTTATATTCTTGTGCAAAAAGGAATATAGAAATCAAAACAAATCAAATCAAAATATCAGCCATTTCATTTTTTCCTTCAGGTGCTTCCAATACAATCAGCAGATATTGGACGTAAATAAAGGCCAGTAGTTGCATTTGTTTGGAATTCTTTGCAATTTTCTTGTAGACCTGATAGGAAATGCAGTATTCGGTAGTTAATATTTTATTTCTGAGATATTCTTGAAATCGGTCACATGGAGAGAGGTATTAGAAATGTAGTACAACATGTATGGAGAATAGGGAGGAGTCTTGCAACTGACTGACAAATTGACAAGGGAGGAGTCTTGCTGATCACATCGCGTGTTCATGACAGCCTTGCATATCCTCCCGCCTCCAGTTGCAATGCATTATTTTTTCTTTGTTCATATCCTCTTGTCTTTACCAAAAACTCTGCTGTGTCGAGATTGAAAGTAGCCCTCCATACCATGATTATGTGGAGTATGATGAGACTGATTAGACTCTAATAGACTATTCATGTATACCCATTGAGTTTGACTTCTTTCTCCAAGGTTCTAGCAAGGTAGAAGTTTTTTCTCACTCACCCCTTGAAATCCACTAACATTCTAATATTTCTCTCAAAATAGCAAAAGTGAAAAATCCATACAGTACTGTTAGCCTACATGTACTTTCAGTGATCGTCGCAGTGAAAAGAACAATATCATGTATATATTCAAGTTCCATTATTGGTACTGATCAGGGAGTGCAGATGTTCACCACAGGCTAAATACAGTGAAAACATTTTTTTTTTTTTTTTTTTTTTTTTTTTGGGGGGGGGGGGGGGTCTCCTTATGATGGAGTGCATCATCTATCATCTACACTCCCTGATCAGTACCAATACGACCATAGTGTTGGTATAATTTGCCGTGAGCTAATCTGGTTCGGGTACACCCCAAAGCACTTTGCCAATAATTGTAATTGATGCAATCTTCAAGGTCGGCATGGATTTGTTCACAGACTGCAGTTATGTTCCTGGAGGTGTTACATACATGTCAAGCTTCCGAAGCGTTGAGTTGCAATTCACAATCAACAAGTTTATTAGTTTGTTTTACAATACTAAGAATTATTTCTGAATATAGTAGAAAGACGGCAATTCTTGAAAGTAGGCCAAGAATTACATGTGACTGAAAAGTAATTGTCAAATGCAATATTTTTTTTTCTCCAAAATGAGTTGTGTGCCATTTCCTGCATATACAAACTTTACTGTGTGTTTGGGAGAGAATTTCATTTACGTTTTCGTGTACAGGCCAGTGACTCCCAGGTATCTTGCATTTAACTCAGTATTGTGTCGTATAGCAAAACATGGCAATATTTAAAGGGGAAATCCAGTCCAAATACAAGTTAGTCTGATAAGAAAGAATAAAATATTAAGAGTTCATTGGTAAAATTTGATCGAAATCGGATGTAAAATAAGGAAGTTATGACATTTTGAAGTTTCGCTAATTTTTGAGGAAACAGTTCTTGAATGGTTGATATGAATATGCAAATGGCAACGTGGGCATGTCATTCTCTCACAACTTACTTAATTTCAAGTTTTTCATTCAAACGCAATTATTCCTGAGGCTCAAGTCCTGATATATCTAACTGATCACTTTTCTGAAGTTATAATATTCAACCAGCAATACCATAATGTGTCACATTTCATTAACATAAACATTGAATTTCATCATTTTTTTGTACACGATCAACGGAAAATTGTGAGGTTATGGTATGGTCAACTCACTCATTTGCATATTCATATCCACTTTTAACTGCTTTGCAGAAATTAGCAAAACTTCAAAATTTTATAACTTCCTTATTTTTCATCCGATTTCATTAACATTTTTATTGTTAAACTTGTAAGATTTTACTCTTTTTTATCAGACTATCTTATTTATTGGACTCGATTTCCCCCTTAAAGGATTTTAACTTATTATTCATCAGATATTGCCCAAGCTTTGACTGATGTTTTGATAACTTGCATTCAGAGAATTGCCTTTGACTCTTGTAGCCAAAATGTTTGTGAAAGCCAGCCCAGGTCTTCCCTGGTATTATGCGATGTAAGTGTGCTGATGATTTGGTACATACTGGGTAAATTTAATTCTATATAATGTTATGCGTTTATCTCATTCCATGCAAAAAAAAAAGTGGAAACAATCCACTTTACATTAATAAATACATGGGAATTAACATGCATGATGATATGTCTCATTTAAACACGTAGAAATTAGCATGTATGAATGTATGATGTGTAAACATGTCTCATATAAACACGTGGAAATTACCATGTGATGTACGATGTGTAAACATGTCTCATATAAACACTCAGCATGTATAAGGTGTAAACATGTATCATATAAACACTGAGAAATTGCGATGTTTAATATGTAAACATGTCACATGTTTAGTGTATGCAATTTTGTGATCGATCTAAAAATCAGACATGTGTTCTGAGAATAAACACTAAAATGGCAAATAAACATGTCGCAGTGTTTTTAATCTGTCACAGCGAATAAACATGTCGCAGTGTTTACATTGTAAACACTGCGTCATGTTTATTTTTTGGTTCAGTGTTTAGATCATAAACATAGTGGGTGATTATGTGACTGTGCGGTGTTTAGTATTTAAACACTGTGAGTGATTATGGTGTAAACGTTTGGTGTTTAGGCTATAAACAGAGCAGGTGTTTAGTTTTTAAACATCAGAACCGTTTAAAGATCCTATATGAAGGGAATAAATGTTCGTAAAATTCGTTTGTAGATGAAATATATGTTGGTAATTGACCAATTATGCAAAAAGTTTGGCTCAAATCCCCGCAAGCATCTAGATATCCGCTATTTGCAAGTCCCAAACATCCCCCTCCCTCCCCCTCGAAAACCAGCCACAGTACGGGACTCCAAAAGTTGTGACGTCACGCCAGGGTAGTTAGAGCCACGGGCCCCGGATGCTCTGTAGAAAAGCATTTGGCATCGGGAAAGAATTTCTGTCAATTTTTTTTCAAAGTCTGAAATCTCTGCTATTTATACTTTTGACACCAACTCTTTACTGTTTGTCTACACTTAATAGTATTATCATGAACTGCTTCTTCTCAAACAATTATTTTGTATTACTATGATCTGCAACAAGCCCAAATTTCACACAATTATCACAATTTTCTCCTCATAGTTTTGGTGCGAAAGTAGATCCGGTCGGCCGTCGGTCGGTATGACGTATCACCTCGCAGCTCGTATCGTATGCATTGTACGTACGTACGTGCGGTTCACATTTGTATCATCGTAACTTTTTCATAGCGGTTCGTTTCGAAATTTCGCGTCGATCAATTTTGAGCTTTCACTCCTTCCGAAAATGGCCGAGAACAGTGAGTTATCAGAGTGATCTTTTTATGGACTTTGAGGAGTACGTTAGTGAAGAGGAATGAAGCGACAAAAGCAGAGAAGGGGACGAGAATATAGACGAGGACGATGGAAGTTGGGAAGATGTAAGCTGGGGAGAGGACGATGGAGAAGTGGGAGAGCAAGGTGCTGTCGACGTCAATCCAGCCGGGGAAGCAGCGGCAGGGCCACGGGTGCCGCAACCCTATGAGCCGCTGCCTTTCGATGGAGATGGAATGGCAAACGACGGGGATGCTCCTCGTCTCGATTTTAGACATATTCATTAAGACATATTTCAAATTTCATGGCGAAATGATGTTTCTATCTTGAGAAATTTAACTTTGAAATCACAGCAATATCACCCCATTTTTTTACGAGCACGCATGAAAATGTGACCCAAATCATGTTTGCAAACAACGCCGAAAAGCTGCATTCGCGTGTGGATCTCCAGCGATCAGATAATGAGCGTACAGCGGTTAGAAAATACGCGTAACAAGCGCAGAAGCCACTCCCCCTATGTGTTGTCATACCCTGTGTGCGCTGCGTGCGTACGTACGTGCTCGGTATTCAGTTTACATTCGATTCACATGTACCGTATTGAGCGCCCTACAACACGTACGAACCCCGCGTATGTATGCAGGCGCAGCTAGCTAGCAGCAGCTAGGCAGCCCCGCCGGTAAAATTCGGGGAGCCGAGCGGACGAGAGAGCATCGCGATTGCAAGCCAGGGCAGCCGGCATGGCGAGCATGGTTACGTTCGCACTTTGGCTAAGCGGACATGATTGTATTCACAACCGACTTCTCGGCTTTATAGTGCCAGTGACTCGAGCATCGCGAGTGCACTTTCGAAATATAAATGCCATATAAATGAACAACGATAAGATCATAACCAATCCACAAGTAAACTAATAATAGTAGACAGAAATTTAGTCTGGTTGTTTTGCAAGACGTACGTGATTTGTGAGCGTGACTGTATCCGATATGTACAGTACAGGGTGCGTGCTATGCTGTGATGCGTGTTGTAGGCCTATAGGAGCTATCGCAAGCGACACCAGCCCAGTTTCCTGCCTCGATATGCACATCATACACAACACATACACACACACACGTAGTGACACACACACACAGAGGTAGCTCTTTGCTGGCAGCATCTGGCGTCCGCACCGTACCGCGCGCTGGCACGTACAGAGTCGCATCACTCGCGGATTAATCTTTTACGCGGGACGTTATTTTTCCAACCAAAATAAAACTAAAAAAGTCCTCTCAAAATTCTAAATTTTCTGAATATTATGTGATGTATCAAAAAATCGTTCACTAGAACATTTTTTTCTAATAATTCTTAAACAAATTAGAACATAAAATCCATCATAAGAGAGCGATATGACGCAATTTTAAAGCTTTGACAGCACTGCATTTGCGTGGACATAAGAGGGAATACCCTTACGTGACATCATAATCTAGGGGTCTTGACTCAACGGGGAATAAGGCTTCGATATTTTGACGAAATTTGAACGCATATTCCTCAAAAACCAACCTTTTTAGGGGTTTGAAAGATGTGAGATAGGAAAGTATGGTTAATAAGCCTTTCAAAAACACAAACAGTCCAGTTTTTGGCGATCGGCTTCTTATGTGAACTTTAAAACATAAACATGTGTGTGTGATAAACACCTCGGGTGTGCTGAAAATAAACACAGCATGTGTTTAGTTCCTAAACATGTTTAATAAATAAACGCGTCGCAGTGTTTTTAAACTGTCACAGAAAAGTGTTTAGTTAGGTGTTTAGAAACTAAACAAATTTTTTACAGTGTATATAACAATATTTAAAGAGTAACTTTCGTCAAGATTTACTTTGTGTTATGTTTTGTTGGAAGAAAAATGAAAATGAAATAAATGAATTGAATGGAATTGAAAGATTGGTCAATCATGCTGCAGACATCTATCGGTGCATGTCAAGAATATAATTGGAGGAATATTAAAGCGAGAGTGAACTTACCGTATCCCCGCAGGGAACGACAATATCCCCCTCCGAGAGGCACGTGGTATCCTCACCGGTTTCTACAATAACAAAGGAACGAACAAACAAACACGTAAATCAGGGGAGTTATACAATCAGTGCAAAAAGAAATAATAATAATAAGGCACAGCGCACCTGCGTGTGTGTATGTGTGTATGTGTGTGTGTGTGTCTTTTTAGGGGAAGGTGGATTGTTGGAGAATGAACTTGGTGTGAAGCAACAGATCATGTCACTTTACCCTTGTAATTTGAAACTAATTGTACATGGAACTGTTTTTGGTATTCTAACATTTGTTTTGTGCACACAATACTAGACTACAGTTTTCCCGAAATTTGGCTCAAAAACGTCATATAGAGTTAATCAAATCATTAATTATACTTACATGAGCATTCATTCTCACCTATGACATCAATTGAACAGATTTGAAATCACAATCTAAACAAGCTGACACTATATGAATATTGTACGCTTTGATGACGAAGGTCTATTCAAGGTTTCAGGACACCAAAATCAAAATATTCAAACACATTATTAAGCACTCTTGCAGTAATCAAATAATCTTCAGTTGACAAGTTGTTGATTATCATTCAATCATTATTGTTATTAGCAACAGATTTGTCACTATTTTTTCTTGCTCAAAACAAACTTAAGCTGAAGGATTTCTTACCACTTGACTTGTTCATGGCTTCTATGTTCATGTTTAAGATGTGCTCCATAGCATCTCCTTCTCGCGGCGTTCCGAAAAATCGTAGTTCTACAGGAGGTAAAACATAATGAACACAGACAATAATTATGACGGATCGATGTGACGTAATCAACGACGTGGTTGAAATAACGTATATTTTGTTTCATGTATCGATATCTTGACTATAAATAGATATCTGGAAGGAATACTTTTTTTTTAAATCAAGCTGATAGGAGTGCTCGATCTTCAAATTCCAATGGTACACTTTAATTCATCTTCATTTCAGAAAATATCTCTGTCATGTCTGTATGTTCCTTGCTTCATTACGAAATAGATGGAAACAAGAGTAAAACGTGAATTCCACCCACCGGTCAACCAATCAGTTAATATGGTATTTTAGTTTTAGGACGAGAAGCAATGTGACGAAATATTTTTTTTAATGAAACAAAGCAAATTGTATAACTGAAAACAAACAATAAATAACATAAGTATGAATGTTATGTTGAAAGTAAAAGGTAATTCCAGAATTGTGTTAGTGAACAGGGCAATGGAGTATATTTTCACATGCACGACTGCGATTATGAATTTTGTTATTCACTCTATGGGGAGAATTATATGAGAAACATGTTTAAAGGGGCTTTATTCGTTTCTTCTACACCTTGGTGTTTTTTAATGATTGCTTGGCTTTTCACATCATCGCTTAAAACGTTAACAATCACACATAATAATGACGATTTAATACTAATATGGATTAGATGACAAAGAAAACAACCAGATGGATAGGAAAAGATATATGTATCAACAATATTTTGGACTAATACGCAAAAAAAGAAATGAAAACGAAAATAATGAAAGTGGTTTAAACAAAGTCTGACCCCTGATAACTATGACAGGATGCGTATAACAGTAAGTTGTAAAATATTTAATAAGTGTTCAAAAAATCGAGTTGCGGATTAAGATGCTGACGCTGCAGGGGATCAAGATGATATGATAGAAATGATATATGGCAACATTTAGTCTCTTATTACAGTTAGTACACGTCGGGTCAATCGGCATTACAACGTTGTTATGGTGTATGAGATATATATGTTAATATGCTTCTGTTTCAGTTTCAGATGCACTTTGTGATTGTGGTTTTGGGTGTATACATGTAATGTGTTTCTTGTATATTTGTTTTAACATCCACTGTACGACGAATTTCCGTTGCTGACAATAAAGTAATCAATCAAATACCCACGAAGTTTTTTATGGGTTTTGTTTTTTCTCTTCTGGAGTAGATTTATATAAACCAACCCTGTCAGGAGCACCATTAAAAGAAGAGTAATGACAGATAGTAAGTATCAAGCAAAACTAGCGATCAGAGAATGAATACCAAGCTGCTGCAACAAAGTTTTTTTTTCTATGATTTTTTTTTTATAGGGATATTACATTAACTTCCTTTGCTGCGGTTTAGGTCAAGCAAAGAAAACGCAAGCAAGCAGATGTACCCAATTAGCAATATTCAGCAAGGAGCAATGTGGATATTAATTGTATGTTAGAAAGTTAGCTTCAACCAACGGAGTTCGGTCATATATGTCGACAAAATATATATATATATATAATGAAAAGGATTAATTTCCTAGGAATTGTTCGGCGTTAATGTATAAAATGGTCCTGTCAGCACAAACAAACTAACAAACAAACAAACAAGCACACACACATACACACACAGACACACACACAAATACACAGACAGAACTAAAAGCGATCATGATTGAAAAACGATGGCCAAAAAAAAATTAACATTAGCACAACAGTTCAATTAATAATGATAGTGATATGAATTGTCTTGTTATGACAGGCACATTATTATAACTGCAGATATACAGGTCCTCTGGATGACAATACATTATGGCCAATACAGTTCGTCTGATGGCTAAAATAAAATGTAAATTTGTCTTACTGTCTGCTGGCGGCTGTACTAGATCCACCTGTAGATGTGACATTGGCACGTATAGAGAAAACAGGTACTTGAGCGAAATGGGGGAAAATGTGTACAAGGAAAATCTGAAATTCATGAAATACGAAGTCCAAAATACCTATTGTTGAATACACTCAACCTGTATTGCGTCTTAACTATCAAAAGTTATCACGGACACCCATCAAGAGGGAAAAAAAGGCAAGTCTCACCTCCCTGCTCTGACGTATTATGAAAGAACAAAATATACTCTCCCCTTTTCTTGGCTAAGCTGCCATAGCCGCTTCACATGTTTTCCCACCCTACACGTCATTAACTTTGATTTTTTTTTCAATATATACAGAAAGTATCTTGGTAAGTGTTGGTACATGTATACTTACTGAGCCAATACGAACGCCACGTGCGTTAACCTGTCCGACCTTGTAGTCATATGCTGCCTGCAATCGGAGACAAAAAAAAAATCATTTACGTTAGTAGGCTGCACACGACACGCTGATAAAACTGAATTTAAAAAAAAAAAATCATGATATTCTGGAAAGACAGTAAAATTGATGCATATGAACTGGACGATAGAACAATGCTCAGATTAAAAAACAAGAACAGAATAGAGAAATTTATGCAACGTTCCATGAAGTTTCAAATTCATTGAAATGCATGTAGTCCGTGGGACTTTTAATGACTTTATGGAAATCACAATTATCTTTGAGTGTCTGAGCCTTGAATGATGGCAAAAGTTATTTTGATGCAAGTAAATGGGCATTTTTTAGGTAAAAGGGTACATTTCAGGGATGTCAGGTTATTTTCTGTTTCCAATTTGCTTTCCCCATGGATCTTTGAGAACACTTTAATGAAAGATAACTTTGCCCCCAAATTTCTTCAAACAAGCAAAATATCGGAATTTATGTGAAAATAAAAATTCTTGGGCGAACATACATTAAGAGGGACTGACATCTATGTAACATATGAAGGTGAAATGATAAATGTTTGTTGAAAATTTGTTGTTTTGAAACTAAATGGCCTGATATTGAATAGAAAAGACAGAAAAGACAATATCAGCCCTTAATTTCTATTGGACAATGTGTCTCATACCATTTCTAGACTTAGAGGTGAACGTACGTTATGTGGACTGACATAACTTTCGCAGTTTTCAATACAATATTTCGTCCGTACAACCTTACTGCCTAGGTTTGCTTTATTGATTGCCATTCATATTCGTATTTTGTCAATCATATTAGAAAATCAAACAAACTCTTCAATTGTCACCGAAATTCATCGCTGCTGCTTACAAATTCAATATTTTGCCATTCAAATTCGGCAAGTCATATGCCTCAACTTGGACTGTAAACGTAAGTATCGTTTAAAATGGTATACATTTCGTCAAATTCATATCCCCTGAAAAGGCAAGATGGAAGGAGAAGAGATGAGGGCACAAATGTCTAATGCTAAGGATCGAAAGTTGACAATAACCTCTTAGTTTAACTCGAAGTTGATGGAAGTGCACTAGATCTACTTACGTTCGATATCCCGATAACGCATAGAAGCAGCACCAATGGTGTGATGTGCGCCATTCTCAGTCTTCTTGGTGTTACAGCTCACTTGCCAAAATCTCGTTGTGGTATAGTTACCGCCACTTGTTCGCCTGTTTTCTACACCTGTCGTCTCTTCGAAGTCCTCACTGGTTACTGATATGATGACTGCCAAAGCAAAGTGTATTTATAGTGTTTGATTCTGCACGTCCATCTACAGAGTTCCCTGAGCACCAGACTTCTTGGTCTTTTTTGCATTGGCGAGACCGCACTAGTCTCCGGTTTACGCACTGGTTTCCAATCGCGGTGAGCGACAGCTCTGGATGACATCACCAATAGCCAATCAGAAAGAGTCATTCGAGTCGTGGTAGTAGGTGGTTTCCAGTGACAGCTAACAATATAATTTTTCTTTTTTTTTTCTTTCTTTCGTTGTTAGAATTAGGCATGAATTGACAGTTTATCTATTTCTTTTCATTTGATTCAAATAGAACAAAAAAAAGGAAATATATATTGTCTACTGTGTATACATGGTTAAACTCTATTTTTTCTTTAATTAAGGTAATTGCGTTGTAATGATTTTTAGTTTATTGTTATATTGTTTGACCCTACTCTGAAGTAAATTCGAATTGCCGAATTCCGTAGATTTATGGAATATATCAGGAAAGGAATATCATATCTACAGTTAGATGGGTTACTTTTTTCGTTTTAGTTCTCTTCATTGAATTATCATTTCTCACTGTGAAGTATAGCTTTAATGAATGAGTAAAGTCAGGAACAAAAGACCAACAGAGTAGTTGAGGTTTCTTCAATATTGCTAAACAGAAAATGCGGAATCACAAACTTTTCCAGATTTTCCTCTATTGATTAGCATCAATTTGCACATTGTTCAAATTTGTAAACTCCCTAAACGTACAGGTGTGGTAAAATATAATGAATTGAAATATGTTACCGCAATGTACATGATTTGATAAACACAATACATGTTCTATACTGTTATGATTTGGCGTCTTTTGAAATTTAGTTACAGTAATAAATTCAACACACATGATAAGCACTTTCTCTCGGGGAATCTACTCTTAGAACCATCTGCTTCTTTGTAGGTTCCCACCACACACAATCTATCCCTCATGAATATAATGTATTTATGAATGATTTCAATTGATTTTGCGTCATGTAGATGTTATTTGTATACTTATAACTTACAATTTATGTGTTACTCTACATTGTCATGGATGGATGATGCAAATATAACCATGTATGATTTGTGTGGAAACTTAATAAATGAAATTAAATGAAATAATGCAATCGTAAAATTTATCGAAAAAGTCCGTATACAACAAAATCGTGACTTTTCCCTATTAAAGTGTTTGACTGCACACAGGGCATCTGACATGTATACACGCTGTACACTGTATCATGTCCGCAAATACAGAAGAACGAGAAAAGAAATAAACATTTGGTAAAAATAGATTTAAGTTATCATCATAAGCAAGTTCGGAACATAGAACTTCGAATATCTGTCAATAACAAGTATAAACTCAGTCTCCCTGTCTCTCTATCCATGTATATAGTTACATTTAGGCCTATAATCTATTCTTCTTGAATTTCATGACAAATTGTCTTGGAGCTTGAGCTGTTGATGCAATCAATCCATGGATATCTCTTACTCCTTATAGTTTGAACTGAAGCTTAATTAATGTGACATGAGACAAAATATGACACTATCATGTAAATAACCCCTCCGACAATTCATCGCATGTAAAAATACAGGAAGAATATCATAATCATTTCAGAATAAATATCCATGATAGCAAGAATGTACATAAATCAGGTAACTATTATACTTTATGGCATTGATAAGATAAAAGAAGGCGCACTATTATGTCCTTTCTGACTCAGGAAATACAATGATCCCATCAGAAGGGCCCTCAATGAAAGCAGTTGTTTTGTTTGTTTTTTTGAAACGAACGAAGCTACCCTGATTAAATAAAATTGGAAATAAATGAATACATAAATGCATAAATAAATGAATAGATAAAATAATTAATTGATAGATTCATTAATTAATAGATAAATAAATAATCAGCATATTTACTACTGCTATCCGATGAATATTGAGCGAATCGCCCTTCTAGAAGAGTGATTTCAGTGAGAATAGCAGATTAGCTCCCTGTGTAGCGTGGGATAGAAATCTATACCAATTAGGGAGACTAAAAATTAGAAACAAACAAACAAACGAAAGTATGGTAAATATCGTAATGATAACATGGTATATCTTGACAATCAATATTCCTACTTTTCATCGTCATCTCACCCTTGTAGTCAATTGTGAATATATAACTCGTATTTTCTTTCCATGTATCTCTGATAATAAAGTATTGGTAACTGGCTTATGAGCTAGATCTATGCGTATAGCATCCAATATCTCAAGACATTAGCGAAAAACACAATGCCTGATTTCGCATCAAAAAAAAGAAATAATGATTGAGTTTCGGTGGTCGATACCACAAATTATAGAGGAAATTCATATTAGCAAGCAAACTTAGCATCACAGTTTGTGATTATAATTATATCTGATCGCATAGAGACGAAATTGCATATTTTGATATTAAGGAAAATAGCTGTAGATGGTAAACAAACAATAGCTATCCAGAAATGTTTTTTTTTTTTAAGTTTTGAGTTCTCATCTTGTTCTTTTCAAAGCGGGTAGATTTTTAATACGTTATGAATTTATGGACTGTAATATCATAATCAGCGGATTCGTACATTTTTTTGGTGGCAATAACGTTTATGCCTGCCTCTCCCATACAATGACTTATCTGTTACTCATTATACATGACTACTGTAAATTACGGATATGAGTTCAATAGAAAAGTGCACGCGTTCAACACCTTCAAGGTCACAGAAAGACTTGCAGAATGATTAAACCAGGTAGAATTCCTTTCGAACTATTCGATCGGCGGAAGGGATTTGTGGAAACTATTGTGGGAACCATATTTCCCGTGACATGCCCTGACCAATGAATCGGATACTGTAATCATGGAGCTACCGTAGCGCCATGCTGTAATGAAACAGTAACCCGATAGGTTCACCTGATGGAAACACAATTAGAAAATAATCTGTCAGTCCATATTAGGTAATAAGCTGCTTTATAGTCCTAACCGTTCACCATGGCGCAATGCGGTTTAAGCAAATATTGACCCTACATATGTATAGTAAATCATATTGATAAAATGAACTCAATTTTATGACTAATCGTCTCTTTCGGAACTTTTGATGAGCTTTGCATTGCAGCTGTTTTTACTAAGTACAGAGTACCCTCTAAAAAAATCGAGTGGAAATATTCACTCTTGAAGGAGTGAATTTTGAGCGAAAATGTTAATTTTCACTCGCTTTAGAGTGACCTCATGCAGGGATCACTCCAAAATCTTCGAGTGATCCCTGATGTCACTCCAAGAAGACTGAAAATGAACATTTTCACTCAAAATTCACTCTTTTTTGTATTCACTCCTTCAAGAGTGAATATTTTCACTATATTATTTTTAGAGAGTACAGTTTAGGTTTTTGAATTTATCTTGAAGACGCAGAGTTTAGCTATGACGATCTTTGATGC
This sequence comes from Diadema antillarum, assembly GCF_040938485.1. Lineage (NCBI taxonomy): Eukaryota > Metazoa > Echinodermata > Echinoidea > Diadematoida > Diadematidae > Diadema > Diadema antillarum. Next base: position 206,056 of record NW_027272976.1, read on the forward strand.
AAATTTATGTACAAGATTTGAATTATAAGTCGTCTTTAAACAGGTCTCAATGGAAATCCCATGTTATTAGATGAACTGAGTATGCACATGGCTCTAGCATTTTCGCGTGTACCATTGTCCTGTGCGCCAAGTGCAGTTGCATTTACTAGTAGATGTCCGGCTAGTGATTTATAAGTACTAGTATCGAGTCTGCATAGAGAGACTACTTCAAACACGGTCATGGCAGGGCCCAGGCAGGACATAGCAGAACGATGACGCGTATTCTTTTTTATGAATCTGGCTCTGTGTCACATCCAACCTAACCCACGTTTCGTCGAGAGAGATATGTATAGTGGCTTCGATTGTTGCCATTCGGGTATGACTCATTGTGAATGGTGAACAGCCAAATTAGGTATTGAAAGTTGATCTCACGAAATGAAAAGAAAGGGGATTCCTCTCGCCAGTATGAGAGTCATTCAGAGTTCAGACATACTAAATGAATGTAGAAAGTATGTGTTCTCAGCGAACATAATCATACTAAATGTGAGAGAACTTGGATCGTTTCGTTTTGCGTCGTTTTATTTTGTTTCCAGCACATATGATTATAACATTTGAATACACATATACTAATGATACAACAATGCAATGAAAAACAAACTATGAACAATGATACAATTTTGTAATTTCAAGACAAGTACAGAAAAAATGGTTGGAAATGGAGGGGACTGCTAAAAAAACAGAGTTTGCAGGAAGCAGTCTCCTCATAAGAAACTGTAGTTACAAAACTGATAAAGCGAGACAAAGAAGACACATTAACAAACACGAGACAGCTCTTTTGTAGAAAAAAGGAATATTGTACACCTGTTGAAATGTTTATCATGAAATATAGGGATAGCACCGTTGAAGTAAATGAACAAACGGATGGAAAATCAAAGTGCACAGTTTAAACACCAGGGTTAACATTGTGTACTGAGCTATGATATAGACAATAATGTTAGTAGAGACATCAATCGTGCCGGAAATTAATCTGTTCGTGACACCGGAATACCCTACACAAGGTTGCTAAAAGCAGGATGAGTGTACGGGGTCCCTGTCGCTTCCTCGACGGTAGGCCTATATCCTGCCGCCTACGGTTCGGCAGAAAGTGTGAGAAAGCACTGGTGACGAACAAATTTACGAAGGACAGTTCACAGAACTTAACTCCATTTTCCATCATTCCCCGAATAAAACACTAGCATAATATACACGAAAAAAAATAGTACTCAACACAGTCATGTACTAAGAGATTAAAAAAAAAAGACAACCACTCATCCTCTCTATAATGTGATTTGGTGAAGGCTAGTACAATGACGAGGGACTTTCGAATGTGAGGAAATATGGATATTAATTACTGTTTTCTATTTTGTTTTTGTATAATGCCTTTCTTGTGTTGTTAAGATAACCTTCATTTTTCGCGCCACCCTGTAGTACAACCACAAAGCTGTGTCGTACAACTCGTCTAGATTCTGAACGTACCCCTGTAATTTAGAACGACATAAACTCCCAGATCGCTGAACAAACGAAAGATGATATATGTATACCATAGAGCTACTAGACATGATTAATACCTTCTCCGTGAACTACCCATCGTACTCAGGACTTTCCAATTCTTAAAAGTGACATGAAGATGATGCAGTATTAGACCGCATCGAAGATATATGTCTTTGAAAGTCTAGTCTATTTTCAGGTGTGAGACATGTATCGGCCTATATACATGAATGTTCCATAGCAGTGTAAGAGAATCAAGACTTGAAAATGGATGTTTTCGTGGATTACTGCAGCTTTGTGATTTTGCTGTATAATACCTTAATTCCCCAACAGGTAGACATTGTTTAGACTTAAATGATTTCGCTGAAGAGAAAAAAAAAACACACAAAGAAAATGAAAAATCAGATGTGTCATGGCAGTGATGGCAATATGTAGTAATGTTCTGTAGGAAACGTTGCCAATCTTCAGGAAATTTCAGGAAATCACACTTTTGTCATGTCTGTCACGCACTTTAAATAAATCATAAAAATAGCTTGATCCACGTTTTCCTATATCCAACCTGCATCTCCGACTTTTTGTCCGAGTCAACTCCAGGCAATAACAGTTTTCATATCGACAAAATACCGAATGCACAGCCGCAGGAGGTCGGGACCCCTCTGTAAAACGGCCCGTCGATCCTCTATGTAGCTGCATAGTACAAATATAATGTTCCTTATCATTGGGAAATAGGACCACTTTTATCATATGGATGTGTGTTTATAGGTTGAAATGAGCTGCTTTGTGAAGGTCTGCATTCTCCGAGTTCTTTTCTAGTTTATTACTGAATAGTGAATGGCTTCAAATCATTCTAAATCGTCTGTCAATAGACACACGTTCTTTATATATTTTGCTCCAATTCTTTAAACTCTGTTTGACCTCTTCTGTGCTATTTTTTTCTTCACCTCCTCCAGAGAGTTAAAGTGAAAGTGCCCTCACCTTTCCCTTGAATTTCGCCTCTCACCCTCACCCCCGCTGGTTAACATATAGCGGGAATCAAATCTAATCATTTCTGGTCATATTTGTTACCCTTCGCCCTCTTTATGACCTAGTTTACGCTGCTCTGCGTATATAACGCTAGCTCCTCATCACAACATTCCCTTTTAAACAATACGCAGTGCAAATACACAAAACATGTTGACTTTAAATAAGTTGATTCATGGGTGATACTCTCAATATCATTTACGTGGCAAAATGATATCTAAATACGTGCCGTGTATCTTATTGCAATTCTTATCTTTTTTTTTCTTCACGTTGATTGGATATAGGCCCACAAGAAATAAACTTGAAAACCAAGATTCTTTCAATGACATCATCTGTCAATCATAATTGCTGCATAGATAACAACGGAGCTATAAATGCTGTTTCATCTTCATCATCAACAACAACAACCACAGATGACATTGGAATGCACCTCTACCTAAACAGAACATGGCTTGCCTGTTTATATGCTACTAGAGATTCCCACAACAGACATTACAGTGCATTTCAATGTCTTTGGTTAGCGTATTAGGACATACATCAATAATTAAATCATATGGGGAGTAGAAAGTAGTTGAAAGTGTATTTTTGTAGAAACACGTGAAATAAAAAAACATGGAAATTGAAATGAGAGCGCTTTTGTATGACCTATTAAATCGTCGGTGTTTTCACGAACCGACGCTATTTCGATTTTGGTCAAAATTTTCAAAATCGAGATATTGGTACCAAATGAAAGTGCTTTCAAAACTCTACCAAATCCCAAAATTTTAGATCACAAAATTAATTATTCTTAATTTTATCAAAGAAAGAAAAAAACGACGGTACTCGAAATATCGAGAAATTGAGAAAAAGGGGTTTCACGAACCGACGCAGTAAAGATACGCCGGTTCGTGAAACCCGAATTGCTAGGGTGAAGAGCAATGCGGGTTTTACGAACCGTCGCAGTTTCATTATTTTGAGCTTTGTTCAACTTACTGGCCTAGAATTAGGTTTTGGCCCTAATCCAGATCTCAGAGTGAGAACCAAACCTTCTGAAAGATGAATGACGACCTAAGCCAGCCCACTGTCCACGAGTGAAGAGAATGGTAAGCTATAATCCTATTAAAATCATGCTCAAAATAACAGTTTCAGTTGGACTACCATAACCATTAATTGCGGTAGAGTGTAGTCCCATGTATTCAATCGCGTGATGCTTATGAAGCCTAGTCTGTAAACGCCATCCAATTTCAAATTAGATCCCAAATCATATTATTTATAGTTTCTTTTCAACTTATGTCCTTACTTCTGAGACTACTGAGTACTGTAGTCGTAACGTCTGTGTGCAAGACATGCAAGATGTCAAAGTCTCGAAGACACTCATGGCTATGCCTTGACTTGAGTTGAAAATGAAATCATGAGATTGACAAAGTAGGCCTACTAAACTAAAAAAAAAGTAAAAAGTCTAAAAGTAAAACTCAAAGGAAGAGTAAAGAATAAAGTTAGACATGTTAGACTTTAACTTTCAAGTTTAACTATTAAGTCTAAGTTAAGACTTTACTTGTAATGCCAGTTACTAAAACTAAGATCAGCTGAAGTCTAAGACCAAGTCAAATTAACACAGAGTCTATAGTCTAGCTCTAGCTAGTTAGATCTACATCTAGACTAGTGGTAATAGTAGGTAGAGTCCACCCATTTTTTCCCCCAATTTTTACTGGTCCATTCCTGAAAAAGTTACTGGTCAGTGTCCAACAGTGATTTTTCCTGGTCAGGGACCGTCGGACCAGTGCCAGTGTGCAGCGTTGGTGTAGATGTCATCTATGACAGTATGTGGTCTAGTGATACTACCTAAACACTTCGAGTAGTACTCTACAGGTTAGGTGGCTTTCCTGTACAGTGCAGTGTTATAGTATACTTGTGAATTCAGCCCTAGTACCGTACTGTGTGTAGATATGTGACATTATGTCTAACGTTAGTTCGATTGGAGTACCTTTGAAGCACAGCGGTGGGGCTTTTTTTCCCTAAAACTTGTGAATGCGGCCCAACCAAATGGCGTTTACATATTTACGCGTGATTGATAGTGATACAGTAGCGCTGTCGATTTCCACAGCAGCCATACATAAGCTTTTGTCCTTTCTTCTTTCCTTTTTTCCCTTTGTTCTTTCACCCTTTTTATTCTTGGAATCGAAGGACTTCTAAGAAATGTCCCTCGACTGATTTAACCAGGGCTCTTGAGTCCTGGTAAACCTAACCTAACCGAGTAACCGTTAACATTTGTTAGGCCTAACATAACAGTAACACTGACTTAGCCCTGTATTGACTTTGTCTTTGGCCGACTTACTGAGATGGCGAGTCTAACTCTTTAACGTTAGTCTAAACGTAGTCGTTAGATCTGTCAGTGTCAGTGTCACCGGTTATTGTATATGGTGCCATCTCTAACGTATGTTAACAAGTTGATGTTAGTTATCTATGTCAACTTACTGATTCAGTAATAGTGGTACTGTCATCCTGTTGGATATCCCCGCAATATCATCCGTGACGTGTTAATTTCGTGTCACAAAGACAAAAGTTGCCAAGATCTAATAGTATTAGATGTCTAGATCTAGATGTAGTCTAGATCTATAATATAAATTTTGTGAACCACTGGTAACTTAAAAGTGAAAGGTCTAGACTTCACTTAGTCTATAATTAGACCAGACATTCATGAGGCAAAGGCCTATTTAGTAGATCTATTCTTATTCTATTTTAACGTCAATTCCTACTAACTCGCCACATGTTATTCCTAAGGCCAAGGACTTCCGGGTTAGTGATTTTTTTTTTTTTCATAAATACCAAACAGCAGACGTGTTTCATTTGCATTCTTGCACAGACCTCATGAAAATATGTGCAGTATCAAAAAAATATGATGCACATGACAATGCCAGTGTTTTATAGGTGAATGGTTAATACCAGGGTGGTCCACGAGGGGTTTTAGCATGTTGCTGCAACATGCTAAAATTCTTGTGCAACATCCTCAAAAGCCAGCAACATGTTATGCAACATCCTCAAGAATTTGCAACAAGCTCAAAGTAAAAGTATTCAAAAATGTGCAAAACATGTGCATAACATAAGAAACATCAAACTACCTGGTACTTAGATATTTTTGTGCAAAATATGAGAGAGAACATTGAATGTAAGCAGCACAAAGAGAGATAAGCAGCAAAATATTGCGTACTACGTACTCATTGTGTGCGCTCCGCGCATATTCAATTTCTGCAATATTCTCAGATTCTGAGCTTGCAACATGCTCAAATTTCAAGTTGTGGACCACCCTGTAATACCTTTAAAAGCTGAATGATAATGTAGAGTCTAGGTCTAATTAAGATGTTACAGTCTCTGATAAGAAACAGGTTTGATTGTCATAGACTGTTTCCCAAATGCAGTAATATTCAGCTATTTCAATGCAATGCCTTGTTTACATATACATGTAGATTTATATTCATGTGAATGATAATTCAATTTCTACATGAGACATACTAAGTGCTAAACATAATATCTTGCATCAGTAAAATGTGTAAATGATGAGACAATTTGAATATGCATCAAATACGAACAGCAGCATTTTTTGACATTCTTTGATCCTGCGTAGGCCTACCATTTTGTTTTATGTTTAATATAAATAGAGCAAAATAATTTCAACTTCAGTTTTGTTGGCTGATTTTTTTTTCTTCTCAAAATTAAAGTTGTATCTTGTGCCATGATGTTTGATTTTAATCAAAAGTTTTTAATTTCTTTCTTTTCTTTCAGATGACTGGTGCCATGTAGTAGCGAAGAACTGGACTGTCTCAGAAAAGAAAGGAAAAGTACAGGGTCGTGTACATCACCAACGGATGTGAATACAATGGTAATGTAGAGTCTAGGTCTAATTAAGATGTTAAAGTCTCTGATAATAAACAAGTTTGATTGTCGTAGACTGTTTCCCAAATGCAATTAGTAATATTCAGCTTTTTCAAAGCAATGCCTTGTTTACAAGGACATGCAGATTTTATTGTGAATAATAATTTAAATTCTACATGAGACTTACTAAGTGCTAGACATAAGATCTTGCATCATTAAAATATGTAAAAGGCAAGACAATTTGAATATGCATCAAAGACGAACAGCAGTATTTTTTTGACATTCTTTGATCCTGTATACCGTTTTGTTTTATGTTTAATATAAATAGAGCAAAATAATTTCAACTACAGTTTAGTTGGCTGATTTCTTTTTCTCAAAATGAAAGTTGTATCTTGTATCATGATGTTTGATTTTAATCGAAAGTTCTTAATTTCTGTCTTTTCTTTCAGATGACTGATGCCATGCAGTAGCGAAGAGCTGGACTGTTTCAGAGAAGAAGAAAAAAGTACAGCATCGTGCTGATCATCAAGGAATGTGAATACAATGGCTTAGGAAAGAAGACAATCTACAGATAGGATAGAAGGGAGAAATTAGGATGAAGGGCGACAACATAAGGACGGTATATCTACAGTGAAATGTGATTGTAAAGTGGAAACATGAAAGGAGATCCTAAGATTGAAGGTGAAAACAATGCATTCCATTCTGTGATGTCGTAATTACAATTTTGCTACACTTTAATAACACTACAGAGAGACATTTATATCAAGGAAAGCTTCATGTGGATATGGAATGTTAGATTTTTTTAAAGTGTTCATTGGTATGTATTTCATGATAATAAATCTTGAAGGTTTTGTGTGGTAATCATAACCTTGTGATAAATCTTGATAGATTTCTAAGTGCACATTGGCAATATTTAGATGATGCTGTAATCAGATTAAGTTCTATTCTCCTTTATTCTTTTATTTATTATTTTGTTGTCTTCAACCCACTTTGAATGTGTCACGTATGATTCTTATAAGCATGGGAACATGCACTCCATGTAACTGATAGGACTTATAACAAATTGACATAATTATTCAACCATCACTAGACAGTTCTGTTATAAGATGTTCTTTATCTAACTAAAATTGTAAATTATGATACGTGTATGTTCCCATGCAAACTCACAACAAAATACAGAAATTTGATTTCTTTTAATAATAATTCATTATGTCTCTAAATTTAAAATTAAAGAAAGTGATTGCAATAAAGATGTCAAACATTGTATATTAAAATAATAGATTATTCATTTGTCTCCATCCGTAGTAACGCACACAACTGCAGTGTGCAGTTTGTAGGCTGCTGTGAAAAAAAAAAAAAAAATCACAGGCAGCCCAAGCAGGATTCAAACCCACGACCTCTGGATTACTAGACCAGCGTCATAACCACTAGACCACCGGAGTGCCCTGGCGCTACCTTTACACATGAATAATTAAGTATAGAAGGGCTTGGGGGCTCGAAGTTTACTGCTCTTATTAAATATGTACATGTCATTTGCAACTCAACTAAAGATGATTAAACACACTGAAATTCTTACTTTAAATGATATTCATAATCTGGTTTTTTTTCCTTTAATAGCTTTGGATGTACACTTTATACACTGTATGGGTCTACATTTCGCCTACAATATGGAATTCTTTACTTCGAGACGTTTGTTTTTAACAAACAAAAAATTAAGAGTCCTTTAAAGGTGCTGTAAAACAGTGGTGTTTGTTTGTTTGTTTGTTGTTGTTTTTTTTTTTGGGGGGGGGAGGGGAGTCAAATTAGCCTTGGCCCCTCTCCGCCGTCTTTTTTTTTCCTTTAGCTGCATTTTTTTTAGTCATCACATGAAAATTCGTGTGCATCCACCCCGTAGTTTTGCTGATGACCTTTCTTTTTAATTATTTTAGCCACACACAATTTTGGCCGAATTTCCCCACCCCTCTTGTGAATTTGCTAGTACATGTACTGAAACACATTCTCAGAATGTGTTTATAGTACTGATGGATTAAGGATTCACAGGGAGGGGGGGGGTCGGCCATAATTTCTCTTTTCTCATATGTAACAAGCCTACGGGGCGAAAGGCTGATATTATGGGCTTTCTACACACATTTTTAGATGCTAATTATTGGTTAACATGAGCATGATCATTTATGTTGTGATTAATTTGTTTCCTTATATATGTATGACTTCTATTAGAGACTTAATTGGCTTGGCATTCCTTACATCGACCTATTTTAGACACCCATTTCCTTCTCTCGTGCTTTTTCTCTACTGTCCTGTGAATAGTGTAACTACATGTACATGCAGTACCTCTTCTCTTTTGTATGATATACATCAAGTTTTTATCTGAGCATATGGGTGTTGCAGCACTTTCAAGCTTCATGCATATGCAGCAACATCTTTGTGTGTTCATCGTTATACATAGTTATGCTTGATATATTAATTTGAGAATGTTATTCTTTCTCTTGTATATGTTCCGTCCGCACTCTATAGATGTAAATGTACGATGTAAGATTTGGTGTGCATGTTCGAACTGTGTTCCTCTTTTTGTGAACACACAAGAACTGATATGATAATGAACTTGAATTACACATATTCTTGAATCTTGATTCCATCTCCATTTGCCATTAGATATGTATTGATTTATGGAGCTCTTCCAGAATTGTTATCCTTCCCATTGTCATTACTCATCTCTGAATAATTCAAATTTGATATTTCATTGAGGACCTATGTTTCTTCGATTACATAATGTACCTCTTCAATATATTGCTGCAAAAGGCATAATAAAACATGACCATTATATATTTAAAATGAAGCTTGAAATTCTGATAGTGTTGATATTTATGTATTTTTTAGGAGTTTATCAGTTTCGAAGAGTGCATGCAGGATGAGTTTTATGTTTTTATATGATCAGGTGCAGCTATCATAGAATCTGTTGAGCAGGAAAGAGAAAGATGGAAAATGAGGAATTATGAGTGAATTCGCATGCGAGCCAAATGACAATAATGACACTGATAAAAATTGTGACAAAGTAAATGTCACAAATATGTGGAATAATAAGAAATAAAGAAATTAATATATTATTTCAGAGAAAGAAATAACAGAGTGCATGCATGAGTATGAAAGATGAGTAAATACAAGTAATTATAACTGACTGGCACGTCTTTTCCCCAAGATTTAGCGGTATCCTTCATCTTAGAACAAACATTCATAATTATTATGAAAGAAGTGAACTGAAGTTGAATTAAAAATAATGTGAAAAAATGAAAAAGTAACTTAATAAAGTTAAAAAAACCAGTAAAAAGTAAAAAATATGAAACACAGTATACCGAGTACATGTATTACCAAATGATAGATGTCCAAATGCAAAAGTGTTAAATAATAATATATCCACAAAAAAAGGGGGGGCAAAGAAATCTTTGGAACGATCAACCACAGCTATAATAACAATACATGCGTGTACTAAATGAAGATGAAAATAATGACAACACTCTTTTTAGAACAATTAAGAGAAACTGGCTTGTATTATCATCTTAATTATCACTAAATGTATTGTAATCATCACAACAATCATTACATGACAATTAATTTCAATTAATAAGGTTATTGTTGATAAGCAGGTATAGCCCTAATAGTATTTGTATGTAAACACATACGAACATGAAATAGCGACGGTTCGTAAATACACGCGTATTGCACGTTACCTATTGTACAGGCCCTACAGCGCGGGTCTCACGAACCGGCGTAATACAAGTTACGTCGGTTCGTGAGACCCGCGCTTAAGTACATAACCTATGGTGCGCGCAAGAAACGATGGATTTACGAACCGACGCAGTGAGCTTGAAGACAGAAATATCGTATTTTTTTTGAATTCACACTAAAATTACACTATGGATAGGAAGAACAACTTCCACTCTCATCACCCTGTCAAAATTTTCACACACAAGACAGGAAAAGTCATTGAAAACGTTGTGTAAAACTTGTGAGATCTTTAAACGCGATTTTCTCAGAATTGCATTTTCGCTCAAAAACGAAATAGCGTCAGTTCGTGAAAACGCCGACGAAATATTGGAATCCTCTTCGGCGCTTAATATTATTTCTCCTTTGTAGACAGAATTGTCTGTTACTATAGTAGGACCATGTTCCTCTTGATCCCACGTGGATTGTAAAAGGATGCATGTACCTGGGTCCTGTTTCATAAACTGTTCGTAAAGTTACGAACGAATTGAATATGGCAAGCCAAGTGGGTTTTATTAATCATTGTGAATTTCAGTAGCTAAAGCTGAACTTTTTATTCTACATGTTAATACACGTTTTTAGTTGAAAGTGTATTTTGCCCCAATGTAGATGAAAATGTTGACATACAGTCATACTTTGCTAAAAATGTAAGGAAAAAAATGGACACACATAATATTATCTGCACTTCATATTCCAGTCGCTCGTAAAGTCATGCGTAACTTTACAAACAGCTTTATGAAACAGGGCCCTGGTATAATATTTGCATCCTCTTGGAAAACACGAGTCTCGATTCGCAAGAAGCTCATATGGAAAATTATATCATGATGATTTAGAAATATGATAATTATATGTTATCATAATTACTTATAATGTTTCTGTATTTCTTCTTCGATACCTCAAATTTGCTTCTTCCTTTTTTTTTGTTTATGTGTAGTACACAGTAACCATTTTAAGCTAGGACTTATCAAGGACCTTTGTTACTTACATAGAGGTAATACGGAAATTGACAATAAATGAAGATGAAAGGTTTTGAAGTCCTTTATCAACAATTGCATTTACTCAACTAAGTATGTAATTGCCTATCAGTCAATGGCAATAACGACACTTGAGGAGTGAAATTAGAGTTCCACCTCCTGCCTTATTCGAGTCATCTATGTCAAAGGTCAGGGCGAAATTGGAAAATATTGCAATTTTTTCTCGCAGACAAAAAAAACTTTGAAGACATCAGAAGTGCGTAGGCAAAGGAAGGATGGAGAGGCAATTAGAGAGAAAAGGCTTCAGAGAGAGACGGATGGAAAGAAAAGAAGAGAGAGGAAAGTATACATTAATGTTGTGGTTACGACAAGAGTAATATAACGGAATACCGATTAAAATGACATAGCATGAGGGAGGAAAGTGAAAGGAACATAACATTTGAATACAAGAGGTCATTATTTCTTTGTAACCGGAAAACTTACCGTGCACGTGCAGCCAGACCCTGAACCGCAAACAAACTTAGTGTTTGTTTTAAAGGGATGGTACAGTATCGGTGGAAATGAGAATCTGGCTTTTAACTTTTTGTGAGATACCAAGAAAACACTTTTGATATAGTACAGAGCATACCATTTTAAGAGGAATTCAAAGTTTATTTGATGAAAATCGGGTTTGGAATGAATGAAACATCTAAAAACAAAGTAAAACAAAGCGATCGTAATAAAGTGTGGGTCCCACACTTTATTTGGAATCGCTCTTTTTTGGAAATCTCGGCCAGTTCAAAACCAATTTTCATCAAATAAATGTTGAATTCCTCATAGAATTACATGCTGTTTCATATTTCACAAGTGGTTTCTCATTATCTCTCCAAAATGTTAGAAACCTGAAATTAAATCTCAACCAAAACTGTACGATCCCTTTTAGGAAACATTAAAGGCAACATTGAATTGATAAGCCATATATAAAGAGAGAGGATGAGATATAATTATGTTCATTACCATTGCTCATTTTTTAACCTTGAATAATTCTACCCCCATCAAGCTATATGTAAATATTTGCATTGAATTGTTCGACTTTGAATGGTAATAGTGCAACAAATTTCTTTAACGCTCTCGTTTAACGTAAAATATATGTGAAAATAGAAAAGACATAACAATGTTAATGACTATGCTACAGCTTGGTTTTGAGTGTCCTTTTATAGACTTAACTTCAAACGTAACCAGGAAAATCAAACTTTTATATTCCTATTTGTATTCAAGTCAGATGAAATCACAACATTTGGATATAAAATTTTCATGTCAGAGGGGGAAAGGTATAGCTCCATATTCAAGTGGGTTTTTTTTTTTCCAGTTTCACAGTTTATTTCATTTTTCGACAAATCATATATATATTTCACTTCCTTTGATAACAGAAAATAAGGTAAAAAGAACATTGTAGAATGAAAAGACTATACAGTAGTTGCCTGGGGAAAAAAGTATTTAGTCAAACGAGTAAAAACAAGAAATAGTTTCACAGACAATAGAACAAGCTGTGAAGAAAACAAAATCCATTTCAGCTTTCATCTATGTTACTACATATTTTCCCTTACTGACTTTAAGAGATCGTTTTTGACTTAAGCGATTTCACATACTAGTATGCGAAATGTATATCAATGACGATATTATATTTATCATATTTCTGTTTAAGGAGATTTGGGAGGAGTTGCGCATTTGAATTAAGCTCGGCACATTTGATTGCAGTCGATAGCATGACTTTTCATTTCTTCACATTCAGTTTCCAGGATAAGCAGTTGATGGTTGATGGGCCCTAAGAATTGTATCTTGTAATAAAAACAAAAGATACGAATAAAAATGATTTCGTAGAATTTTCTCTGAATCCACTGATAGTTGATATCATCGCAGCTTTCAGTTCCTGTCAAACAATTTTCTTCTTAAATCGCTGCCCATGAAATATGTGGTTTGACAAACTATATAGTTTTTCGTATCACCATGCATCTTTCTCTGTTACCTGTTCCGTTGCTTTTGTTTTGCTTTGTTTCTGTCTGTCTAAATCACAGACTTGAGGTGCCTCCTTGTTTGAGGCAAGTAATTTCATTCAATGTAAACACACCGGGTATTTAGCAGTGAAAGATGAGCAATTCCAGTGAAGTATTAAACCTGACCGCTGATATGAGGTCATCAAACGAGTTCAGGATTCCTGTTAACATCCCAATCGCTTCCTTCATGTGAAGGAAGCGATTTCACCTAGCAATCAATAAGCCATTTCCCGGGAGATTTGTGAAAGCATGATTTTAAGGGGCAATTCCAGTCCAAAACTATCTTTCCCTTAACTAATTGAAAATGTCAAAATTTGTTGGTTAAATTCACTTTGGACAAAACTGCAGAAAATTTTGTAAATTCGCAGGAATTCTGGATAAACTCTTAAGTCACCTAGTCACGATTTGCCGCTGAATAGCACGAGCAGCGCAGCAGTGAGCCGTGATTAGTCCATTAGCCTCTAAAACTTTGAATACTGTTTATGAAACGCTAATTTTTTTCGCACTTTAAGCAACGGTATACATGTACTTCACTTTGATCACTTCTGGTTTTCTTTTACTATACAATGTATGATTACTATAGGTCCTCAATTGTTGTACAATCTTTTGTTTCACTATGTTCTATTCACCTTATTCTCTGTTATCAAAGGAAGTGAAACATATGTTTTGTCGAAAATGAAATAAACTTTGAATTGAATTGAACTCAATTACTGTTAAAGTGCACATGAATCGAAATCGTATAAAGTTTAATGAAAGTTTACTTTTAAATGAATTCAATTCAGGTTTTCTTTATTGACCTGTTGAAACTTAATCTCGGGTTGTCCTGTGTCTTTTTGGATAAATGAATGTGGCCAATAAATAAATACTAAAATACCTATAACAATCTATTTCTGGACCGGCGATTTAAAGACATATCATCCCTTTTGCATGCAAATTTTTGAAAATTTGGTGAGAACACTTAGGTATTGGAGAAAATACTATTTGGAAATCTCCTGTAAATTTTGAACTCAAGAGGGTCTTTATTTGTTGAGATATATTGACTGCTAAGATTCGAATAATTTTTTTTTGTACTACAAAAAAAAAAAATCTAAAATACTAGTCTAGTTTTACAGACCTTTAAGCTTTAAATACTGTTTTCAAAATCTCTTGATGAAACGTCAATGCGTTTGAATAAATTATTAAAAAACTGAGATATTAATTCCCTGGATATTTTTGTCATTCATGTTTCAGGTTTCAAGATTATCAAATTTGTTCTCCATCTCAACATAGTCAATAACAATTAAAAAGGAAGCAATTTGTACGTTTGTCGTGCGCCATATCAATCAAACGTATTCACTCATGAGATTTCAATGTAAAAAAGCATCGGTAAATATTACTTTTCTTCACTCAATTTAGTAGATAATTATGACAAAAATGCCTAATTATAAATGTATTTAGTGCTGTGCCATGGAGCAACCGAAGAGGAATTCGCTGTTTTTGGAAGAAGGGTAAACCCGGCTGCGATTCAAGACGGATGGACGGGCCCTGGACCCCCTACCCAACGCGACCCTAACCTAGACCCTGCCGACAGGAGATCCAGCATCTAAATTGTGCACATACGGTGTCGGGCAAAATAATATCCACAGCACGAGACTGCGTAAGTTGTCGCGGTAATACGGATTGGAATCATACCCTTATCAGATACGACAGGGAAAGAAAGAGAGGTGGAACTAATGTTCTTCTTTTAAGGAAAGGCATACATACAAATGGAATCATTATTTAAAGAAATGTGTGGCATTTGAAATACATCAGGTGCATATGCGCCCCATCCTCTACACTTCGTACAAATTTTCCCTGACATGCATGACTGTATTCTATAATATTCTTATTTATGTTATAGAATTTATATGTTTGCAATCATCATCACGAAATCTGTAATATATCAATATATCATCATGAATTTAAAAAATGCATTGTTTTCTTAAGTTCTCAGGTTTCCTTAATTCAAAAGATGAACATGTTCAAAAACAGATGAACATTTTCAAAGGAAGCATAAAAGTCGATATTTACAGCACTGCATGGCCATAAAACGTATCCGAGCGCCCACAGCATAACAAATTGGAAATTATACCCGATTATACAAATCCATAGATACAAATTTTTCTTCTTCGTTATGTTTTATAGTTGAGTTCGTGAATCCATTCGTTTCTGCCCCTCTTGATGTCTTTATATATATATATATATATATATATATATATATATATATATACATACATACATATATATATACATATATATATATATATGTGTGTGTGTGTGTGTGTGTATGTGTGTGTGTGTGTATTCCAATGATTTCAAGTTTACTTCTACAGATCGTGTCAAAAAACTAGAAATTGTTTCGTTATCGTATATTTTCGTGTGAATATTAACATTGGGGTTTTTTTTTTGTGTGTAAAAATTCTATTCGTGGCACCTGAACTGAAATAATTATCATGAACATGAAGAAGTGACAATATTGTAATTTTACTGTCATAGTGCAGATGAAACGAAATTGTATAAAGTTTTATCAAAGTTTACTTTCAAATGAATTCAGTTTCAGGTTTCTTCATAGACCTGTTGAAACCGGTTTGTTTGTGTCTTTTGAACTAATGAATGTGGCCAAAAAATAAATACTAACATGCCTATAACAAGTTATCACTGGACCTATATCTAGACCTAGACATATCATCCCTTTTGCATGCAAATTTTTAAAAATATGGTGAGAACACTTAGGTATTGAAGAAAATACTATTTGGAAACCTCCTGTAAATATTGAACTCAAGAGGGTCTTTATTTGTTGAGTTAAATTGACCGTTTAGATTCGAATGATTTTTTCGTACTACGAAAAAAAAAATACAAATCTAAACTACTAGTTTTAAAGACCTGTGTGATGCACTTATGTAGTTCGTGTAAGTGGCGTGTTGCTATGGGTGCTGTTCATTATTCCGAAGGTTCGTTATTCCGAAGTTTCGTTATTCCGAAGGTTCGATAATCCGAAAAACACAAATTCCCTATACCTGGAGGTTCGTTAATCCGAAAATGAAAAGGGGTTCGTTAATCCATGGAGGTACACTTTGTAACTCCATGGTTAATCCGAACATTTGTGACGTTATTCCGAAAGTTCGTTATTCCGAAGGTTCGTTAATCCGAAAATGAAATAGGGTTCGCTATTCCGAAGGTTCGTTAATCCGAAAATGAAATAGGGTACGGTATTCCGAAGGTTCGTTGATCTGAAGTGATATAGGGTCAGTAACAAACCTTCGGAATAAAGAGCTTTGTTTCATTTTCGGATTAATAAACCTTCGGAATAACGAACCTTATTTCATTTTCGGATTAACGAACCTTCGGAATAACGAACCGTCGGACTAAAAAACCTTCGGAATAACGATCCTTCGGAATAACGAGCTGCAACCGTTGCTATTTGCCATAAATAACAAAGTGAAAGAAGCTAGTGAATTCTTCCTTTCTGACAGCTTTGAAAGGCATATCTTTTGTTCGAAGTATAAGTATCATATCGCAACCACAGGAGGATTAGTTTATGCAGCTGTTCCTCGTACACAGAATACGTTTCGGTGAGCATTTGGTGCATTATTTGAATTTCAACGGCTAACAACCTTCAAATATCACATAAAGGTTATACTACTAGACTAGCTTTACAATAGTCTTGTCATTCTGGTGGAATATATCATGTTCTGTGCTATTTGGGAAGGCATTGAAAAGGGATGGCCCATCTTGAAAGTCCCATGAGAGTAAAGTGCC
The DNA here is from genome assembly GCF_040938485.1 of Diadema antillarum. NCBI lineage: Eukaryota > Metazoa > Echinodermata > Echinoidea > Diadematoida > Diadematidae > Diadema > Diadema antillarum. The sequence continues at coordinate 222,974 of NW_027272976.1, forward strand.
CTGCCTATATAGACCAGTTCGTAACTGTCTGTAACTTGTGTCGGCCATAGGTAATGGTTGGCTTAAAAAAATAGAAAAGAAATAATGATTCAATAGGTTATGCAGCGAGTCAGGTGCATTGCTATGTCAGTGCATAAATTAATTATTGTTATAGACTTACTGAAACCCCACAGATAATGCTGAAATAGACATAAACATACAAAACCAGCACTCAAACCCAGCTGGTCCATGAGCACCACCCCAGCCGCCAGTGGCATCGAACCAGGGGCCCGGTCACACCGGCTGCTCTGTAAAGTTATGGAAACAATGTCCAACAAACGAAAATTTCACAACTCGAAACTTGCCATATATAGCTTGATCATTGATGAATAACTCGTTGAAGCAAAATACTGCAGTCATATTTCTTTTCTAGTTCATAGCTTGTGACCTAGGTTTCGAGTAACAAAAAGATATTTGCAGCATGATGTAAAAATGCATCCTTGTCTTTGGGTTGTTGTTTTTTCTTCATTTCTTTGAAGTGCAGTAATATAGGAGTTAATAGTAAAAAGTAAGTAAGACTTAGTTGATCAATTAAAGGCTAGCCTGGGAATGATCAGAAAAAGAACTGCACGTTGGCACGTTTTCAAATCCACTAAATCTTTCGGACGTAACAAATTCCTACAACGGAAATTACATCGCATATATAGGATCAACCTGGAAATTCAGTTGTCTGCTTATTACACTTCCTTTGATCAAAAGTGACTAGTTTAATCCCAAGGAACCTTGGTTTCACATGATTTTTTTTCGTGATTCACATAAACAACACATAAACATCTTTTTCCCCCTATTATTTCACCAAAACTTAGATAACTGTCGCTATAAATATGATTTTTTTTCTTCAATCTAAAGAGGGAAATTACAGGTGTTTCTACCACTGGAGAAACCACTTAATAACGAAATTGGGCACTTTACTGTTGCTATGTAGGTGACAAATGTTAGCATGGTTAGTGTTTGGACGTACTCGGATGTGTGTGTTTGTTTGTAATAGCATAATGAATACATTTGTCACGTTGATTACTAATCTACGATGAGAACTCCGATAGTCCTTTTTCAGTACAGGGGGCGTGGAATGAGGCGGAGGACAGCCCCCCCCCCCACCCCATGTTTTAAATCTTGAAAAGAAAAAAAAAATATGCGTTTACCCTTGAACCCATCTCCACTGGCCCGCAAACGCTTTAAACGCCTTGAATGAAAATAATGAGTTTATGCCACAACAGGAAAATGTTGCTATATGTGCGAACTCATGATTTTACTTTGCCATTCTTATACAAAAAAATGTATATATTTTCCGATAAAGAAAGAGAAAGATTTTTGTTTTCTTTTTTTTTCCCCTCATATCCTGTTGAACCATTGCCAGGAACTTTCTAATGGCGTATAGTTCCCAGGGAGTTCAATATAATGGCGTTAGACAATGAATGTAATGACTACACACTCTTGTCATTGGACTGACAAAAAAAGGCAACAGGCCTATGTGACTTACATGTTGAATTCCGTCCGGTTTCTATATCACCCGTCTCAACAACGTTGGGGTTGGGTATGAGGGGGAGGGAGCGAAAGTTGACGAAAGATTTTTCATAACAATTAATTTGCTGTTGCCAATAATCCCAGCCATGAGACTTATAAAAATATGATCAAATTCAGGTGAAGTGTAAGGTTCTCCCAATTGCATCTTTCAGTGAAGATGACATTGGTAAAATATGAGACTTAATTATTTAGCGATGTTTATTTTTCCGAGTCCAGATAAGATGTTGGCAGTGCATTTACGCCATAACACAACCTTGCCAGCGGTATTACAACCTTATTTTACATGCCGTCTATGATTTAGACTAGTAACAAAACGGAGGAACATTTTTTAAACAAAACTGACACCACCAAACGTTATAGCATCTGAACAAATCTGATCGATAACATATAGAATGTTATCCTTATCTTTACATGGCTTGTATATCTACATTTTTTTTAAATCAGTATGAAATCGCCCAAGCACAATATGTACGCATGTACAGTGTATTTTCATTCCGTAAACAATGTATGGGTTTTGTGCTCATGACTATGTGTAAAGGTGCAAAGCTATAGTGTTACATTAGCAGTTGAACACTGTGAATATACACGCATGATAATCATGATAATTGTGATTGAGTTGTCACAGAAATGGATGTAAACATCTTTCAAATTTATGTGCACGTTTCGTAGAGATTCTCGTCAATATACGCAGTTCCCCTATTTATGATGTTGACTAGAGCTTCAAGTGGACGGTTGTATATAAAGATAAATGATCACAGGCGCACTGAATATAACGTGTATAAAGGAACTCAATCATTCCGGTTTTCATACTGCGACGAGTAAAGGAATCTAAATTTATTTTTTGCTCTTCCCTATTCAAACGCTGTTTTATGTCCCTTCTTGTCGTCGTGCACGTTGTCTTTGTCTAGTTTCATTTCCTTTGTGTTTACGTCCTCGTCTCAATGCAATTGAAATTAATGCACGCGAGGTTAAGTTATTTTATGTATATCTGTTTCCGATCGTCAGTAACATTAAAAAAAAAGGAGAGAGAGAGAGAGAGAGAGAGAGAGAATTAAAGATGCCATATCGCCTATAGGCCGTTATTCCAGCGGCGCAAACTGCTTAAAAATCCTGACTCCGACCTCCGACCGTACCTTCAAATACAATAAAATGCGTGTTCTTGCAGCACACTTTTTTCCTCATAATCCATTTCACTCTAATCTGCTAATTCACATTTAGATGACAAGATGACAATGTAGCTGTTGATTTGTCATGATTTCAGTCGTACAATTGGAGAAATGAAACAAGCCGAAACTGAGAAAAAAAAAAACCTAAACCTGGAAAGTATTCTATTTTTTTTTCAACTCATTATGAATGTTCAGTTCTGGTTGTATTTTCCAACAGCATAAGAACCTCCCTGGGAATGAGAGTGCTCAATATTCTATACCTATAAAAAATGACATCCTGGAACTGAAGTTGAGCTTCTAGCTTTGTGAGATCTTGTTTCGCTTGCTTACTGTTCATTTGCTTTGTTTGGTTATAACTATGATCTCTTTCTTTGTACGCAGCCATGTTAAGTAAAGAAAAGGGGGAGGGGAGGGAGGGGAAGGGAGGGGGAGGGGAGGGGGTGGGGGTGGCAGTTGGTATTCCACGGAAATATTATGATCGCCATTGGCTATGAGCCAGGGCCGTTTATCCCCTGGATTTCGTCCAATCTCGGGTGTTGCATAGATCATTTCGCTTGGAACAAGTTGCGAAAATGGGTCAAGCGCCTGCGCAACCAGTTATCAACACCACCAAAACGGTCTCGGTGAGAAACGGGACTGGACCAATAACCCGGAATGCCATTTGGCTCCAAGATTGAAAATAATGTTCATATTTTCACAAGTACATTGTACAACAACTAGGACAAAACTGCAAGAAAAACTGGTCAAATTTTCTACCAGTTTTTCTGCCACATTAGAAACAGGAGCGGATCCAGTAATTCCGTAAAAAAAAGGGGGCGCACGCACCCCCTTCATTTTTTTCCTTTTTAATTCTTTTGTTTTAACAAAAGATAAAGGAGGGTGCCCCAGGTGCGCTGCCCCCTGGATCCGCCAGTGAGAAAGGATTTAAATGGGTGCATGCTTATTAGTGCTTGCACGTGAATCATGAAGAAATACTGAGGCAATCGGATGTCCAAAAAGTTTACCTTCAATTGGTGGTTTAAATGTGGCTTGTGAGCAAAGAGGTTCTATTATGTAGGCCTCAATAGAAACACTTTGCTTTTGACTTGATTGCTTTGTTTCTATCATTGCGTTTGGGGGTTTGGAAAATCCCCCCCCCCCCCGCCCCTCATCCGTAATTCAGTTAGAGTTATTTTGCGCAGTCATAATAATAAGATCATGATGCTTGCCCGCGGTGTAATACCGCAAATGAGATTATAGGATTACTAGCGAAATTAGTGAAGGATATCATACGTGTTCGTTGACAGTCATCAAGGGTGGGAAAGAATGGAAGGTGAAAGTATATCCCAGCTACAAGGCCACCCATTCTCTATACTTTATCAAAATTTCATAATGAGTCTTGTTCAAGTTTCTGAAATGTTGATTTTCTTATTGCGTAATTATATTCGCTTCATTTCGGATTAGAGGAAATTTTCAAAGTACTTGTAACATATTATATAACATAGTCAGCATGTGTGCTGATTATGTTGTATAAATATATATATATATATATATATATATATATATATATATATATAATCGTCGTCACATACCGTTTTCAGTGGTAAGTGAACACTTGAACCTCTATGTCGTTATCATTTTAAGTTGAAGTTGCACCCAAACTAGAATGGAATCGACATGTGAATAATTATATGGAAATGTTGATATTACACAAAAACTCTGGACAATATTTACGTGATACTGTTACCCATATGATATTGGTTGTGCATTAGTAATCATGGGTGAATAACTTTCATTGACTTTTGCAAATTCAAAATTTCGAATTTCCAACATGCATGTACGTCGCATGCAAATTTTCCACGCCAGCTTTTGATTTTTGGCAGAAATTCATAAAGGTGGTTTGAATCTAGTCCACATTGCTAATTTGTACGCATGTCTTTAATAGTTTAGGGACTTATTTTACTGCGTTTAAACCATTTCAGTGATTTCGTGCTATCTGTTCCTATGTCAAACCACCTTTTCTCTCCAAGATAAGCATTAAAACAGGAAATTTTGCTTACTCAGTATTGTGTTTGTTTTGCCTACGTGCTGTGAGACAAGCATCCTCCTGTCAAGTTCATTAGTCAAGTATAAAAAAGTCCTTTTGAAGGCGAATTCTCCACATCTTGCACAATGCACCACTGCATTTTTTCCCTCTTCCCCCCTTCATTCTTCCCTCCCTCTTTCTTTATCGTCACTCAATGAGTGGTGACTTGTATATTGTATTCTTACGATGTCGCATTGTTTAAGACAATCATTTCTGAGGTCGTTTTCCTCGTCAAGCGTTTGCTTATGATGACGGTCTCCTGAATTTCTATACATCAAGAGTTGCTTAATTTGTCTTTGAACGATATACGGGATCCTATGTTTGCATAAATATATGCATAGAATAATGCTTGTTTGTTTTCATTTTGCATGGTGTTAGAAAAAATGTTGGATATTTGAATTATTCATTTGTTTTAACTGTCAGATTCAAATCATACTGTGCTCAATTAGTTCGTTTAATTGACTTTGTATATCATTTATGTATGAAAAAGAAATTAATAAATCAAATCAAATCAAAATTATTCAAAGTAAAGATACATTCTCTGATATGACAACCATCGCTTGGTTTTGCATGATGACAGACATTGAACTGTCAAATATGATGGATCTTAAAGCTTCTAGTACAATTGGTGGTCATAACATCATCTTTTTCTCACCAAGCATACTCGATTCCAGTACTATTCAAAACCTACATCTGGTCCACAATTAATCTCTTATGTGGACTACAAAAAAAAAAACTTTTTGAAACGGAGTGGATGCTAGTTAGATTAAAAATGTGTTATGTCCCATTGCGTTACGGTTGTTTTGCGTTTCGGGCGATGTTCAGTATAGCGTCATTCGAAAAAAAAAGAAAATAAGATGTCTAGTGTGTATTTGTTCGCCTATCTATCTATTTTTTCTAAAGTTGTATGTTTTTTCATACATTATCTACCATTACTTAGTGAATTGTAAGCCTATGTATTTTGTTCAAAAGATTTGTGGTTGCAGCATCAGTACCTCTTGCAGTTGTTTTTTGTGTGTGTGTGGTTTTTTGTTGTTGAAAACATGCTAAACTTTAACCTTGAATTAATGTTGTATTTTATATCCGATCAAAGATGAAACTTCTATCAGTGTGTTAACATGGTGTGGATTTTGAGATTTGAGATCTGAGACCTGAATATGGATAGATATAAATGATATTTTGGCTGGAGTATACATAACAGATTAATAATAAGTCCATGATCAAGTAAACTATTATTCCTTTAGAGCTCATCACCAGATTCTAAAGCATGCAATTTCCAAACAGAGATAGTTTCTTGTTCTGTTACGGAAACATATTTCAATCAATCAGATCTCATATATATATATATATATATATATATATATATATATATTGCCCATGATCAGACGTGTTTTCATGTCTGTTTCAGAAACGGGTTTGATTAAGATCTTTTGTCACACCATGGGCACTGATGAAGAGTGTGACCTTGCCTTTCAGTATTTGAGAGCTATGCTCCGTTTTTAAGATCTTCAAGATCTAGGATTTATTATTATTTTTTACGGCGTTCTTTTTCTACTGATTCGTTTACTTATTATCATCAAGATGCCGAGCAGACCAATTTTCTTATTACGTTTCTGTACTGTGTACATTTTCTGCTACTCTTCCGACTGTTGGCGATGAGGCCCTTTTCAGATTCTCTGTTTTGGAGCCGGAGATTTGCCATGTCATCTTGCAGTCATGACTACGCGTCATTGGATGCGTCACTATGGACACTGTGCGCTACCTCCATCTGTTTAGCGCAGTGACTTCTTTGAAAGGTGAGTTTCAAAATCCGTCTGCCCATGATCAGACGTGTTTTCATGTCTGTTTCAGAAACGGGTTTGATTAAGATCTTTTGTCACACCATGGGCACTGATGAAGAGTGTGACCTTGCCTTTCAGTATTTGAGAGCTATGCTCCGTTTTTAAGATCTTCAAGATCTAGGATTTATTATTATTTTTTTACGGCGTTCTTTTTCTACTGATTCGTTTACTTATATATATATATATATATATATATATATATATATATATATATATCTTAACATTAACTGTTTTTGCCAATTTGAATAGAAACACCATAAATGGCATACAACCGTTGCAAGAGACTGGCCACATGAGGAACAGACTAATTCCTCGGCTTAACTTCATGCTGCTAGGTGGTAAAACCAACCTCATGCGGCCTTGAAATTTGTACACTCTCGAATATAGCAATCTCTCAATAATATTGACTCTTATCTACGACAGGTTCGTAGTAAGGGGCTTAGTTTCAAGGACACTACAATTTAACCACGCAAATCTATGTGGTTTACTGAATCGAGCCAACAAAAGTAACATAACTGTTTGATTATGTTTTTAATTCTTAAGTTCTGTTCAGATTGATCTCGTTTGATATATAAAGAAAGACAAATCCCTGACAGAGCAGAAATTACGCATAGTTTGTTTGGAAATTCCTAAAGAAGTACAGCTCGTAAGATTTCTTTTTTTTTTCTTTTCCGACAACGTCCAGTTGTTAGACTGATTTGAATAATGGATTTTTCTTTTGCTATCCTGGTGCTTTGTGGATTAGTAGCGTTACCTTGCAGTGCGTACTCTCATCCCGGACACCAGAAGGTAGGCAGACACGTTTCCAAGATTTTTATTTTGTTTTCTTTCTTTTATATATATAATATCATTCCAAATTAAAGATGAGTTTACCTCCTGATGTTTTAGAGGATGCAGCCAGATTTCCGGAAGTTGGTATACTCTGTGACGCCACTAATGATAGGAAACGTACAAGGGCTACATCGCACGAAGGTACTCAACTCATTCCAGATTTGTTTAGGACTCGTTGCCCTGACAACAAAACGAAGGATTAATGAAATCAGGGCAGCATGTTGTTGCTGTTTCTTGTTTTCCCCAACAATGTTACTAGTTGACGAATACTGTACGTGATCTCGGTAAGAAATGACGAACTTTACACGTTTGTGATGGGTGGCTTAAGAAGAAAGTAGGTCGATTTTGAAATTGCATTGTTGTGATATCTGTTTCTCTAATGCTTCTCCAAAAGTTCAACCACACTGGTCACCATTGATTCAATCTGTGTAGGTGAACAACATGAATATACACATTCAAGAGGTAAATATCGCCTCCTGTATTACACAATTCCTATCTCAATGCGTATTGTTTTCACACTTGTGTGTATACTGGTATATAACGCATACTTTGTTATATCCAGATATTCTTTTTTTATATCAACTCATATTACAGTTGTATCATAGACCCATTGTCTTGAGAGTAGTACACGTCATGCTTAATGCATGCTACCAAAAGAGAGTGATATCGTACAGGTTACTCTTATCAACCCGCAATCAACCTTAATGACTCCTGCTTATTACAGTATATATTTGCTGTGATATAAAAACCCGTAATTTGCTTTGTAATCACACATTGTCACCTCTTATATGCATATGTAAGATCTATTTGCTCTTACACTTCGTGAACACACTGTCCCATTATACTGTATAATTTGATGTGTAGGATTTCATAACCGATACCGGTACACACATTGTGTGCATACCCATAGGTTTAAGTCGAATTGGCATACCGATATACTCTACTCACACTGTTGGCATTACTGCGTGCCTTTCATGCAATGAACATAATGAACTATAAGCAACTCTTTGATCTTGAGTATTTCAAATAGCAATACTTCAAATATATGCACAGCGTCTTTACTCAAATCATGAGACTGACCCATTTGTTCCTTGTTTACATAGTTCACTGAAAGTATATAATTACATAGTAGCTGCAACCTCTTTGCAAATATAATTTTACCCCTTTCTGAAGTGCATAGCAGCTTCAAGCTGATTCACAGTAATACAATGTGTCTTTACTCAAATCATGAAACTGATCCAATTGTTCCTTGTTTACATAGTTCACTGAAAGTGTATAATTGCATTGTAGCTGCAACCTCTTTGCAAATATAATTTTACCCTTTTCTGAAGTGCATATCAGCTTCAAGCTGATTCACAGTAATACAATGTGTCTTTACTCAAATCATGAAACTGATCGAATTGTTCCTTGTTTACATAATTATTTCACTCAAAGCGTATCATTACATTGTAGCTGCAAACTCTTTGCAAATCTAATTTTACTCCTTTCTGAAGTGCATATCACCTTCAAGCTGATTTACAGTTTATGTCATAGTTCCATTATCATAAACATTTACAGCCTTGTTTGAAGGATAAATACTCGTTCGTGACTGTTATCATTGTATGAATAAGTCTAAAACTCAGAACTACAGACTACAGCACAATACAGCCGTATATCACCTACAAGTGTTTCAAATTTATTTTCCGTTACCACGGTTGGCGCCACGATTTGAAAAAAATCGTGGTCTTAATCGTGGAGCAATCCTGGTGACATTGTCAAATCGTATCAGATCGTATCATATTTTGAGGTCAGTTGTGGCTATCGCGTTAATCACAGAAATTTTTTACACGGTTCAATTTATATTTTTTAATAATCAACACTATTAAATCGTGATCATCGCATCAGATCGTCTTTGATCGTAGTAAAATGCGACGAATCTCACCTAATGCCATCTAATAATGTTCATCGGGATTAACTTTTTAACTTCCCTTCTGCTTGTTTGTTTTGTTTGTTTATTTGTTTTTGCACATTTTCCCTTCCCTGTACTCGCAGACTATATTATTATTTTATATTCCGCGAGGGGATAGCCTGCACCTTTGGATTATCATTTCCAAATGACTAATTGCATGATTGTATGGACATCTAACTACCATTATATGTGATATATGTATAATCAAATTGCTTATCATTCCGTGTATCATAAATTGTTTTATATTTTCATACATCTCATCATAACCATTATACAGACACACCCCCTTCTGCAGGGTGCCAGGTAAAAATGGCAGAGGTAAAAATGGCAGGGGTAAAAATGGCAGAGGTAAAAATGGCAGAGGTAAAAATGGCAGGGGTAAAAATGGCAGAGGTAAAAATGGCAGAGGTAAAAATGGCAGGGGTAAAAATGGCAGGGGTAAAAATGGCAGGGGTAAAAATGGCAGGGGTAAAAATGGCAGAGGTAAAAATGGCAGAGGTAAAAATGGCAGGGGTAAAAATGGCAGGGGTAAAAATGGCAGGGGTAAAAATGGCAGACGTAAAAATGGCAGAGGTAAAAATGGCAGGGGTAAAAATGGAAGAGGTAAAAATGGCAGGGGTAAAAATGGCAGAGGTAAAAATGGCAGGGGTAAAAATGGCAGAGGTAAAAATGGCAGAGGTAAAAATGGCAGGGGTAAAAATGGCAGAGGTAAAAATGGCAGGGGTAGAAATGGCAGAGGTAAAAATGGGAGAGGTAAAATGTTAGAAGTAATGAGAGCGATTTCGTCAGAGATAAGCGTATGAAGAGGTTTTGAATGATAACCTAGCCAGATCAAACTGTTATCGAATTATCAAATCCAAACTGCAGATTTGAAGAATGTTTATTGAATTATGTTTTAAAAAGATTATAGCACTCTCATTCTGAGTTTGATTCAAGTGCAGTGGCGTAATCTGTCTGTTCAGAGGAATGATAAACCAGCTGAGAGCCTAGTAGGCCTATGGGAAATTATTTTTATTATTCAGTATTATTATTATCATTATTATTATTAATGTTATCTATCATTATAAGGGGGTTGCAACAATGCTGCAAAGCCCTTAAAATAGTATAATCCTACATTGTTTCGCCCAATGAAGTTACCACACACACACACACACACACACACACGCACGAACCCACTTTTGGTATAAACATATACTTCTATACGCAGATATACACATGTACATACTCTCACATACACACCCTTACACAAACGAATTCCGCTCACGTCCAGGCTAGTTTATTGTCATTATTTTTCATCTTTTGAACTGTTTCGTGTAAAGATGTGAAGGAGACATAGTCGAAGCAAACTGCTAAATTGTCACATGTTCTATATGTTATTTTCTCACATTCATGTTTCGTAGGAGCCTACTTATCTCACAAGGCCTGATCGCGACATAATGTACAAGTAAAAATACAAAACGCCAAAAAAACAAACTACAGCAGATGTATCGGCAGACATAAGTAAGCTCTTGCAAAACATTTTATTACATTATTACAAGTATCACATGACGCAAAAACAAATATCTCGAAGTTTAATGAACACTTTGTGGTCATTTTACAAACTTATGCCTGTTAAAATTGGAGAGGAACATTAGCAATAGACTGTTCTAGTGAGAGTAAAAACCGATAGTTTGCCATTGGATTTCTTTCAACTATTGTTGAACGAATCCGCAGGCGAAAAAATGTAAATGTTTGATGCCTCTCAAACTTAGCTGTTGCCCCAAAGCATGGGTGTAAATCCCGGAACACACCAGAATCAGGTCAATAGCACCATTAGACCCTGAGATAATCGCAACTGTAGATTTCAAATGGCGACCATTTTGAAATTCAATATGGCGGAAAGAGAGAATTCCAAGTGGCCCAATATCTGAAAATGTTTGCAATATGTTAATGTACATTTTGTGCCAAATTTGGTGCTTGTATCACAAAATGCACGATAGGTTTGCTAAGCTGCCCCACTCAGAGTATTTAGTGATACCCCAAAACATTTTCGTGTAATTAATGATTTCTTTAACCCCTAATTTTGGGGGAGCGGGACATCAAGCGGGGAGAAATGAGACAACCTGGAAAGAAATTGGATAACCATCATGACCAAAGTAGGATTTACATGTGCCGCGGGGATAAATGTAACACTGCCCTGTTAAATTTCTCCCAGTGGTAACAGAAACAGTAAAAGATCCCTGCCAATTTTTCATCCCTGCATGTTTGTTATCAAGCAATTTTATTTTCAGAAGTTTGCACACTGATATTAAAATACCTATATTAACATAGTATAGGACCTACCAGATCTAAAGTAAGTTTGATATTTTACTGACAAGATACCTGTAGAGCTGTATAGTGGTTAATATGTCCATTTTCAGGTGTACCGAGGCTCATCTTTTTACTGATATAATTGGATTGTTGACTGGCCGAGCATTTTTCAAGTTACATGAGTGTCACATATTTCTCGTGTCCCATTTCTCCCCGGTCTCCCCCGGGCTTTATTTCAGAAGGCATGAAAAGCGCGTATTGCGAGAAAGGTGTCAGAAACATGAAGAAAAAAAATATGTCACTTTTACCTCGTCCTCTTGCATTTCAACGACTAAATTTTTATCAATGGCATTTTTATCTCTAGCATTTTGACCATTGACATTTCGACCACTGACAACTTCACCTCTGACATTTTTACCACTGACAAAATAATTTACCTCTGACATTATCCCTGCCATTTTTACCTCTGCCATTTTTACCCCTGCCATTTTTACCTCTGCCATTTTTACCTCTGCCATTTTTACCTCTGCCATTTTTACCTCTGCCATTTTTACCTCTGCCATTTTTACCCCTGCCATTTTTACCCCTGCCATTTTTACCCCTGCCATTTTTACCCCTGCCATTTTTACCCCTGCCATTTTTACCCCTGCCATTTTTACCCCTGCCATTTTTACCCCTGCCATTTTTACCTCTGCCATTTTTACCTCTGCCATTTTTACCCCTGCCATTTTTACCCCTGCCATTTTTACCCCTGCCATTTTTACCTCTGCCATTTTTACCTCTGCCATTTTTACACCGAACCGTCTGCAGTGCATATCAGCTTCAAGCTGATTCATAGTTTATGTTACAATTCCATTGTCATATAAACATTTTCAGCCTTGCCTGGAGGATGAATACTTGTTCATGACTATTACCACTGTATATGAATTAGTCTGAAATTCAGAACTTATTACAGACTATACAGCACAATACAGCTGTATTTCAGCTATCCAACAGTGCTTCAAATTCATTTCTGCACTTGTAGTCAACGAACCATTATTTACGGCTGTATACCATGATTACTAAGTATTGTTTCACAACCGCAAAGGGAATTCCTCACTGGAATTAAAGGTACCGTTTACCTTTGGGAGCAGTGATTTAAGAAATATTCAAGATATCACATTTAATGCATATGTGTACGTCAGTTGTATCACAAAACATCCTACCATATAAAATTTTCACTATAAAATCTAAAATATAAGGAGATATCACAATTTTTCTCAATAAACCATAACTGTAGACGGCTTAGTCTGGAAACATTTTTGTTATAATCATTGTTCACTTTTTGTATATTGAACAATACTTAACATCGATTATACTAATTAAAATTTTTATATTGGTTTTTTCTATCCCTAAGTCACATTTTAGAACTATTTTGAAGCACTAATGCTGGATTTTTGTTTCATCTGCAAATGGTAAATTATGCCTTTAAGGTTCTTTCTTTCGTTTTGCATGTCTAGGAAACGTAGATCTACCCATGCTCTAACCTCCTGTGTAACTTGAGATTCGTTTATGACAGTTGCAACCTTGCTCAACATGCATCAACCGAACATGAACTTTTATATTACATGTATGACATGCGTGCAAGTAAACGTAATTGCATATACTAGCAATACTGGTTTATACATGTAGCTGTAAAATTAATGACTTTCATTGACAGAAGTTTGTAAAATTGCATGTCTTGCTCACTCAACATTTCCATCACGCACATTGCGACCGACCAATACTAATAATTCATGCCTGTGCAATTTCAACCTGAGACGAAAATCCTAAATATTTCACTTCTTCTATACTCTTGATTAACTTACTTCTTTGACAGGAACTGAAAACTTTCTTTCTCATCTCCACTAACAGACATCAGTCATTTTGGGGGATTCCTACAAAAGACCGGAAAAAAAAAACCAAACAAACATCAGTTTCGCACAGACAACAACGTTAAACATCTATGGTATCTTTAAATGAGTGAAAACGTAAGAAATAATGCAAACCGGAAAAATAATAATGACACACTTCAGATTTCCCTCAGCGAAACATGTGACCTGTTATCTCCACATAGGACGTGTTATTTCCTTTGGATTAAACATCTAATGAACATGTTGTACTAAAATATTCTCAAAAAGGGCCTTTCATGGAACAAAATGAAAGTATTCCCAAAATGTTTATTTATACAAGCCCACACTTTGCACTTGAAAATATGCAAAAGCTCCCTCTTGGTCAATTGAAGTAAAATTTTGTTCGACCGAACTAATTGATTTGCATTGTTTAGATATAGTTTAAATGAACCTAATGATTGTTATACAGCATGGCATATCACTTCTAAGTAGTTACCTGACACAATGCTGGTAATAAATTTTCATTAAGATTACCACTGCATGCCAACGGCGTAAATCCGTACTGAGGAGTGGGGGGGGGGGGGGGGGGGATGATCGGCGATAGTCACCATCACCACGATTACAAGCCCATAAACGGACCGGCGCAGCCCTTGTGGGGGGGGGGGGGGGGAGGGGAGAAGCTCCCCCCCCCCCCACACACACACACACACACTTCACACACTTCACAGGGATCAAATGTCCCACTCTTTTCCATGCAAAGTGGGAGGGAAGTGGCAGCAAAAATATGAAGACTTTTTGTTCTTGTTTTTGTTTGTTTGTTTGTTTGTTTGTTTGTGTGTGTTTTTTGGTTATCAGCCGACTTTCGGCGGAAAATCAGACCTTAAAAGTATGAAGACTTTTTTGTTGTTGTTTCTCTTGTCTTTTGATGTTCTTTCTTTTTGACTGACAGGCTACTCCCCCTTTCAAAAACGTAACGCAGTCCTGAATAATGCCCAAATAAATTCAATAAAAAATGCTAATATGGATATCCATTTCTTTGTATGTAATAACGTAGTAGATATTTTCCTGTATAGCTATTAATTGTATTCTTAAATTTTCTTCATTTAAGTCAATAAAGCAATCATCCCAGGGCCATCGTTCCGTTTTAATGATGGGGTGGGGGTGGGGGAGGGAATTGGAGTTTGAATATCTGTGCGAGGGAGCGGAGCGGCCTAGCGGGGGAGAGTGTGGGGGGGGGGTATCCCCCTTCCACAGTGAGAACTTTTTGCATATTGATATTGTAAATGGTGCAATTTGATGCATTTTTGCGTGTTTTATCGACTTGAAATAGTCCAACATGTTTAAGGTAGCAGTACATTTTATGTACATTATTATTGAACAATATTGCCTTTAAAATGGTATAATTTAGATAAACTTCTTGTATCAATTCATACACTGAAATTCATGAACGCGATCATGAATTTTGACATTGTACAGTTCCAAAACGGCCGTTTGTACGTATATTTTTGCGCTTGGGAAATTAAGGGGGGCGCACCGGGCGCAACTGCTGGCAATTACTGGCAGCAACATCAGGAGAATGGCATGACGATTAAAAATGCAAGCGAGCTTGGAAATTTTGACATTGTACCATCCCAAAACGGCTGTTTGTAGCTATATTTTTTCGCTTTGAAAATTAAGGGGGGGGGGGCGCACCGGGCACAACTGCTGGCAATTACAGGCAGCAACATCAGGAGAATGGCATGACGATTAAATGCGAGCGAGCGAAGGAAGCGAGCTTGGAAATTTGGACATTGTACAGTCCAAAAACGGCTGTATGTAGCTATATTTTTTTGCTTTGGAAATTGAGGGGGATGGGGGCGCACCAGGCGCAACTGCTGGCAATTACTGGCAGCAACTTCAGGTGAATGACATAACGATGAAATGCGAGCGAGCGAGCGAAGCGAGAGAGCTTGAAAATTTTGACATTTTACAGTAAAAAAACTGCCGTTTGTAGCTATATTTTTTCGCTTAGGAAATTAAGGGGGTGGGGCACACCGGGCGCAACTGCTGGCAATTACTGGCAGCAACATCAGGAGCATGACATAACGATTATATGCGAGCGAGCTTGAAAATTTTGACATTAACATTACAGTCCAAAAACTGCCGTTTGTAGCTATGCTGTTTTCGCTTTGGAAATGAAGGGATGGGGGCGCACCGGGCGCAACTGCTGGCAATTACTGGCAGCAACATCAGGAGAGCGAGCTAGCTTCAAAATTTTACAGTCCTAAAACTGCCGTTTGTAGCTACATTTTTTTCGCTTTGGAAATTAAGGGGGGAGCCCGATGCGCTCCCCCCCCCCCCCCTGGATCTGCCACTGGTATATAGTCAAGGGTGTCGGTTTATGTTCATGATTGGGGGAGGTATGACCAGCGAGGCGGCGTCGAAGTGACCAAGCGGGGGAACGATGTCCAAAATCTGCACTTTAGATTTCCCTCAGCGAAACATGTGACCTGTTATTTCCATGTGTTTGTGTGTTTGTGTGTATGCGTGTTTTAGATGCATGGAAAAGTTAGGAAATAGCCCAGGTCAAGTCTTATTATTGACAATGCAAGGCATTTTAATATAGACAAGTATGTAAAGCAACACTGCAAAATCAATGAGTTAGCTTTGATATAATGAAGCGTAAGGTACGAAGGTGTACATTCTACATCACATTGGACAACATTGCAGCGACTCTTTTTTTGCCGTTCGGATGTTCTAAGTACACTGCGCACATACTGCTTATATTCCGAATGCCAACCAGAAATCACGCTGAATCACAATATTTTGTCGGCTCCGGGCTTTTTGAACAATGTTTCACAGTATACCTCTTTAATTATGGTTAAAAGAAATCTCAGAAAAATATCTATTTCTTGATCACCATTTCATGTCGATTTGAAAAGCAGTTTACCAAACCCGTGAATTACCATTTTGGGAAGTCTTTTTTTCCCCAGCGGATTGGGGGGGGGGGGGGCACATCCCCCCCCCCCCCCCGTAGTTACCCTACTATACGCCCCTACATACGAGGGTGCTTTTGTATTTTTAGAATTCAGATGAAAATATCTTGTAAACACATCTATGATGTAATCTGGGGAAATTTCAATCTCAGAAGTGTATACTATTTTTAGGGGGGGGGGACCCTCCGTTAATTGAAAGTATCTAGATATCTCCTCCCACCCAAGGAACATTGGCATTTCTTTAAACTGAAGTAACAGACCTGGTGCACAATTTAGATGAAACATTTTGAAATCTGTCAATCTAAAGTGTATTAAGTAGAAATGACTGAACGGGGAGGGTATGGGAGAGGTAAGGCCTATCCCCCTCTTACGCGACGGAGATTTTGTATTTTCAGAATTGAAATTCAGCCATCTTTGGCTGAAATATTTAGACAATTTTCTATCAAAAAAGTAAGAACATTTCCACATCTCGGGAGTTACGAGGAGGAGCAAAATGATCTGTTTGTCCCCAATACTTTTACGGGGGAACTATCCTCCTCCCCCTCCATCGACGCCTCTGCATATGAGGGAGCTTTTGTAAGTGAAAGATCTGCTGCACACTCTTTCACTCTTTGATAAATATAAGGAAATAAAACGTCAATCTCAAAAGTGTACAAAGTCTATCGAAAGGGACCCAGCAGCGGAGCTTTTGCATATGATTGCAATTCAGCGATCCGGTGCATAATTCTGGCGGTAGTTGTACAATTTTCCATAAAGAAAGTTCGAGATTTGTCCTCATGTGGGGGACAAATGATTTGTCTGCCCCCAACATTTCCGTAGGGGCGGGGTATATGCCCCCCCCCCTCCCGAGATAGATTCGACGCCTCTGATCATCCCTGGGTATGCCCATAAATGTATCAGAGTCATCATCGTTTCAGGAATGATTCAGGAAATGGAGGGGGGGGTTCAAATATGGAGGTATAGTTTTTGTTATTGTTTGTTTGTTTTCGTACATAATTTGCGGATGGTCCCGAGTTGCTCGCTTTATAGCATGTTCACATGTAAACCTATGCTATTTGAGGTTGTCAACGTCTGGACCATATACCTTATGTCGATATTACTTTCTCCGCGAGCGAGCGAAGCGAGCGAGCACTTGAGAAAATTATGTATACATTATCCTACAAGATAGAATACTGTTCAGTTCTGTTACCTGTCTGAAGGCGGGCGTACGAGCGTCATGCATTATGCCAAAATTGATACAAAAATTTCAGGGGGGATGATTGTACAGGCCATCCCCCCCCCCCTCCTCCATTTCAGGGGGGGGGATATATCCTCCCATCCCCCCCCCCCCCCGGGATTTACGCCCATGCTGCATGCACAAATCGTGCATGACAAGTCAAATAATGCAAAGCAATTAACAGAACGTCGTCAACAAACTTGGCAAATTTCCATATCAAGATTTGACAACCATGACAGCGTTAGTTTTTTTTTTTCAAAACGCTGCGTATCCTGTCGATTTGACTTTTTATTATTGAACATAACACAAATCCGAATGGTTTCCATTGGCTTTCCCGAATTATAATTGCGGTTCTTGTTTCTGTTTTTGTTGCTACTTTTTTCTTCCTTCGTAGGAGTCAACCATTCCCCCCAGCACACCATCGTATACCGAGGAGAACTATAACATCACTGGCGATCTAAATGAAAATGGTGTGCCACAGCTTGTGGTAAGTCTTTTTTCGATGTGAAAAGTATGTTTTGTAATCTGGAGAAGTTAGCAGATATGGTTTATAGTTATAGTTTATAATCACTATAGCAGTTAGAAGTTATGCTATCAAAAACTGTCAGATTCAGATGTATAAAAAAGACATTAAGAAATCCAATCCAATCCAATCCAATCCAATCAAATCAAATCAAAATAATGTGCCTGTTGATAACATCCGTTTTACAGCTACTGCTCTATAGTAGGGTCAAGATTAAGGAACAAGCCTCCCCACCCCACTACTGAAATTAGTGGAATTTATTTTTTAACGTGTTTTTAGTAGAGTTTATGCTGTCTTACTTGAATACATTCTTTACAGAAAAAGTGCCATATAGCATGCCTTTTTTTTCCGCACAGAGATAATCCTCCATGGGACTTTAATGTGAGAGGCTCCCACCCATACCCTTATAGCTTAAAGGTATTATTTATCATTTGCAGATGAAACAAAACCCAGCTTTGGTACTTCAAAATAGTTATAAAAATCAATGTGAGTTAGGGAAAGGAAAAAAACCCAATGTAAGAATGTAAATCAGTACAATCAATGTTAAGTATTGTTAAATGTACACAATGTTAACGATAGTTATGATAAAATTGCTTTTAGAATAGACCGTCTACAGTTGTGGTTAATTGAGAAAAATAGTGATATCTTTATATCCTATATCTTTTAGGCTTTATTGCAAACTTTTTTAATATAGTATAGGATGTTTTCGATACAACTGACCTACACATAGTTATGCATCAAAATATGAATGTGATAACTTGAAAATTTTAGCAATCACTGCTCCCATTGACAAACAGTACCGTTCATCAAGATGTCAGATATATCCATTCTTGGTCAGTACTGAATGAGCCAGGCAAAACTTAAGATAAAGCATTTCTGTTTGTGTAAGTTCCACAAAAGTATCCACGATATACCATAGTACTCGCCGACGTGTGAATAACAAGTACGTTGATAAAATCATCATGATTTGAAAATATTGTGCCATCTAATCATTATCATAATAATTGCCGTGGTATACGATGTCGTCATGTCCCATATTGGATTCGGGAGCATTGAATGCTGACATTTCACGCTTAAAAGTGTGGTCATTCTTGTTCTGACATAAGAAAGTTCACAAAGCTTAATTGTCTGAGAAGTGAATCCGAATGTGTGTTCATATAAAAATGTATGGGAGAGAGACGAAGTGACCAGTGCATTGACCATGGAGAACATCAGTAATACTGGTTTGTGACTCATTGAGTAGACTGATAGATGTATATATATAAAAGTGCGCTTTCCCGGAAAATTCAGCGTCGGATGTGTCCGAACTATTTTGTGTCAAGGATCAGATAAGTATACCCAGAAACACGTTTGATTCCAGTCATTAGAAGTCATTCACCCTGTCTTTATACGCACATGCTCAGTAAACAGATACGTTTATTTGCTGTCTTCTTTTTATTATGTTTTCTTTTGACTCCTGCTGTAAAGTGTTAACGCATCCACTAACGGGTAATGGGCAAGGCACATATCTATTGATAAACCTGACAGCTTCCAGATCCTCACGACAACATTAATTTAGTTCTTTTTTTAAGGTAAATTAAAATGAGAAAACGGAAAACGGTTTTGCTTTGGATGGAAACATCTCAAGATCAGTCAAGACATCTTAAAATAAATTGCTAGATTAATGTGGCTCAAGGAAGGAAATGTATAATCATAATCACAATACCAACAAGAAAAACGACGAGTTGTTTGTGGGGTTTTTTTAAGTGAGGCAGTCCTCACGAATTTGAAAAAAAAAAGAAGAAGAATATGTTGTTGTTGGTACCTCCAATGAACTATTTTCACCAAAAACAAACTTTCAAATCACCAAATAAGCTCGTAAATTTTGGTTGAAAAAGTGTGAGTCTGCATGGTGAATATGCTAATGAGCAAGTCTTGGCGGAGAGTCACACGTCATCGAGGCACAACTCTTCCCAGCCGTGTTCTGCTCGTTTATGCGTACGAATTAAACATATACTTATTACCTTACTTAGATGATACAACGTCCTTTTTTGATTGGCTATTGCCAAGTCTTTATGAGAATTTTCATGATCACGTTTCTCAGGTGATCACATACAGATTATGCATTTTAAGATTTGATAGATTTGATTAGATTTATGATAAGATACATGTTATATGATGTATGTTAGGCTTTCAGTGGTACTATGAGTACATGATACAGCCTCTCTCTCTCTCTCTCTCTCTCTCTCTCTCTCTCTCCATATATAATATACATATATGTACATATATATATACATGTATATCTTTCTCTATTATCTCCATTCTCCTCCAGATCGACCAAAGAACTCCGTCAAAGGATGGTAAGAAAACATATTATTCATACTGCTTCACGTATAGTCATTCATCGATAAGCTCATTTCACTTTCGCCCAATTTCTTTTGAACTGAGTTCTGCATAGCAATTTTATTCCGCATATCCAAAGCGAAGGATATATATATACATAATAGTCATGATAGTTGTGAATCGTACGTTAGCCATTCTGCATACGAGACTTAATCCTCTGGTAACATCAGGATGTCTGAGAGAATTAATGTGCCAGCAAGGGCGAAGAACAATGATCTATACTGAAATTGACTCGTGCCAGATGTTTCATTCACACCTGAGAGAATTTTGCGTTATAAATGAATTCGAGTTGTCATTGTAATCTTTGTTATGTTCCTGTCGCGTAACGTCTAAAAACAGTCACTTCTCTTCATATAACGTCTAAAAACAGACACTTCTCTTGATATTATTTTCTGCACTTAAGCCATGCCCAGGAAAGGAAACCTGATAGATAGGTATAGCTTTCCCTTTCCTCCCCATTAAACACGACATCACTACCGCACAACAACACCATGGATATTTATGGATATGTGAAAAGCTGCACTTGATTAAGATAACATTTGTCTTTGTGAGTATGTTCCTCATTTAAATCAGTCAGTTTAGTAGATGATAATGTTATTCTTAATTTAGACATGTCAGATCGGAAGGAAATTGTAACGTTTTTTGTGTTATATTTTTGTATGAAAACACATTATACCAATTTCGTTCTCGGGACATACTATTAATGTGTCTCAAACCTGTAGCATCATTTTTAGTCTGCAACTTCACTAAAGTCGGCTCAAAGAAAATTATACAATGAACATAATGCGGAGAAAGAACCTTCACACTTTAAGAGTATGCTAACCTTAAGGAATACCATTCATGAAAACTTAATTGCGATGATTGAAATCAGGGCTTCTCAATCTTTTTTCTTTTCTTTTTTTTAACCCGATGCCCACTTTGGCTCATATTCGGGTTGGGTTTTTTTTTTCTTTTGCTTTTCTGTTTGCTTTTTTCGAGGCCAGTAATAGATAGACTACACATATCTTAATTCATTATCATTATTCTCTGTTTCTCGCCGACATGACAGCCAAACGGTTGAAAATTGGGGATTTGATTATGACACATCAGTAATAATCATCTGCGAACGCTCCTGTTAAAGTTTAAATTCACAAAGTCAGTCATTAATGCGTTGTGTTCCTTAATTTGTTTCTCTGGTTTCTGTGTTCTCAAGCATTCCACAGATGATGGGTTTGGCACATTAAGTCATATGAATTATTGTTACAATTATTACAGTCATGGCTATATTTACACGACAGATGCTCTCTAGGCTGAAGAAAATGATGATTGTATTGGCTGTGTGGTTTAAGGCATTTTTGTTTTTATTTCAGTTTCATTCATTCTGATTTTTTTTTTCTAAGACTGATATACAAATGAAAATACAGACCCATTGGTAAAACAACAACAACAAAACATTAAGTTTTCCAAACAAATTTGATAAATCATTTATTATTGTATATTTATGACTGTAGATTATTGTTTTTCTCTTCCACGATATAGCTGACAATAATTGTTGTTGAGGCCATTACAACTATCGCCTACATAATTAATGATGCTTGAGGAGATGATTTTTTAGTATAATCGAGGAGACGCCTCCTTCAGGACAGAACGAGAAAAACCTGTTCCGTGGGATTTACACACAAGAAGGGTGGAAAAAAAGTGTGTGTGTGTGGGGGGGGGGGGCAGTAATAGCCTGGTTTGAATTTACTCCAGAAAAAAAAAATCATTTTACTTAAGTGATAATGAGTTAATATGATTATGCTTTTCTGTTGTGGTCGTTGTAAATACAGTTGTACTTCTCTATTATCATTTCAATATGTTTTTGATGAGTTTGATTATTAATAGAAAAAATAGAGTGCTTGTGTATCATCATTATAATTTTTTTAAGGTTTCGGAAATGGCTCTAAATGGCTATATGCATAGAGAGCAGTCCATACTTCAGGTTCATAGGATTTGTGAGCCAATAGGATTTTAGCATTATATCCAGGCGCAGAAAAGAGTTCGAAATCATGTACATCATGTTTGAAATATGTGTCTACCAGAACCAGCTTTGCTATTTTATTACAACGGGTTTCAGCTTTCATTTTGCTAGTGGTTTGTCCATTAGTAACGTCCAATCTACTTTATGACTTGATTTTTTTTCCTTCATAATGCTGAGATCCATAACGAGAAATGTCTGATTTTCTTTAAATCTGACTAACATCTGAATTATCAGACTTCAGAATCATGTTTTCCAAATTATTTCAATCTTTTTAGACCTCCAGAAATTTGGCACCTACATGCAGGACGACACGATGAGTGAAATCTTAAGAATCAATACCAGAATGACGACTCGTAAGTGTGGATTGTTGACTATAACATATTATGATATTGTTTCGACAATATGTCACTATAGTCACTACAACCTGAACTGATTTACCTGAAAGACAACCAACTGTACTGTATCTTGAAGTGAATAATACTATGCCATGATAGCAGACGCATAACTTGGTTAAAATTTGGAAATAGTTGATCTTACTGAGCGATTAAACCGACCGACCGAGACGGGTACGGTTTGGCAGACGTAGACCTATATGATGTTAAACTTGAAATCGCTACAGTTTCACCTGTAATAGGTTGGTGTGACACACGCATCAGCCATGAAGAAAAGAATATGTTCTTCTCTGTGCCTACAGTGGATAGTTCTAACGTAATATTTACACCAAGCTCAGCAATACCCTTCCTTATTTTGTATTACTGAAGATATCAACCATCTTTTCATACAGGTTCATCACTTTTTGTTAAAGGATGTGAATGAGTTCAAGAGATATTTTGTCGAGTTTATGGCCATATACGCAGAAAAGGGGGATGTTGCAGAGTTGTGCTCGCAGGGATAGAAGGGGAGGGACGGGGGGGGGGGGGGAATCGAGAGGGGAAGAGGGGCTGGGATATCCCCTTCCCACATGAGGGAACTTTGCATTTTAGAACTTTTCTTATGAACACCTTTCATGATAGATATTCACAGAACCGACTTTGAAAGAATGTAAACGGCAATGAATGGATTGGTGACACACAGTCACGAAAACGCCTTTTGTATTCTCACGATTGGATAACGAGATAGGCAATTAGCAAATCAAAAGAAAACTGCTTAAATTCAGTAATAATTCACTGCTTTTCGTTACAGTGTTGTACAGATTTTTATGTTATTATGTGAATATAAACTTTAATGTTTTTGTGTTGTTGGAAATAGAATAGGATACAATTCTAATGTCCAAGTCTAAAGAAAAATAAAGGAGGTATCCGTATAGTGTTTGAACTGGTCAGAGCCGCCGCCATCCTGCAACCCCGCTGCGTACGGCCATGGTCAAGCTTTGGATCTATGCAGGCTCTCAAAATAAATTTATCTTGCTCACCCATTCATCGCGGAGGCGCCAGTCCCTAACCATGGATACACGAAGGCATTGGAGAGAGGGGGGGGGGGAGGGTTCAACCCATCAAAGGCTTAAATTCGGGGTTTTTTTCACTTTGAAATCGTAAAAATCGCTCTATTCTTGCACTTGGAGCTATTGTGGTTGTAGTGATATGGTATTCATTGTTTGTTTGGTTTTCGTGTTTGTTTGCGTTTTTTTTTTCATATTCAGTTTATGAGACTGTTTTGTTTTATGTGCATTTTCAGGTATGAAAGATCACCTTCTGCAATACGATATTTGGGTTCCGTACAATGTCACGGTGAGCCTATAACACATCCTTCTTTGTTCTAATTCTTATCTTAATGGCTATTATTTGAAGGCAACCAATTAAGTGTTTAAACAGGATGGGTTCGACCAAAGAATCTCACTTTGCAAAAATGAATGTTGGGTTCATTTCTACCGATAAATAGAAATAGCTAAATAAATCAAAGATAAGATTAGTCATTTTAATGCATTCGATCAATCAATAGATCAGCGGATCAATCAATAAAAGCTAGTAGAGAGGAAAGCCATTAAGCTTGCAATCTATTCCAACCTATTCCAACCTATTTCAATTTCGATATCAATTTAATTTTGCAACATTTCTTCCAAAAAAAAATGAATATCAAAGCTAATATTCAATTATGATACAGAGATTTTGACAAAGTAAAAGTTATTCAAACTAATTCTATAAATCATTTCATCAAGACATTCATCAAATCATCAAATCAATAAAAATAATTTTGATACAGTATATGCAGTAAATTGTTGCATTTTTCTCTTCCATGTTTCTGTTTGATTTTGAATATGGGCCCCCGCAGTAAGCGTTCAAACCGATGCTTGATGAGGTGACAGCTCTTTTGTCATTACGAAATGACTTAAACTCTGTTTATAGTTGTCAAATGACGTTTACATTCTATTCTTCATTCTTTAATTATCAATATAGCTATATTCAAAATGATCGTGACTTAATTATGATTATGCAGTTGATGATACTTTATTTTGTTAATACTACACTCTACCATTTGTTCATGATAAATTATGAATTATATGAATGCGTCGCCATGATATGGACAATAACATCATGACTAATAGTAAAATTCATACATTCAACAATAAATGGAAACCTTGCGAGCAGGTTAGACTCAACAAATCAAAGAATGTGAATCTTGATTTTGAATGGTTGGGTAGAACCAATATTGGGCAGAGATCAGCTCATTTGTATGATTGTTGTTGATGATTTGAATTTTAGTGATACTAACTCTCTTTGATTAATTGCATACAACTGGGGAAAATGTAATTCCAAATTGTTGTTTTTTTAATCATTTTCTATCAGCGTCTGTATCTTTTATCGTTTCTATCCTGGTTAATAGGAATACGGCGATTTGGAATTTGGATCGACGTTACGTCGCAACGCCGTGCGACAGAGAGGCTACCAGTGGCCGAATGGCATCGTATACTACTGGATCGATGACCTTTTCGGTAGGTTCTTTTCGGTAGGTTCTTTTTGGTAGATAGGTGCCGAAATTGGCTCGCAATGACTATACAAATATCGCATTTTCAATTTCGCTCAAATTTGGGCACGAACTTGATTTATGCAGGCGTTGCACTGCCCAGAAGTTGAGCAAAGATGGACAGAAGATAAAGGAAATCTTGAAATTCGGATCTGAGCTTATTAAAATCGGGGTATTTGATTGGTGAGGGCATGTTACTTAAAGCCATCGTATAACCGCCGGTGGAGTTTCTCAGGATGCTAATAAAATATCGTACTTGCTTTTGCTTTTGACTGGCTTTTAAGGGGGATGGCTAATAACTGATCATATTCAAGTAATGTGCAGTTTAATATTCCCAGGTTAGTGTGCCTGGTCAGTGACGGGGCATTAATCGGCACATTACTCGAATTTGAGACAGTTCTGAAGCAAATAATTTTCACAAAACAGTAGATACATAATGTACTCTTAAATGAATCCCACAAGGATTGGAACAATCATCCCGCAGCATTCCCACTGATTCCAACTGATCAGTTACTAGCCATCCCCTTTAACCAAGTTTGGTGCTCACAACGAGAAAATTGAAAACTCCATATTAGTACGTCGATCTTGTCATGATGCCATTAAGATACTGCTATTGAATTTCCTTCAAATCGTGTTGTTGAATTTGAAATCGGTCATCAATTTGCGGAGATGTTGTGCAATGCTTATCGTGTATGGGCAGAACCCATAGCTTGATTATCGTGTGCTAGATGCCAAGTTCCTATATGCATCCTCTGATAAACATTTCACCATTTACACAGATCACTAAACTGTCAGTTATGACATATTTCTAAGTCTAGTTACTATATGGATCGGTTTTCATTGTGAAGTCACATTTTTCAGCTGACTTCTGATCGATTCCTTGTCCTTTTTAATCCTTTTTCCTAGATCCTGGGTCCAGGACTCGTATTGAGACAGCCATTGCTCGTTATCACAGTTACACTTGCATTCAGTTCAGGCAAAGATTCAACGAACCTGACTATTTGCACATAGTGCCAACGGAAGGGTGAGTGACAGAAAGCAATATCTCGGTTGCTACTCCTCATGGTCCTAATGATACGGCTCTTTCCTACATTTTCTCTGTTTTATTATTAGAAGAACTGAATAGTTATTATATTTCATCAATACTTTAAGAATTCATCTGAAAAAGGTAAAGAAGTATTTAGTTAAGATCACTTTTTCCCTTTACACTGTTTCCAATCCCACTGCCAATGACTGGACGGAATCCTATTGTTGTACAACAATATGTGTGTTCTCCTCAATTCAAGAAAGCAAATACATAATGTAGACAATTAGACAGCGAGCTGAAGGTTGGAAGTGAAATAAAACAACGATTTAGCACTTCTGTTCATTGCTATTTACTGGTGCAAAAATCAGGATTGAAACTTTTAAAGTTAACATGTTTCAACTCATTCCACTAGAAGTCAGTCAAGTCGATTACTGGGGTATTCGAGGAGACCATCGAACTCATAAACCCGATGCATGACTTGGAAGTAAAGCCATGTATTTACTCACGGTAAATCTTCCAGTAGTTCAGTTCAATTCAGTTCAGTTTTTCTTCGGACGGATGTAAAAATGGATGCCTATATAGTTTCAGTTTTAGTTTATTAACATTACCTACTTGTACAATTCACACACACACAAAAAAAAAATAGGATAGCTTTATAACAATTTAACTTTGAGAATGGCAAAAAAAAAAAAGAGAGAAAGATCTTATCTTGCTAATAATATATATATTGACATACAGGAGTATGGAAAAATGCACATATGAACACACACAGTTTATTACGAAAATCAGTGCCAAAGGAGGAGACCGTCTTCAAAGAGCAATGTACTTGACTTGCGTGATGGCCTCGGAATAACATAAAGCAACATGTATCAGATAATTTAAACTTCTGATTGAAACTGAAGGAGCTATACATGGCAGAAAGGAAGACCAAATCTCTTCATCAGCCCATAGTTTTACAAATAAAGCAAATGTAATAGAGTACGTTTAATTGAATATACGGGACTACTGAGTATGACGAGACGAGGGGAAGAGAAGGGAACGCCTGAAATAGAGAATAGAAAGACAGGGGTATTTATGATAACAGCAGGACCCCCTCAAATAGTCACCTTTACGTTTTTATTAAACGGCTTCTCTGGCTATATAAAACTCGTTATCATTATGATCAATTCTGCTATAAGTGGTGTTACCATGACAGTGTCACTATCGAAGTATTCAATATTTGCATTAATTGTAATTATCATTGTTTTCATAATCATCAGGATTGAAATGTCAATGATTATCATTTTCACTATCATTATCACTTTAGATACATTTGGGTGTGTGAGGAGATGCATCACAAGAAATATATAATATATATATATATAGCGAAAACTTCCTTGTTTCAATATATATATATATAATATATATATATATATATATATATATATATATATATAATTATATATATATATATATATATACAACATAATTGAATATATTTCCTATTTTCTCTGATGATTAAAAGTTGTTATTCAGCCGTTGGGAGGCAGGGCGGAAGACAGGTAGTCTCCTTGGGAGGTACGTGTACCTGGAATATCGGCACCATCGTCCACGAGTTCATGCACGCCATCGGGTTCCAGCACGAGCAGTCGAGGTCAGATCGCGACGACTACGTGTGGATCTACTGGGAAAACGTCCAATACGGTCAGATACAAGTTACATACATTTTACTTGATATAGATAGATAGATAGATAGACAGACCTAGATATAGTAAAGGGATCTAAAGTTGTGGTTGAGACCTAACTTCAGGTTTCTAACATATTTTGGTGAGATGAGAAACTTCTTATGAAATATGAAAGAGAATGTAATTCCAAGAGGGATTACACGTTTTGGTTTTTTTTAATGAAAATTGTTTTTTTTTTTTTTGAATGGGCGACATATCCAAAACAGAGCAATCCTAATAAAAGTTTTGACCCACCTTTTATTAGGATCGCTTTGTTTTACTTTGTTTTTGGATGTCGCCACCATTCCAAAAACGATTTCCATCTAACAAACTTTGCGTTCCTCTCAGAATGGTATGCTCTGTATAATTTCATTAATGTTTTTTTTTTTTTGTATCTTGCAAAAAGTTGTATGCGCGATCCTCATCTCCACCAATACTATATTTTCCCTTTAACTTTTGAGGGCTATCTTTCTATACAGAGGGCTCGATGATGCCGACAAGACATAGCGTAGAACAACAATATTAAAACGTTCACACAGGTAGATGAATAGTGGTTTATCGACGCCTCCTATACTCCGACTGTCTCGCGACGAACAAGGGGCGAATCGCAGATCGCAACTCACGTGCGTTGCGTGAAACTCGGAGTAACGTACAAAGCACCGATAAATTACTGGTTATCTACTTGCATGAACCTTATCGTTTTGTATACATACATGCATGTATATAGATAGATAGATAGATAGATAGATAGATAGATAGATAATAGATAGACAGATATAGATGAATAAAATCTAGAGCAGATGTACGGACATTCTCGTGTGTTATCACTCAGGGTTGGCTGTAAGAGTAATAAGGGGAGTAGTGATTTGAAATACCACTGCTCATTTCCAGGTATGGAGTTCAATTTCCAAAAATTTGATGCATTCGCCACCGACAATCTGGGGACCTCTTACGATTACCTGTCCGTGATGCATTACCCCCTCACTGCCTTCTCTTCCAACGGACAACCCACCATGGCTCTCCTCACCGCGGGATATAATCCAAATGAGATTGGCGACAGGAACGACTTCAGTGGTAATGATGTCTACAAAGTCAACGCTTACTATAACTGTTTAGGTAAAAACAACAACAACAAGCCTCAAGGCTTTCACTATGAGACCTTCATCATGTTAATAAAGCTATCTCTTATGTGTAGACAATGGATATGCATGTGTATATCTATTTTTTTCTTTCAATGTGTGTACACGTGTGATGTGTGCGTGAGTTTGTGTGTGTTTGTGTGTGTGTGTGTTGGGGTCGGACTATGGTTTGGGGCAAATGTAGGGACATGAAACTGAATTGGAGTGCTACTCTGTTTATGAAAATAGACGTATAGTTGCGTGTGTAATTAAAACAAGTGGGGTTTTTTGGTCATTTATAAATTAGGGATAGAATCAGCACTCAGATGATCTTATATCTGGGTTTTGTACCTCAAGTTAAATGATATTATGAAAGGAAAATGGATTTGTTAAAGTAAATATGCCAGGAATGATGTACGAGATCATACAGTCATGTTCAGTATGATAAACATCCATTCGATCATGTGTCTGTTCTGCGTTGCATATATTTTCAAATGGACAAGGGGAAAATGATTTATGCTTATAGGGGATGGATTCAAAGCATTGTCAAAATGTGGGGCTTTTTCGCCAAAAGTAATACACAAGAATGACTTCATGAATCGATTAAAAAAGAATAATGATTTATTCGTTACACGTCCCATATAGCACCGACTCCAACTTGTGAGGACTTAAGCAGCGGATGCCCGAGCTGGGCGCTGGGAGGATATTGCAACCATCCAGACTACCAGAGCTACATGTCCTCCAACTGCCCGCTCAGCTGTGGCGCTTGTGCGAGAGCGCCAGCACGTAAGTTGTTTGTTTGTTTGTTTGCTTGTGTTTTTGAGTGTGTGTATGTGTGAAAAAGTGTATTTTTCACCCTTTCCTTCAATCAATGAACATTGAAACATGCACTTCTTCACCATGATCATTGTTCACATTCACTAGACCAACAAGGAGCACGGGCTCCGTGATCCTTCTTACCCGATCAGCATTAAACGGCCAGAGCGCAGAGCACGGTATAACGGCAACGGTCCGGGGTTTTTTGCTATGGTGCGCCAAAACGAAACCATATCTGGTTCTGTTTTTAAACAATCAATAATTTGGTACTAAATCACCTGAAATTTTATTCTTATGTCAGAATCAAGAGCAGCAAAATCATTATTTTGTAACAAAAATGAATTATTAGTGAGAAGTGTTATTGTAACACAAGTGGACATGATTCCTTTTGGCGCTCCATAGCAAAAAACAAAAACAAAACAAAAACAAAACAAAACAAAACAAATCAACAATAAAACAACAACAACACCAAAAACAAAACAAAACAAAACAATACAAAGCAAAAACAACAAAGAAACAAACAAAAACAAAACACCAAAACGGACCGTTACCGTTACCGTGCTCGGTATACCGGTACACATATCTTTTGATGCTAGGTCCTTCCGACTGTTCCTTTCTTAGTTCTAAGTCGTTGCAGCTTAAAATACTTATTTCAAAAGCCTTTGTGTTCTGTTTGTCCAGGTTTTGTGCATGCCTCTGTTTTAAAATGAATTTCTGTTTTCTGTCGTGCTTCAATGATAGCAAAGGGAATGTTGATGCTGCTAATGTATTTCGCGGTTGCTGTTGTTGTTGTTGCTGTTGGTATAATTTTTTGATTGACGCATTGGAACAGCACATTTTTTATCTTGATCTTTTTCATCGATCTACTTTCTACAACATATCAAGGAACAATATTGTACCCAAACCAAATTTGCTTAACTTTTGTTGGGGTGAATCCACAACTTGAATTTGATTAAATTAGATTGAATTGTATTGAATTGCAATGAGTTGAATATAACTTGATGAAATGGAAGTTTCTTGACAGTTTTGTTCTTCTTGTTGCTGATGTTGTTGTCGTTCCTCCAGCGAAACCGACCGAACCAAGCACTGGATGCCGTGACGCCCATGAACGTTGCCCCGAGTGGGCAGGGAAGAACGAGTGCGTGAATCGATCTCGGGCCTGGATGGAGGCAAACTGTGCCGTCAGCTGCGGAAAGTGTGTTTCTTCTCCAAGCCGTGAGTTCACTCTTCTTCTTCTTCTTCTTCTTCTTCTTCTTCTTCTTCTTCATCATCATCATCATCATCATCATCATATTCTTCTTCTTCTTCTCCTTCTTCTTCTTCTCTGTTCTGTAGATGTTATGCGCTGTGATACTTTTATTAGACTCGTCCTTGGGTGCATGGGGGAGGGGGATCTATAAAGCGTTTTGTCAGAAATCCTTTTCGTGCAAAAAACTGTTGTAAGTTACTGAAGTCCCTGCATGAGACAAATCGGTTCCTGAAATGCCCCCCCCCCAACCGATCTCATTCCGTCCTTAATTGAGATGCATCTATTACGCGACTGATCATTTATTTACCAAATTAATTCAGAGTAAAAGCTATCCTACAAGCTGACGACGCAACAAAGGATCCCACTGCTTTGTTAATGCGTTTTAACATTAGTAACTGTGCTTGTCTCGAAATTACGAGTAAATGTATGTATGTTTATATATATGAAGTTGAAGTGCAAGTTGAAGCTGGGGTTCATTATGGAAGTTCACATATTTACATGGCATAATACATAACAAAAGACACATGCATGAATACTGGATGAAAGGTACCAGAAAATATCATGAATGCTGATCAAGTCCGATACCTGTCTGTAAAGGTTCTTAAAAGGTCATAAGCACAGAACAATGAATAGCTCTACAAATTGCAGTTGATTGTACGTGTGTGTGCGTATGTGTGTGTGTGTGTGAATGCGTGCGTATTAGTAACACTTTTTTTATTGTAATCGCTACGCCCATTTTAAATAGAATGTTGTTAAGTGAAAGTAAAATACATATGCTGCGTGAGGAGAATATAATATTGTACTGGAAGGCATTTTATCAAAAAAAAAAAGATAATAATTTAAAAATGAATAAATAAAATGAATTAAAGTAAGATATTGGGCATTGTCTAAGAATGTCCTTCCAAGTATGTACGCTTATTTCCTACGTGCCTGCCTCTTATTATGATAATTGCATGACTCACACCTCACCGCATTTCCCTATACATCCGAATTTTCTGGTAACAGGTGAAACCACATCCTTCAAAGGACAGGATATTCCTTTCTATACTCTCCATTGACCAAGCCCTCGCTTGAGGCATGAAAAAAAAAAAAGAACACAGTTTGTAATTGACGATGACCAATACAAACTACGTTCAAGATGCGGAATTGTAAAGTTCCGATTCTTTCCACGAAGGAGCAACATTAATACCAACCAAAATACATGCAATGTTGGAATAGATATTGTGCCTGAACCTCACAACAATTCCGCTTCTTTCCACGAAGCAGCGACATTAATACCAACCAAAATACATGCAATGTTGGAATAGGTATTGTGCCTGAACATCCAAAATTCATGTATAGTTTAACAGTTTCGCCAAAATAGTGCTAACGAAAACTTTATGTGCATCATTGATTATGAGAGATGTGTATGAATACAACGTTACATTAACAGGATTATTTACAGTGTGCTTATAATAATGATAATAGTGAGACTCTTATAAAGCGCACATTTCTACCTAAAAAAAGATACTCAAGGCGCTATAGAACAGAGTACATATTGTGTCACGTTACAACAGTATCACAGAAAATAATAAGACAATAAACCAACAAACAATAGGCCTATATACGTACACATACTATACATACAGGTATACAATATTGTCAATTCAAATTGAAAATATACGTCTTGAGATTCTTTTGAAACCATCAATGGAAGATGCTTCTCTAAGAGATTTTGGTAGGCCATTCCATAGTTTTGGCCCATATATGAAAAAGCCCGATCCCCCCAATTATGCTTGATTCGAGGTACCTGTAATTTTAGAGAGTTTGATGAACTATGTAAGGTATAAAGATTTTAAATGAAGTAAAAAAAAAAGAAATAAAAAAGAAGTTTTTCAAAAATATAAGCCTATTACTAGAAAATAGTGGTTAGAATACAAAGACAATTAACTATCATGAAACCGATTATGAATACCTTATCAGAACACCTTCTTAAGCTTATAAATTTAAAGCATCGTGCTTGTTTTAGTGAATGATCGAAAGAATTCCAAAGCTTAGGACCGGCAAACATAAACTTTCTATTTCTAAAACTAGTTCTATTCTTAGGGATATGAAGACCATTTATTTGTTGTTTAACATGTAGTTGCTGAATCCTATGGTATAAACTGACGTTTTGTTTGTTTTTTGTTTGTTTTTTGTTTCCTATATTCTTTAAAGGAAGGATCATTACTGCGCACCTTCCTTTCATTTTCGGATTAACGAACCTTTGTTTTCGAATCAACGAACAACGAAAACAAACATCACCCATATCTATGGTCTTTGAAGACATGTATATATTATATTTTTCTGTTACATATATCAATGTTTCTGATTCAGTTTGTTGCTAAACAGCCGTTCTATTTTCTTATTCTTCAAGAAGAGCAATCAAATCATGTCTTTAACTGGAAAGATGAAATTTGACACATAATTTATATTTCACTTTATTAGTGCCATGCTTGTATGAATTGTTGCAATGGATTCAATAAGTGGCGTATTGGTTGCATGGTTAACCTATGGGGCGCCAAGTGTCGCATGGTCACTTTCATTACGAAATCAGTCATTTCATAACGAAAGAGACCATGCGACACTTGGTGCCCCATAGTGTGCCACTGTTGTCTTTGTTCATTGATCTTCCGAAGCAGAGCCGTGTAAGGACGAGCGCCAAGAGTGCGGCGAGAGAGCCCGGGCTGGAGAGTGCATGTCGGAGCCCGACTTCATGCTGGCCTTTTGCAGGAGAAGCTGCGGACAGTGTGATATGAACCGTGAGTGAAATCCTCTGGCTTGTCCTCCTATGAACAAGTTCATTTCATTTCATTTCATTTCATTTTACATGCATTTCATTTCGGCCAAAAGTATGCAATATAATATGACATTTGCATAAACAAAAAAATAGAAAAGACAGTTACTTTTGCATATTCAAGCGATATTGACACAGATCATTTTTTCTACAATAAAATAAAGCATAATAGGAAATGCATAGGCAAACTGGAACTGTAGCGTATGAAGGGAAAGATGTCGGAAATGGAGGGAACTGCTAAAAAGCCTTGTTTGTTGCCAAGTTTTTATGCGTGATATTCATCTACTAAAGCGGCATGATCAAGAAAACAACGATAGAAACGATAAAAACGATAAAAGGGCTAAACTTGGCGGACTCTATAATATCGTATCATATCACATTTTATTTTACTGTGATGAACTCCGCCAAGAAACGAGATTATGTTTTCATAGGCATGGGTTTGTTTCAATTTCAATTTCAATTTCAATTTCAGTTTGTGTGTCTGTTTACAAAAATAACTCAAAGAGTTGTTATCTGGAAGCTGATGACCTAACAAAAGGCTTTTATTTTGGGAAACTGGGTGATTTTCAATATATGCGTGTATGGGTGGAAGTGAGCTCCTTGGCGGAGCTCATTCACAATGCATTTCTAGTTACCATTTTGATTGCATTTATGAATGTTGTTAAATATTACATAAGCCTATCTCATCATTGTCATGATCATTTTCATTTTTCCTAATCGTGATATCAGTATTGTTGTTTTTGTCTTCTTTTTAATTGTTATCATGATGATCCTTGTTATTATAATCCTATAGAATGTAGAGACAATGAAGATATGTGTAAGATCTGGGCTCGATTCGATGAGTGCGACAAGAACCCGGCCTACATGCACGTCGAGTGCCAGGAGAGCTGTAATCTCTGCGGGAAAAACTTCAACATCACACGTGAGTGGCAGTATGTCACCTGACTGGCTTTTTCATTGCTTACAGCGTAACCCTGTTGCCCGTAGATGGCGTTGTTTGTCTTAGTAATGCTGTGAGCTTCAGACTTTCGTATGAACATTTTAGGTTGGTGGTTATTATTATAAACAAATGTATATGTTTTTTTCTAATAAAACATATGACATGGATCTACTAACATCCCTTGCAATAGAGACGAGAAATGCCATTGCATACAATAATCAGAACGGCAAATGACATTTAACATCACTGTCTATTCACAAAGTTTTGTCTCTTCAAATTGACAGTCAGAGTTTGTCAGATCTCATTTTCTACCAACAAGGTAGTGAACAGGAAAGCTTGCTTAGCAGCATAGCATTATGCCACAAAACACCTTTTCTAATCGGTTTTTTTAAATCCTTCTCAATTCAGCTGAATGCGTGGACGCTAACGGGAACTGCGCCCTGTGGAAGGCCGAAGGCATGTGCGAGGAAAATGCAAAATACATGACGAAAATGTGTCCGGCCAGCTGCGGCATCTGCGACGGCGATGCGGCTCCCATGCCAGGAGACGGAGGTGACGATGAAGGCGAAGGCGATGGCGACGGCGACCGTCCGGTCACTCCCGGCGTCTGTGGAGGCACCTCATCAGCCTGGAGCATGACAAGCTCAATGGGTCTCATGCTCTTCTGCTGGCTCCTCGGCAGACAGTTTTGAATCCAACCTGAAGAACGTAGATGGCGCCCTATGTGGCAGTTGGAAGAGTACCCCAAGAGTATAGCACTATACTCTAAGAGATTACCTCACTGATTTTCATCTATGTAACTCTACAGATCAGTGGAGTACCTACGTAAAGATTAATGTAGGTTCTGAATGAGTACTGGACAGTGGTCTACACCTGCTTGGTGTCTGAACGAATAAAGTAGTCATCAACATATTATTTACCTTTACTTTCTCTAAGAAATTATCTTCGTTTTCAAGGAAATGAACAACTGTCACGATTTCATGGATAACTTGTTTAATCAAGAGCAATGTTACATAATCATTCTCAGATGTTGTTTACCCTTCATTAAATACTGCATTTAACTTCGTGGTATTCAATTTGATGTATTCAACACATGGATAACTGAAGTTACTACTCAAGAGCATGTTTTGTATATCGTAATCATTGTCTGCAACAATAATCTCCATATGTATAACTGTTTCAACATCTTTTCTAGATTTGTCTCGATGTAAGTTTATTGAAAATCATTATACATACAAAAACCACTGAAAAAAACTCTCCTTCCGAGCAGAATCGTTTCTTTTCTTTCTTTCTTGGGATTTGGGGATGGAAGGAGGGGACTCTGGCATCTGGATTGATTAGACTTTGACCACATTTTAGTTAAATCTGATTTTGTGGGACAAACTAGAATCATGACCAAGAAAGCAGTTCACACTTACAAGCTGAGTATGTGCAGATAAAGGCCATTGCAAACCCTCTTTTGCAATAGACTTAAAAAAACTGGATAGTCTTCATTGAAAACCAGTATGAATTGTGTTACTGCGGTGTATGTCGAAAAGTACCAAATGAATGTCTATTCTTCTCAGTCAAATTAACAAATCCATCTAAACTACTACTTTCTGCCTGGCTGTTTTCGACTTCTATTCCAATTGAAACATGAGTCCATGTTTTGAAAAGTGTATAATTTTGAGGTCATTGCAGTCCATTGCAAAAAGTTTATACACCTGTGTACAATGAAACTGTACGGATATTAACTGTAGAGGGCGAAAACCATCAATGACACAATGTCTCGATTGCTCTTTCTTTTTGTGAGTGGAAGCAAAGCAAGAAAAAAAAAATCATGGAGATCATCCAATAGGTTTGATTGAAGTCGGATAGAGTTTTCATTCTCTAAATAGTATTTTCTGAAATCTCCATTAACATCTTTTTGAAATTTAAGTAAGATTTTAGTCATAAAAAAGCAACCAACACTCATCCCTTTTCTCTCCTAGCGACGTTCCGCTAAAATACTCCTCCACAGCTTGTAAGAGATCGGCTTTCTTCTAAAAAGACACCATAAGGAAACCATTCGTAGTTAGTGACAAAACGTCACCACTAAGTAAGTAAGTCTAGTTGTCGGATTCAGAAAGCACAGAGTGATATTCATTTATGTCAAAACTAATTAGGCAGTTGACAGAAGGTTACTCCTGCAGAAAAAAAAAAAATCGGTTTTACCACCAAAAAATCTTCTTCGTCATTTTAAGTCAGACACTATTTTCATCATGACTATGATGTCGATAGGACTATTTTTTTTAAAAGAAGAGACTGTATCCTTTGTCTATGTACACGTAATACCTCTCTCTACCAAATGTTTTCGCTACTGTGCGTCTCTCAATTATGTTTAAGTTCTTTGTTATCAAAGTATTCACTCTATTTATCCCAGATTTGTTGCTATTTACGTGAATTATACCTCATGAGTTATATTGAATAAAATATTCTGTAAATAAACGGCATGGCAATTGCATTTCATTTTACACCGAGAATTACTTTTCCTTTATAGTGCGCTCTTATCACCCTTCATACGCTCATGAGAGTTTGGGGCTTACCAACTAAATGTTTTTTGTTGCATAAATTATAGACATTATGTTTTTAGTGTGTGCGATGTTGTGTGTGTGTGTGTGCGTGTGTGTGTGTGTGTGTGTGTGTGTGTGTGTGTGTGCGTGTGTGTGTGTGTGTGTGTGCGTGTGTGTGCGTGCGTGTGTGTGTGTCCTTCCTCTTTATACCCCTACCGTCACCACACGATACAGAACCATCATTGAGCTGCAGTTTGATGGTTCTGCCCACTGATCATGTTGATCTCGAGGATCCTGTGGTGTGGTTCTGCCTTTTCCAGACGCTTGTTATAGAGGGCGCGCTTGCTAGAATTTCGGAGATGTTTTGTCATTTCCGCCAGGGATACTTCCATTTCATTTTCTGCTATGTATTAATTAACTCAGCATTTTTATCTCAAGTAAAAGCTACGCCACTTTCAAGTTCCACAAACTTAGCAATTTCCGAAAGATATGCAAGGAGGATATGGAATAAGGAAGTTTTGGATTTGAAATCCATTTTTTTTTTTTTCGGTCGAAACTTTATTTTGCAAATTGTACAATTTTTGCTTGTTAGTTGATGAAACCCGGAAGTGGCTACCAGTAATGTAAGCTGCCCCCTCCCTCTTCTTCGGATTGTACATAAATGCATACTGAATATAATTTTTTTTTTGTCCAAAATTTAGTAACTACAAGACCCTCTTCTTAAGAATCGTAATTGAAAAGGTATGACAATTCTTAACCGTTTGACGAAATGATATAATGATATAACTGTTCATTTTTTATTTATAAAAATATAGAACATCTGAGTGTTTCTTTAAGAAGCATTCAGACTTTATTTGTAAGGTATACTTACCCAAGATCGAAGATGCTAGATGATCTCCACCATCTTTATTCCGAAGTAACTATGCAAGTAAAATACGATGTTAAGCGAGTGAATCAATCCAAGTATAGATCACGTATTTACACGCTCGTTTCCGCGGATAGCTTGCAAGCAGACTTCATCACTGCATGATTCGTGTATGTAGAATAAGCCGCACCGGCCAGGAATTAATGGCCGAATCAAGAGACGAGCTAATAAAGTAATATTTTGACCATTTTCAACGTATTTCGCCATACGAATCGGTTTTATTTGGACGTTTGAAGCAAGGCAAATGGGAAGGATTGCTAGTGGGTCTAGAATCCCTTCGTTGGTCCATGAAACAGCGCCCTCTTACATCCTGGGTCTGTTTCATCCACACCAAGCGCACCATCAACAAAACTCTGTGTAGAGTTCTGTGGCACCAACTTATTTTAGTCCGGTCCTGAAACTGCGAGGGGATGGGGGTTGCATGCTCAAACTCCACTCAGAGGTCCTTACAGAGGAATTCCAGTCCCGTTATTGGTTTTTATTAGTCTAATAAAAAATGATAGAATCGCAGGAGCACAACAGTGAAAAATTTGATCAAAATCGAATGAGAATCAGGCAAGGTGTGAAATTGTGAAGTTTCGCTAATTTCTGCAGTTGACATAAATATACAAATTAGCGAGTTGATGATGTCATCACTTCACAATTTTCCATTGATCATGTATAATGGACAAAAATAGACGAAAACTCAATGTTTCTGTTAGTAAAGTGTAAAACATAATGTTATTCCCAATATTCCTTCTTTTCAGACTAAACTTAGAACTGCAATTGAATTTCCCTTCAGGAAAGAACACGGTTTTAACCACTCGAAAAATCTACATGTTTGACATGTTTGATGAATCTACACCTAATCAAATGTAGTCCAGCTTAATCCAAAAGAAGGCGTGTCCAGCCCTCAAGCCCAATGGGGTTTACTTTGCAGAGGAATTCACCCTCATCAACCATTCCAAATTAACTTTTGACATGCTTATGTGGCTCATGAATTGTACATTCTGTCCAGTCATAGTGCAGCAGCTTGATACGAAAAGTTATGGTGCTCGGACTAGTCGATTTTGTTTACAGCCATACAGGTGTGACATTTGAATGGAAGTCTTGTGAGTGTTTCTATGACATCATCGGCTAATCTATAGGTAATCGTGTGATATACTTGCGTAATGCGATCGTTATCACTGTTATATACGTGAAAACATCCTATCATTAAAGACAAACATGAATAGAACTATTACTATATTATTTTTGCATGGTCTTTAAAACATCTCTTGGGTTTCCCCTAAATCCTAACTTAGATTTTCACTCATTATATATTTTGTATTGTCGACAAATTCAATACATTATGTTATAGACCTATCCTGCGTTTTTGGTGTGCCTGAAAAAAAAAAAAAAAAAAATGTGAGACTGGTCCGTCTCAGAAAAATAGAGTAATGCCGAGCTGTTTGTGTCCCCCTGAGCATGTTGATATATTGGGGTCCCGACCCACTCTCTCTTCAACCTTCCTCCCTATTTATTCAACTCTCGGGGGTTACATCTACGTGGGAGGGTTTGAAGGGGGGAAAGTGATTAAAGGTGCGTTGGTGGTATGAGGCTCATCCAGTTTAATAAAATCATTTGTTAATTCGTTGGTAAGTTAAGTTGCAGGATGGGTGATTTAAAAAAAATATGTCATTAAAAGGCAACACGAAATTAATGTCAATAATGAAAATTAATGTCAATATATTGATCGCCATAAGATCACGGAGATTATAACCAATAATATCACGTAGTGCATGATAAAATGTGGGATTTATTGCACTTGAATAATTTTATAGGAATAGTATATAACTATGAACAAAATATTCATATTTATGATCATATTTACGTCATGCCAATGGGAGACGAATAAAGAAGTGTTTTGAATAGCCCCCAATCGGAATTCAAGAGAAACATCAATCACTCAACAACAAAAAAAGAGATAGAAATAATAAAGATAATAGGAGAGGAAAGGAATGTGGACTTCACACGAAGATGTATAATGGGGCCCTATGTACAATCTGTCATCAAGTGACAAATTATCAGATCAAGCTTTTTCCGAAATAAGAGGGCTTTTTTCATCAAAACAACAGAGGAAACCATTCGTATATGCATGGAGATTTTTTAATCTTGAGGCACATTCTTCATGAATTACGTGGGAAGAAAGAAGAGAGGAGTATCTTGTGCGCATGTGCCAAAAGAGTCGGAGCGAATCGTGAAAACACTGGCCCTGGGCATATGAACAAATTATAAGAAATGTTCCATGTGCATTAAAGCTGGATAAAGAAATACGGTTACTAAGTATGCCTTTATAGAGAGTACCAAACATCCCCCAAATTTGTTAGAAAATGTACTTGAATTTCTAGGAGAAACAAGCATACACACACACACACACACACACACACACACAAATCTCAACCACGAAAAGTTTGCCATGCTCTGTTATAAAATCACGCCATTTCATATTCGGTTTTGAGAGTTGTGCCTGGCGTTTATGTTTTCTCCTCGCATTTTATAACAGTAATAGGAATATACTGAATCTCGTTTCCCCTTTCTTTTTTTTCTGTACAAAGCGCTCATGCGGAGAGGTAAATCATGGAGGAAACATAAATGAATGCTGTGCCTTACTTTTGTTATTTCAGCTGATCTGACCACATTTTTCTTTTCAACGGTGTACTCCCTACTGCGCACTCCGATAATAGAAATGCTCAGTCGAAGGAACGAAATAAATAAAAAAAAAAAAGAGAGAGAGACGTGGGGAGGGA
This sequence comes from Diadema antillarum, assembly GCF_040938485.1. Taxonomy (NCBI): domain Eukaryota; kingdom Metazoa; phylum Echinodermata; class Echinoidea; order Diadematoida; family Diadematidae; genus Diadema; species Diadema antillarum. The sequence continues at coordinate 264,496 of NW_027272976.1, forward strand.
AATATTACCAAGTTCAGTTCAGTTTGCCGTAACATGAGGTCCTTGTTCGGTTCAGTTCAGTTCTGTTCTGTTCTGAAAAACAAAGATGTTTTTCAACTTCAGCAATGGAACAATGCTTGGGACACATTGGAAGTCGTCCCCAGCGATCGACGGACCGTGTATAATGAGTTGTGAAAAATAACAGCAGTAATAACGAGGAATGGCTCGACGGCAGCAAAATTAAACTGTTCAATAACTTTTCGCCTTTCAAGGCTTTTTTTTAAGACTCCAGAGCTCAGAGAAGATCTTCGGAGAGAGAAAGAGAGGGGGGGGGGGGAGGAGGGAGAGACAGACAGACAGATAGACAGACAGACTGAAAAACAGACAGACAAATTAAAAAGAGGGACACATTATATCAACCGGCCTTGAAGATTCTTTACTTTTAACACCATTTTGCACATAAAAATGTAATCGATTAATCACGATGTACCTACCGATGATTCATCCTAGCAACTACATGTACAAATATTCTTGTCAGAGTAAGAAACTGTTCCCGCGGTGTCTCGTATTCGTTTTGCTTTTTTTTTTAATCTTTTAGATTAATAAAAAGAGGTCAATTTCCCAGATAGTCGCAAATTTGTATCATCATCCTCAATGTACGAGCTTAAAAGACGTCACATTATTATTTGGTATGCTGTTTAGATTTGAGTGAAACTATAGGCGAATTCAAACCACCGAATTTCCCTAACCCATCTGCCTCATCGTCATGAATAGTCACTTACACGGCAATGTCTGTGGGGGTGTAGGTGCGGGATTCATGTAAACGGACAGGGGAAATAAGAGAGATACATGTATTATATCTCACATAACAAAACGCCACTGTGTCACCATCTCCATCTCCACCAACCCCCCCCCCCTCTTCTGTCTTGCCCTCTCTCGCTCTCCTCTGTTATACCCCACCCCTCTTTCAACTCCGAACTACAAGCAGGACTGACGCACGGTGTCGCCATTACGTCTTGAATTGTCATCGGCAGGTTCAAGGTCAAAATCGCTTTACATTCTTCTGCCAGCAGGCTGCCACTTTACAGACGTTCCGTTTACCGGGAAAAAGGGGTATGACGGAGACATATTTTCCGGAATTCGAAATTCTTTCGCAACGAAGGAAACAACCAAATAAGTACAGAAATTGACCTTGATATCATTCCTGGCGACTTGGAACGGTATGGGTTGTTTGTGAGTTGGCAATTATGCAGACAGATAATAAAAGTGACCAGTAATGAAAATGCAATCAGCCAGCGAGAAGAGGGAAAACTGTGGATCAGGGGCAGACGAATAAAGGGGAAAGAAAAATTTACATTTTGCAGTCCATCTTTCAATGTGAACTCCATTACCTCGTATTCAATTCATAATGTCAACAAGACGACGGTCAAGTATAATACAGCATTGGAAAGTTCTGTCAAAGTCAGACATAAAACTGTGAAATTTTACCTTTAAACATGTTCGACAAACTGTTATCTTCAACTTGCCTGCGCATAAACATTCATTAGATTTCTTTTGTAAGAAAAACAAATCATAAAAGACAACCATGTTATAGTTGTTTTTGATATGTGAAGTAAAAATCAAACAATCAGAGTAATGAGAGGTTTCATCAAAGGCATGGTGTAGTTTTGGTTGACATGGGGCCTCAAGTTTCCAACTTTTTGTGAGACAATTAGCAACTATACTTATGAAATGATTATGAAAGAGCGTAAAGTTCTAAGAGGAATTCAGAGTTTATTTGATGGAAATTGGTTTGCAATGGCCTAGACATCCAAAAATAAAGAGGTCCTAATAAAATGTTGGTCCCAGATTCTGTTAGGTCAAAAATAAACAAAAACAAAATAGGTGTATATGGATGGCCAATATAAATTGTCTCAATTGCAAGCTGAGAAGCTGGTTGGTGAGTCATATGTCTACACAAAAAAAAAAATCATGTGGTACGATTACTGATGGATAGCCTGCCTGCCCCTCCGTAAACGTATAAATTAGTGGTTACGTTTGAAATATATTCTATTCAATGGTTTGCTTCGTGTAGTCAATATAGTGAAGATAACAGATCATAATCAGGGATTATTTCCTTCTGATTGAAAGTGGATTAATGGACAGTCCATCTGAGAGCCGATGGGCTCCAGTTCAACTATACATTCGTGCACATGAGCCATATCTAATTAATGATGTTGATGATACCACCTTCGCATCACATCGAGGTTGGCATGACAACGCATCTCAACAATGGGCTGAGCAACCTCCATCTGAATTCACATGCGGTGACTCAATATGCTTTAGATAAATTACCTTGATGAACTCCTGCCCATATATAATTCAGACATTCATTGATCCAACTGCTACGAAAAAAAAAATGAAGATGGTTAGAAGGTGAATCCTTCGATATAGCGCATTTCATTTTGCTCATATATTGACACACACACACACACACACACACACACCTATACAGAAATGTCGTTATATGGATGTCAATTAGTAAAATGCATCTCATGATAACTATTTCATATGACCAGCAGGCAATTCCTTTCCTACCTAGCAGACCAATTTGGGAGAACATTTCGAAAGAATGATGCCATTAATGAGAATAATAATAATAATAATAATAATAATAACAATAATGATATTAATATTAATAATAATAATGATAATAATAATGATAATAATAATAATCATAATAATAACAATAATAATAATAATAACAATAATAATGATAGTGATAATAAGATCTTTCAAAATCCAGAGTAGCCTCTTCATTGTTGCCACTGCTGTATCAGAGGACCCTGCTGTTATTATTACCCTAGCGAAAAGAACGAAGAAATAAAACAAAGGAGGAAGAATGACAAAAGCCACAAAAAGTGAGGGAAAAGGGGGGGGGGCATTCTTCATAAACCAATTACAAAAAGATCATAGCAAGTAAGCTTATGATGCATATATATATAATTATGTTTAACTCGTCATAGTTCCTTGATCATTACCTAAATTTGGAACCAGTTTGTGAAAATGGAAAGGAAAGACTTGGGAGACGCAATGTGTATTTTGTGTGTTCTTTTCTGTGTGTGAGCAGAAAGAGAAGGCAAGGAATTAAAACATCATACCAGTATAGAAGAAGAAAGGAAAGGGAAGCAAACACAGCACACATATCTTTAGAAAGCTTTACACAACTGAGCTTTAAACGCAAAGGGACACGGCAGGAGGTAATCCAATCCGTCTACGCAACAGAGCGTAGCAGCTACTCCTTATACACACACACAAAAAAAAAGATTTGGTAAAGGCCGAGCACAGATCAACCCTTGCGCCCTCGGAGACCTGAGCAAAATTCTATTTAAAACTTTAATAGGCAAAATGAGATTCAAATTCTACGTTAAATGTTAAGAGGACGTCGGCACAAGACACTTTCCTTATCTCTCTGACAGATAATCGCAGCGAGCACATCATCAACAAAACAAAACAAAACCAAAAAATGTGAAAGTTCTGTTTGACTATGGAACCGGCCTGAAAAGCAATCATCTTTGAGAGACCCATTGAAGACCTCCAGCGCGAGGGAAAAAACAGAAGTAGAAAAAAAAAATGGAAGCTCACACTTGAACAGAGAAGGACCATCGAAAGCGCCTAAAGCCGCTGTCCTATATTCAAGACAGCGGGAGACTGACCCCGGCTCAAGCTGAGCAGTTGTTCTGAAATTTCACTGAAGCTTCCTTATTATTCGTATTTTTGTTTGAAGGTAGGCATCTTTCTGTGAGGATGAAGGCAGAAGGACGGCTTCTCTTGCCTCTCTCTTCTGTTCAGTGCTGTCTTGGTTTGTTAAAAAAAAAGAAAAAAACTTTGTTGGGTCGTTTTCGAGCGAGTGGGGTGCGCTTACATGGAAGGGGTGAGAGCGCTTTTCTTGCTCCAGCCTGTGTTGAAAGCAGCAGCAAGCGCGGATTTGGTGGCGAGCGGAAACAATCCATCCTTTGCCTTGCGTAATTGGCTCTTCGATTGGATTGCTCCTAATCAGCTCCGCGCTACCTACTTCCGCTTCGCTAGCTGTCAGCCGTAATAGGCAGTCTCGTGTGTGTACAGCTCTCCGAAAGGGGAAGAAAATAATAACCCTAAGCAGTAGCTAAGCTTGTTATTTTAGTGGCACAAAGAGAGCTGGTCTGAACTTCTCCTGACTGTGTGGTTAGATTTACCGGTAAGAGACAGGAGTTCAGTCTTGTGCGACATGGCTACACGGCTATCGCGATTTCTCTCCCGGGCGCGATCGGGTGCGTCTAGAGGTATGAAACCGCAGACGACACACGATGTCTACGCTTCCTCGTACCCGCTCCCCGCTGCCTCGGCTACTGAGACATCGAGAACCACAGGGCCTGGTTCCTCACTGGTCCAGCCCCAACCTGTGCGAACTGAAAGTTGTCCACTGGATCACAGGGACGTTTCCACTGGAACCTGTCCCATTAGCAACCATTCTGAAATTGCCCATTCGAGGATTGGACAGACGGACCATGCAAAATCTTTCGAGGATATACCTGGACCTAAAGGATGGCCTTTTCTCGGAACCCTGGGAACCTATCTCTCCGGAAAAGGACTCGAGAGGATCTATGAACACCAGGTAAATGAATGGAGTTTCATCTATATCATTTCTCAGCAGTAAATATACGTAGCCACATGTCACAAATAACGTTCACGACTGAAGCAATTTTGATTATAAAGTGGACTGAACGTTCAGTTTCATAAATTGCATCACGATCAACCTATGCCCATTTTGGATTGTAAAAAAACCCTCCTGTGGGTGGATCTGAGGGAGGTCCCGTCTCCCTTGTCTATTTGATACATTTCCTCTGCACAGAAAAAAAGGGAACTTTAAAGTGAAACATGCATCTGTTTTGCCGGAAAGTGTTTTAAAAGAAAAAAAAAGTTGGTTTGATCAGTCCATTTCGCTAGTTTGAAATATTTCTGTTGTTTTGCGCCAAGATGGTAAACAAAGATGGATCGTGAACACTGATGACAGATGTAGTGCTGCTTCTCCAAATCTTCTCGTGTTTGAGTGATGGATTTCTCGAAAGCGAAGTCCTATTAATTAGTATGTGTAATATAATAAGCAAATAATCAATGTTGGTGAAGGTGATGGGACAAACTACCACTTCCGAGGCGATCTGAATGCGTACGCTATCTTTCCTCAGCTGCGCTTCGGAAAGATAGCTACATCCAGATCGCCTCGGAAGTGATAGTTTGTCCCATTACCTTCGCCGACGTTGATTTATCAGTATGCTTACTGTCTTGCGTTTTGTGTTCACACGACTATGTCCAAGTCTAGTTCATCTTTCTTTCGTCCTCTGAACGTGATGAATAGTACATCATACCCCTCAGAAGCTTTAATCCTCTTCCTTGCAGTGATCTTATTGACTACAACGTTTGCCAAGAATCATGTTGTCAGTAGAGCATCATTATTATTATTTACAATATTCACAATGCACTCTCCAAATTGATGCATTCTCCTGTCAGTTATCAGTGCTTGACATAACGGCTTTAAAGGGATGGTACAGTATTGGTGGAGATGAGAATTGGGCTTTTAACTTTTTGCAAGATACCAAGAAAACACTTATGATATAGTACAGAGCATACCATTTTAAGAGGAATTTAAAGCTTATTTGATGAAAATCGGGTTCGGAATGACTGAAACATCCAAAACAAGGTAAAACAAAGCGGTCTTAATTAAGTGTGCATAGGTCCCACACTTAATTAGAATCTCCCTTTTTTGGATATCTCAGCCATTTCAAAACCAATTTTCATCAAATAAACGTTGAATTCCTCATAGAATTACATGCTCTTTCATATTTCATAAGAGGTTTCTCATTGTCTCACCAAAAAAAAAAAATAAAAAAATGTTAGAAACCTGAAATTAGGTTTCAACCAAAACTATATCATCCCTTTAATGCCAGCGGTTGCCATCGAGCATCTACAGGCGCTTGATGCGTTCGGATTTCAAACAGCATACACTGTACTGTCGTCCCTGAAAAGTCCGGATCCAAGATGGAGATGGTAGCTCCATGCCGGGTCCAAGTAGTAACGTACATGGTACAATAAACTGTTGAATAAACTGTAGTAACTGCGTAGGTGGCGAGCGGACACCTGTTTTACTGTCATTTTCTACTCATCGCTCCAATTTCGGAAGAAAAAGCACAAGCAATTAACTCATATTGTTGGTGGAATAATGATTGTCGACCCACCAGTCTTTCTCACCAGTGAGGTGGGCTACCCCCCCCCCCTCTTTTCTTAAAGTCTTTGTCGTCTTATGACCATAGTGTGAAATAAGAACAGCTACAAACTATGCACTAACATCAGTTATATTTTCTAATTTTATAGCATTGTTTACACCATATTGTTTACTTCAAGGCGGAACAGGTAATTATACCGATGAAATATCAATTAGAGTTTCAGTCTTTGTTCTTGCGCATCATCATTCAACGTTTCCATGGTAAGTGTTGGTATGTTCTGAAGACAGATTATGGCAGCTTTCCAAGCAAAAGGTGACGGTGAGGTGTACAGAAGGATGCAGTGAATATGGTTATTGCAGTCGTGTTGTCGATAATTTGACAACCAGAAATAACTAGCGTGTTAAAAAAAATAAGCACGAAAAACTCGTTTGAAATTTCCACTTTCCTCGCCCATTTTAGCTGGTAGACCAGCAAAAACTAAATATTCACATATATACGATTCTTCTTGGAACCCTTGTTCGTTTCGTTTGTTATGGGATTTTGTTCTTCCTTTCATTCGTCTGGCCTTTAAATCCTTAAACAAGGAGGACTTGTCCCGCGTCAACAATGTTGGACATTCGAAAAGAACAATCCCTTTCTTGACCCTGTGAAATTTGGGCTGGTAAACAAAGGAGCGTGCCGTTAGGGGGAGAAACGAGAATGAATCATAGAAGAACAACGCACAAACAAATCAGCAATCACTATACGTGGAAAAGCCTATTGACTGACCGATTTCACGCATGGCGGTCTGTCTTATCGGTGACTCGCATTGTGACGTCAGAATTCGACGGGACCATCTTTCCTGTCCGATCGATAAAATGACGTCGTTTCCGCCCAATCTTGTTATCAGAGTTCTCTTTTTAGTAAACTGACTTGATAACCGGAACCAAAAGACGCAGTTTCGAAATGCTAGTTTGTAGTGGAAGATATGAATCTCAACATGCAGACCATACACACTAAACCTTCAGTGGTTTTACAGCTGGTCGGAGAAAATCAATGTCAATTTTAGTCATCTCACCGTGTTCACAGTCTAAATGTCAAATCTGAATATGAGGTGTCAAATAATAGTGACAGCTGAGAAAAAAAATGACAAAAACATTTGTATTGAATTGTAACATCAGATGGGAAGATGTGAAGTGGGCAGTTCCAGCGTTACGGACATTACATTTCAGACAAAATTTGCAACTTCAAAAGGTCATTAAGATAACAAAATATTTTCATTCTGAACTCATACAATGGAATCACTCACATATGAGGCTAAATCATAAACAGTAAAAATTTCAATCCATTTCACCACATCATATGGCACTTACTGTATAAAATGTTGGCCGTTACGGACATTACATTTTTTGGACATGACTTTTTGCATGCCTATACAATCATTGAAAAGTCTGTGAGTTTAAGCACATAATTAGACCAATGTAGGAATAAATTGATAGGTAAAGAAATGTTTAAAGAAAATAAAATCAAATTCAGTGAAACAGATGGCACATGTACCTCCTATAGCCATAATTGTGGTGTTACGGACATTACATTCTAAGCGTTACGGACATTACAGATTTGTCCACTTTCATCAAGTGGCAGGAGTCACATGCAAATATTAATATTTTTTATCCTTTTCACTTGGATGGTAATCAATACACATTGGACAATGCTACTATAGCCCTTTCAGGAGATCTTTTATTTCAGGAGTTGCCAATTTGAGGACTATTTGGTCAGTATGGACCCCTACTTTAACAATTTGTTGACTTTTCTATCATATTGGAATTTAATCAACTTATTTAATGCCTGCAATAAAGTTGTGATCTATAAATAACATACAGCTCAGCCTTTTGACTTTCTAATATGATATTCAAACTTTTAATTACTCAAAATGTAATTTTAAAGAAATGTTACGGACATTACACGTTTTATTCACATCTACATAGCCATCACTGAGCATAACTCTGCACGAATAAACAATTTTTATTTTAATCAAAACTAATGCATAATCAAAATCAAATAAAATAATGGTTCAACAAATGCTCAGTATGTATTTTTACACAATGAATGTTTAGTTTTACTTTCTTTTTCCCCCAACAGTTTGTTGAAGTACAACAGTCTTTTCCAGGGTCAGAAAAGTCTTTTTTGGAGAACATTGTTTATTCTGCTTCCAAATCAATCACCTTGGAAGCAAGAAAGGTGTTCTCGACCACTTGTTGGAGAGGGTCTAATACTAATGATTCCATCCTGTTCTAAAAATGGCTCTCCTTCACTACACTCAAGGAAATATTCATGGATCCTTGTCTTTTCAAAATTTCATAATCGATGGACTGTCCTCATTACATAAAGTCCAACCTCAGTTATCCAGCAATCACTTTTCTGGATTGCTCTATTATCCAGATAGGGACAGGCACATTATTTTTTTTTTGCATAATTCGGTGCAAAATATGACTAAAAGTACATATCACTTTTTAATTCTTTACAAGGTAATTGTGATTCAGGACATAAATAGGGCTTTTTACACTTGTGTTTCTTAACCCTGGACTTTCTCTGACCCAGGACTATCGTTAGTCCCGTACCAATTTTTTCAGCTTTTTACACTCGCCAATTAGTCCCGTACTATCTCTTGTCCGGGGCTAAGGAGAAAACTGACCTTTTTACACTCGTATTTCTTAGCCCCGGACTTTCCAACCCACATGAATATTCATAATTACGCTGTGTACTGTACACGTACACGCACGCACCGGCAGCGCTTGATTACCTCGTTTCTGATTGGTCAGTGAGGGTCCGACTTCGTCTCCGTCGCTTAGCCCAGGATTATTTTTTCGTTCTGTTTACACTCACTTGCTTGGCACCGCAATTGCGGTGCTAGCACCGCAATTGCGGTGCTAACCCCTGCTATTTTGCAGGGCCAGATAGTACCGTACTATCGGTGGGGCTAGCCCACTTTGGCAAAAACGAGTGTAAACAGAAAGTGGGCTAAGGATAGTCCCGTCCCAACGGTGGGGCTAAGGCCCCCCCTTAGCCCCACTGTTGGTCCGGGGCTAAGCAAAAATTTACAAGTGTAAAAAGCCCTAATGTTCGCTATGGTACAACATTATATTTCTAACAACCAAAATACTGTTGCTAGAAGGAATAATGAGGAAGTGTATTTCATTCACATTCAATTTGATTTCCACATTATTGAATAACAAAACATGAAATTTTCATGTACATTATAATATTGAATAGTCAATAATGTCCTACACAATTTGCCTACAAGTGTCATGCGTGGGCTTATCTCCCTTAACCAGCAATATCATTTTATCCAGATGGCTACCGTTCAGGACATGGTTAGAACTTGAGGTTGGACTGTACAGTATTTCTAGTCAGACCACAACTGACCATACATTGTGTAAAAGGCCTTGTCCAGAGATGTTTTTGACTGTTTCTCTTCTTTAACATTGTTTTAACATACATTCTTGCCATCATAGTATAATTACTCAACTTGATATGCTGTTGCTGTAAAGATAGCTTGCATCCATGTACACATATTTGATGGGAGAAATAAGTAGACACAAGAAATAAGATTGTAGAGGAATGCAGAAGATTAGTCAAAACCTTGTTTAAACATTGCACATGTTGCTGAGTAAAGTCCCAAATCAATTTTCATGCAAGGGCTAGGGCATTCATTGTGACAGATATCAATATTGTAGGGTAGAATCCAAGCTATTCCTAATAATCATATGTAGCTAATACTTTTGCCACAAATGTGTAATGTCCGTAACGCATTGGTTATGTACAACTCGTAATGTCCGTAACGCTTTTTAAAAGGAATTATGCAGGTTCCCGAAAAACTGTGGGGACATGTTGTGTGATATCACATTTTAGCTTTGCATTTGAATTTAGAACAAAATTAGCCCAAAACACAGTGAGTTACAAGAACTTTTACATCTAAAACGTTACGGACATTACACTTTGAAAGAGGTGAAAATTCAAAAAATTGAAATGCTCATCTTTTAAGAAAGAATTATTTTCTTTCAATACCAAGGAGGATGATGTAAAAATGAGTCATCAGCTTTATCATAGCATAAAAATGGTTGCCTGAAAGTCATTTTATAGGGAAAATTTCTACTTCACAAGAATTACATACAAATTATACTGAATTTTTCTGCAATGTCTTACAAAAAACACACAATTTCAATACCTAAAAAAATTACATTTTTTCCAAATTGTACCAAATTTTTTCATGATATCAGTTTGATATGACCCTTCCTGAATACTTTCCAGGGTAAAACAAAGTTGTTCCTTGATTTTCATTTTTCCACCCTCGGGTAACATTTTTCACGGAATTGCCCATATGCAACGTTACATGCGCTGTATCTGTATGTGTGTCTGTGTGTATGAACATAATAGAGAGATAAACGGTGTGCCTTCCACATTCAACATTTTTTGTAATGTTCGGCTATCACGTTTTAACCAGTACATTCAAGTTCCATCTTCACTTCTAAATGTGCATCCAGTAAGAATCGAAATGTGGTAAGGGCCTTTTTTTGTGACTATGCAGAACAATATGTAGTCATCAGATAAAATACGCTCGAAAACACAGATCGGTTTGTAACCAAAGGTCGCGCCACCTTTGACCATTCAGACGACTGAAATTTGACGCATGCTCTTCCATTCCAAAATATTGCCATCTGCACGGAAATTGCAAATACTTCTGTCTTGGGAGACTAATGCATTCGGCAACGGTATGGAATTCGAAAATACATTTCATGTGTACAGTTTTTCATTTAAATTGGCAATACGAAAATGGCTTGAAATTGCTTTTCCCTCTCAAATCTGCCAAATTGATTGAAGACTTCATTCGTCAACTCGTTAACGGGGTATTTTTTAACCTGTTTGTGTCACAGGCAAAATCGGTATAAACAGCGTCACCCATCTTTTACTTTCCGTTCACACCACATTCCATGCTCGTAACTAGAGAAGCACATGCGAAATTGCGGTACCATTTTATTCATTATTTTTTGAACTTCAGACCGTCAACCAGTCGCCATCACTTATGATCATCATCTCTGCAAGACCTTTAATGTGTTCTCCAATATCACAAGTCAGATTCATAAGCTGGGAAGATACATGACTATAATTATCGAAGTCAGCCCTTCCTCATGGCCACCGCCCCCCCCCCCATGACCACAGCCCTCCCCCGCCGAAATGTCCTTGAAGTATAAAATTTATATGATTTAATGTTTTAAGGAGCAAGAGGAAGGATCAGGAAAAAGAGGGGAGGGCGCGGAGAGAGGGAAGGGGGGGGGGGGTAATGGGGGCCGTGGAACAGCTGATATATACGGAATTTTGAATTTCCGTGCATGAAAGTTATCAGATGAATGTTTCATTTGCCTTCTCTACCATGTCTTCCAGTTAAACACATGAGTCGAGCTTAACTTTATACCGTTGATTGCGCCAACTAAAAGAATCAATGTGCATGTGCGTATTATTGTTGATGATGTTTTTGCCTCGTATTTTGTGATGATGGTGGTGGGGGTGACGATGATGAGAATGATGATGATGATGACGACGACGATGATGATGATGATGATGATAATGATGATGATGATGATAATAATGATGACTGTAGTTTAGTGACAATGGTCTTGCAGCTGGAATAAAGTTTTCCAACGTCATGATTGCCTACTCGAGAAGCCAGTTCAAGGTTGCCTTTCTACTAGTAGGCCTATTACTGAAATTTCTATTGTGGATTTTCATTTCAAGCAATAACTTGTGGTACCAGGTAGATCACCTTCGATGGGTTAGATGAACAATTGTCTGCGTTGAAACGCATGCAAGTTGGAACAGGGAGTAATCGAACGCAGAAACTGTCACCTGAAGTATCATGATCATATCAAAAGGACCTCAAGAATTATGTCATTGGTCTTGTCTGTATGTGTGTGTGTGTGTGTGTGTATGAGTGTGCATTTGTGTCAGTACAGCTGTATCACTAAACTGCATTTTTTTTTTGTATAGAGTTTGTTCTGTTTCTTTTATCTGTCATACCCTGTAGGGAGGTACACTCAACCGTATGATTATTTGTAGCAGAGAGGGGGAGCAATTTTTGTAACTCTCATCATGTTACGGAGGAAACAGGGTGCGGAATGTGGAAAGAAAAGCGAAAAGAAAAACATAGCAAAACAGTCGTAAGACGGATGGCGCACACATTGTCGTAAATCAATTTCGACCGCTCGCTGCGTTTTCAACTCTGTGACCTAAAAAATAGAGCAATGCTATACATGCATAGCAAAGTGGAGTCACCATCCAAAAACACCCGCTCCCCTCCCAATTTTTTAACCGGTTGAAGTAGCAAGGATAGACCATGGAGGTAGAAAACATACCTCCATGGATAGACGAAGGCAGGAGGTGCATGGGAATCAATATGTTTAATACATGTACTACTGTATACGTCATAACAGGTAGGTGGAGGTGTGTGTGTGTGGGGGGGGGGGGCGGTCCTTCCCTTCCTTTCTATTGTCCCAAGTCTCCTTGAGCAAATAAAAGGCTAAGTTTGTGTACAATTCACGTTAGTTAGCCATGTATTCATTGGCTTTTCGCTTCTTATAATATGACGAATGGACGCAATCAAGTCCCAAACAAGCCCCTAAACGCAAAACAAACACCAATTCAGAATTTAGTTTTTTTTTTTCCAGTTGCAACATTTCAGATGTATCCTGCAGATAGTTATAGAAGTGATTCAGATCCACAACCTTCAAAAGTGCCGTCGTTTATTTATTTATTTGTCTATTTATCTCTACTATTTATCTTTTCGTCTATCTGCACGTCGACTCTGTCTATGTTTGTATGTGATTGGGATTGAGAAAATATTTGAAGGTTTCGTGTTGTCTAGAATAAAAGTGATTAGGTGTCCAAAGTCGTCGTGAAAACATTCAAGTAAAGCATCCAAGTCATGAAGATCTTAGAGTATTTAAAGGGAACAAAACCCAAAGAGCAATGTGGTATGAGTGAAAGCAGCAACATTAGAAGAACACTTCAGTGAAAGTTGAGTAAAATTGGACAATCGATGCAAAAGTTGTGAATTTTTAAAGTATTGGTGTTGTAATCACTGGATAAGGAAACTACTTCAGTTTATGACATCATGTGTGGACAAAAATATAAAGAAAATATAAAGAAAATTCAGCATGCTTTCACTAATTGACTTGCCTCTTTCAGAAAGCAGGGGGAATGATACCTAATAACATATGTCAGTAACAAACTGATAGAAAGTGCAATTTTCATGAAAAATGAATGTTTGTGGAATTCTCCTTATACTTTCTTTATACAATTGTTGTCCACACATGACGTCATGAACTCTAGTAGTCTCTTTATCCAGTGATTACAACACCAAAATCTAAAAAAAAAATCATAACTTTTGCGCCGATTGTGCGATTTTTGCTCAAACTTTCACCGATGTGTTCTGCTAATGTTGCTGCTTTCACTCAATCCACATTGCTCTTTGGGTTTTGGTTTCCTTTAACTTGTCTAAATCAAAATGACACATTGAGCTTTGGGAGCTGAATGCGAATCTCCAGTTGACGAAAATTTAGGGCCTATACCTCTTCGCTTCAGAAGGCAGATCGATTTCTTATTTGACACCTATCGTTAGCAGCTTAATCATATCTAATTGATCGCGTAATGAGTTCTTTAGAATCAAACCAAGAGCATCACTCAACCTCTACATGTATTTTTTCAACAAGGCAACCACGCAGGTGTACCAAACTCTACATGAATACTGCTTAGTTAGGTTGTCTGTCAAAGGATAGGATTCGACAGGTCTTGATCTATCATGATAGTAAAGGCTAGATGATTGAAGGCAGGTGAAAATTAGTTTGGTTTTTTTGCGTGTGATGATTTGACTTCATGTCAATTATGGCTGTTGGTTTATTGTTTAGCATTTTGGTTGTGGTGGTTTTTTTCTAACATCATTATTTCTGTCGTTTGGAATTAAGGAGAGATCTAATTTTTAGCGTATGCTGCACTCCCGCCTGCGCGTTCGACAGATCAGTTATTATTTTTGTCGGTAGGTGACAGCATCCTCACACCAAGTCCGAGGCACGTCGGAACGGGGGTACTCCTGGCATGCCTTGGCGGGAATTAACGTCAGAGAACGCCACGTCGCACATTGGACATAGGTGTGCTGGCATTCTTTTTCTCCAGGTAGGCCCTACAGCTGGCGGCGTCAAACTGTTTGTCCCCACGAGTCGCGACAGAATGTCAAGGTATTAGGTGACGTGCAGATGCAGCAAACCACATAGGCCTATAGATTAGCATTGTCACATTTAAGGGCCAGTAAGAAACCACGACGACTTAATTTCTAGAGGAAGTGGATGCAAATTTAGAGCTTGAGAGTAGAGATTTATATATCATACAGATATCGCCTTTTAGAGGTGTAATGTAACACTTGACATTCCCGTGGGAGTTACTGAAATCCTTGCATCTGATTGGTTGAGAGCAAATTTGTCGTAGAAATGTGGCAGTTATTGCTGGCAACAAGTTTTATGAAACGGGAGCCCGATCAAGCTTGATATCGTGTTCGCTTGCTACAAAAAAAAAACAACAACAACAACAACAAGCAGAAATCAAAACACACAAACGTTCAATTTGCTCTGTGTAGTGTCAAAAAGGACTAAAGTCTGTAAAAATTTATCATCATCTCGATGTCTGATACCGCCATACTAAATATACAGAAATGCAGAGGTGTTTAAAGGGATGGTATAGTTTCGGTAGGGATTGGGCTTCAGGTTTCCAACTTATTTGTGAGATAATGAGAAACTTCTAATGAAATATGAAAGAGCATGTAATGTTAAAGTGGAATTATTCAAAGTTTATTTGATGAAAATTGGTTTTGAAAAGGCCGAAATATCCGAAACAAAGTAATCCGAATAAAAAGCGGGACCCATCTCTTATGAGGATGTCTCAGCCATTTCGAAACCGATTTTCATGAAATAAACTAATGACTTCCTCTTAGAATTGTATGCTCTTTAACATTTCATGAAGTGGTTTCTGAGTATCTCACAAAAAGTAAAAAGCTAAATCCTCATCTCAACCAATACTATACTATCCCTTTAAAAGCAGGGTTTCTAGAAACTTGAAACAAAAGAGTAAACCTGATTTCATCGTACTCGTCTCTTTGCAATGACCTTATATCGTAACTGCGTCGTTGTTTAAGAAGAGCTCCAGTTCCATCTTATCAACTCTGCTTTTTGATACACAGAAGACTGAACAGCTGCTGTTGGGGGCGGAAGAGTCGAGTGTGGGGAAAGTGCAACGATGACATGAATAACTACAGGCAATGTGAATATAGGTCCATAGAGGGCGAAGAAAAGAGATAATTCGAATAATCAGACAGCGAACGCCCAGCACGATTGTCGTTCTTCGTACATGTCTCCCGACACGATTCATTTCCGGCGTGTTAAACGTGCCTTGCTCATTAGAATTCAATTACGCCACCTAATCGGGACGGGAAACTTCCCTTTATGGCAGTCCCAAATCGTGTTCTCTTCAGATCTTCAGAGGATGTCTGCATGACATACCGACGCATATCGATCGCGGAAGAGAGTATAGTTGATTTTTATCGGGGGTAAAGGCTCGGGTTTCCATCTCCAAGGGTTTGTTTCCATGGAGATTAGTTAAGCCGATGATAAACGGTTCGCGATATTATTAAAGAAGATCTAAAGAACTTTCGTAAGATTTAGATAATTGCATGAATAGTGCAGGGCATTCCCCGCGCGGCGAAACATTACCGCCTTCGTGTGTCGGAAGATGAAAGGGGGGGGGGGGGGATAATATGGGGTCTGATGCTTCGAATCACCCTCAAATTTGGCTCCGCCGTGCAGTATCCCACGAACATGCGACATCTGGATCGATTAGCGTAGAGTCGAGAGTGTGGGTCTATTTCGATGTGTTTTGATTTGGATTGTCATTTCCATGGTGTTTCATTAAACTCTACAGCCTGTATACAAAACGCTCTATGTAGGCGCACTGTGGCGTAGTGGAAAAGACTTCTGACTCTCAGTATAAGGACCCGAGTTCGAAACCAGTCTGGAGCTTATGCGTCCTTGGACAAGACGATTTGTACCCACCGTGGTCATATTTATAAAAAAAAAATAGAAGGCGTTATTCATCTAGTCTTCTGCAAAGTGCTTGTATGAATGGACGAATGAAATATGTTTCTTGACGAGTTTTGTAATGACAAATCGCAATCGAAATATTAATGTTAACAGTTAAATTTGTGGTTATCTATATGCTTCGAGATAGGGGGAGATACAGAAGGAGACAAAAGTGTGTTATGTAATAGCGGAGCGGCGCCTTTAGTCTATGCTATACACCCATCATGATTATGTGCTCAATTTGCAGAACGAAAGATCTCTATTTGATTTTACATGACTTCTCAAGCATGAGTGTATATTACAAGAACTGGCATTAGTATAACCATGGTATAGCAAATGCCATGGATAAACCATGGAGGTAGAAAAGAGATATTTCTACCTCCATGGATAAACGAATGACCATGCAGGGGGATGGTCGTCTCCCTGGGCGGACACCAACATCACGAGAGTCCAAGGCGTCTCCGAAGTGAGTCTTGTACTTCGTAGAGCCAACTTGCGGCGAGGCAAATTACATCTTGTAGAGTCATCATTCATCTTCATTCCAGTTTTATATTTACGCTTCATCCCATATACTATGGTTAAATCCACAAATGCCTGTTGTCATTTACTCTCAGTGAAAATGTGTGTATCTATACGTGGTTTAAGTACACACACGCACTCACACATTGTTTTAGTGAGATGTGATGGAAAGTATGTATTTGATATCAGTCATTCTGATTAGATGTAGTAGTACATGCTATATGATTTCAAGCAACTTCATGATTGTTATTATGTACATGTGCATCTATTCTGGATGGAAAATATTACGAAAATAATAAAAAAGTACATTCTTCCATAGTACATAGTTTGCAAACAGAACGTCGTGTGGATCACTCTGAACAAATTGGCCTTTGTATTTGTTTTGTTGAGGTTTTTTTTTTTTCGTTTTTCTATCATGTGTGTTTGCGTGAGTGCATGTTTTGCTAATGTTGTCCTCCTTGTTGTTTAATTCTTACTACTGCTAGTTTAATATCTTGCCCCCCCCCCTCCCCCCATTGACATATATCTCTTGGCGCCGGTCCCTTGGCACAGTGGTTGTAATACATGATGATTGAAAGCTGCACGCAGTAACTCCCTACTGTGATGTCGAACAATGGATGGAGACATTCGAAAGGAACCGGTTTATCAGACCGCAACCCAGCGAGCAAGCTGCTAATTTGTAACAAATGTTAGTTCTAGAAGGTATTAGCCACACCCGATCAACATTCAAACAAGTCATCACGTAAGTAATCTGATATGATGTGGAATTTCATTTTTTTTTCTCAAAATGCGAACGCAAGAGGGGAAGTCAGATAAGCTGACAATAACAGAAGGAATAACCTCACAAGAATATGGTCCGTAATAAGGTGTACTTATAGATGTCACCTTTTCACACTAAGTTAACTTTTTGGGGCGAAATCCTCAATTTTCGTAACTGTGAGTAATTCGTCTAGGATTATGGATTGAAGGAGATGTCTCACAAAGAGTCAAGAAAAACTCATTAAAGCACCAAGGACTTGGTACAAAGCAAGAATCCTCAAAAATCCAATCCCTTTTCCCCTTTGTGCTGAATACTCGGTGAGTCTTGACAGAGGCAATTGAATCCCTGCATGTTAAAGGGATGGTGTATAGTATTGGTTGAGACGAGGATTCAGCTTTTAACTTTTTGCGAGATACTTGGAAACCATTTTATCAAATGTTAAAGAGTATACAATTTTAAGAGGAATTCAAAGTATATTTGATGAAAATCGGTTTTGAAAAGGCTGAGATGTTCAAAGACATAGTGAAACAAAGCGATCTTAATAAAAGATTGGTCCCACCTTTTATTAGGATCGCTTTGTTTTGACCATCTTAGCCATTTCAAAACCAATTTTCATCAAATAAACTTTGAAATCCTCTTAGAATAACCATACTTTTTCATAGATTTCATAAGATCTTTCGCATCATCTAAAAACATCACCATCAAAACCCGTTAAAAACCCAAAGCCCCATCTCAAGCGAAACTATACTATCCCTGTAATCTCCAACCTGACGAAATCTCTGATACTGCTGTCAGTGGTAGAGCAATCCTGGAGTTTGCTACTGCTAAAGGAGTGTAAAGCCAAGGAGGTATACTTCCTTGGTAAAACGTAAAGCCTAAAGGATGTTCAGAATCAGATCTCATTATACTGCATACTGCAAGACTTTAGTGAGGGAATGCTCGGAGAACGGATGTGTCGATGTTTCGCTATTTTGTTGTCGTGAATCAACAGTCTGAACCAAACATAGTGCTCTTTGACTTAGGCAATATTTGTGCTCAATAATCTTGTTATCACAGTCGAGAAGGCAGAATCTTATTCATTGCCATAGTCATCAACGACAACAACATTGTTATGATTACAGTCATTTTATATTTTTTGACTTATCGTGTATCTGAGTGTAATTATGGAAGTATGATTTTGTGTGTAGCTTTTGAAGAATGACCACACACGTATATTATACAATAGGCACTGTACAAAAAAAAAAAAAAAAGGTGCGTACTAACAAGCATGCGGAATCACGACCCTTGTTTCGTTTTAGGATTAATAACTTTCGGAATAACGAACCTCATATTTCACTCTGGGATTTAGTACGAACTTTCGGATTAAAGAATCTTATTTCAATTACGGATCCTTGAACGAACCTTCGAAATGACAAACTACTTGTCATTTTTGGATTAGCGACTCTTCGGAATGACCAACCTTACCTCATTATAAATTTGTTCGGAAGAACGAACCTTCGGAATTTAACGAACTGTATAACTGAAATTTCTGACACTCGTAACGAAAGGGGTTAATCCACCGTCGACCTAAGTGCCTGCCTCTACAGAAGAACAGAAGAATTAGGCTACCTCTACGCGAAGGATAGATTGGAGAGTTGAGATTTACAGGTGTTTAATGTAAAGGACGAAAATGAAGAGAAGACTGTGATATAGGGCTAGACCAGATGGCATTTAGCGACACGTAGACATGGGGCATGGCCTGATCCTTGTAAACGTCTACCGTTCCGTCGGGTCACGTATACGTTCGGGCCCTTTTATCTTTGCCTTCACAGTTGTTGCCTTCTTCCCATGCTTTTACTCTGGAGGGCTCGTTGCCATGCACATGTTTTTCGATCCATGAGATCCAGAAAACATGTTCCATATTATTACAGTCGTCTGTCTCCCCCCCCCCCACCTTCTCCTATTTCTCTGCCCCTCCTCCTCCCCCGCTCCCCACCCCACCCCCAGCCCAAACATAATGCCTCTGCATGTATCATAATAATTCCTTGCAGACATTTACCTACATGCAACAGCAAACAAGACTGGAATGCTTGTGCATATTAATGTATCACCTGCCTATGCTTCTCCCCCCCCCCCCCCACCCATCCCACCCCCATCTACGTCTCTCATTTAAGGGCTTTTTACACTTGTGTTTCTTAACCCCGGACTTTCTCTGACCCAGGACTATCGTTAGTCCCGTACCAATTTTTTTCAGCTTTTTACACTTGCCATCTTATAGTCCGTACTATCTCTTGTCCGGGGCTAAGGAGAAAACTGACGTTTTTTACACTCGTATTTCTTAGCCCCGGACTTTCCAAACCACATGAATATTCATGATTACGCTGTGCAGTGTACACGTACACGCACGCACCGGCAGCATTTGATTACCTCGTTTCTGATTGGTCAGTGAGGGTCGGACTTCGTCTCCGTCGCTTAGCCCCGGATTATTTTTTCGTTCTGTTTACACGCACTTGCTTGGCACCGCAATTGCGGTGCTAACCCTGCTATTTTGCAGGGCCAGGTAGTACGGTACTATCGGTGGGGCTAGCCCACTTTGGCAAAAACGAGTGTAAACAGAAAGTGGGGCTAAGGATAGTCCCGTACCAACGGTGGGGCTAAGCCCCCCCCCCCCCCCCCCCCCTTAGCCCCACCGTTGGTACGGGGCTAAGCAAAAATTTACTTTGTTAGTGTAAAAAGCCCTTTAGTCTCTCTCTCTCTCTCTCTCTCTCTCTCTTTCAACTAAAATGGACGTGATTTTAATGACTTATGACAAACTCAGAATATCGTCTTCAGGTGTCCCTAGAGGTTTAAACCGTTATGATAGTGTTCAAGCGTTGCATTTATACACGTTACCATGATTGACTTGGAGACTAGTCCTGTTCTTTATAATAGGCTCAGACGAAAGTACATAGTAGTTCTTTGGGCTTGGAAGAAAGTGGAGACAGGGCATAGAAAGGTTTTGTTCCTGTCGTTTTTCTTTTCTTCTCTCTCTCTCTCTCTCTCTCTCTCTCTCTGTAGGGCAGGGGTGGGGGTTCTTTCCGTGTAAACGTCAGACTTCTGTATAATTGATTAATTCGTCTGTGGAGAATGGGATTTGGATGGTATTTGTAGGATTAGCACGTGGGGATTAGACGAATATTCAGTCGTTGGGGCCCAGAGAGGCGTTACAGTGTACTATAATAGTGTGTCGACAACCGTAGCTCTCCGTGTGCAAATGCAGTCTACTGACAATCAAACATCCCCAAACGTACGTGTACAGTGTGCAAAATAAAATATGTAATATATCCTTTTTATCACATTTTGAGTCATAATTGATATACGACATTAGTACCGACTTTGTAAACAATGACACTTATCCCGATTGCGTACATGATTTTTTGTTCTGGCCTTGACCTTAAATAATTAGCCCTGATTCAGTTGTCACGATCTCCTTCATGACAAGCCGACACATCGCCTTGCGTTCTTCTCTGTTCTTGGGCTTGTTTATTTTTGTTTTATTAATGATATCCTGCTAAAGACTGGGCGTTGACAACTAATTTAGACTCCTCCTACCTCTGGGTGTGTAACCATTGTTAGTCAAAATAAGTGGATAACAGGATAACGTGTTGAGGAAACTTGGAAGCGCAAACAAGAAATGGATACACAGCGAAAAGTTTAATTTGCTACTGAGGAAGTGTAAGAGCATGGAGCTACTTGTGCAAAAAGTCCGAGGTTAAATAGTGAACACCGAGCTGGTGTTAAATTTTCGGTGCTCATTTATGGTGTTAGATTAACACCTCCGGGTGTCATTTCCAAATTTCAAACTGTTTTTTTGAAGAGTTTCTTAGTAACTGCACTTCTTGTTGATTTTCAATTTAAACAAGACGATCAAGAATTTTACATTAAAATACTTGATTTTTGAAAAATGTGAAAATAGATTTACACCAAAGTACACCAGCTGGTGTGGTCTCTTATTGAAGCTGGACGGATGTTAAACCATTGATATTAACACCAACAAATATCAAATCAACACATGTGGTGTCATTTTTGAATTAACACCAGTACAGTGTCAAAATAACACCAGGTACAGTGTCAAATTAACACCACGAAGTGTCAGGTGAACACTTTTCAACACCATCACAGTGCATTTTTAACACCTGTGGGTGTGGTCCTTTATCTGAAGTTTGATCGGTGTTAGATTTAACACCCTTGGTGTTAAATCTAACACCGATGTTTTACAGTGTACAAGAGATAAGGAAGCCTGACGTTCAAACGGTTGGACCTGTTACAGCTCCGGCAATCATTGGTTGTTTTTTTTTTTTTTTTTTTTATGAGGAGATGGAACTTGTACCTCCTTGGTTCCATTTTTCTGGGTCAATGCGGGTCACACCGGTTCAAGTAACAGCTGTCCCCCAGACATGATGCGGACTGGATCAAACCCCAATATAGCTTGTCGATAGGACGATTTTTATCTGTTATCTTTCATCGACCATGGAGTTCTATGTTCTGAGTTACCGAGGTATGGAGGGGGTCCATGCACTTTCCGGGTCAAATCAACTTTTTGCGTGGGTTTGTTGTATTTTTAATGGTGACGGGTGGTTTAGTCCGTGTTCCTGATTGTTTATATTTAATGAGAAAGGAACATGGAGGGAACCATTAATAGTCAAGGTAGGCTCATTGTTCTTCAAAGTTCAACGGTAAAGCACCGCGTCGCGTCCCCCGTGCCCAATCCGTTGCCTCTGATTCCAGAGAAGGCCCGATAGGTTTCGGCAAGGTGGGATTTGGAATACTATTTGTGACACTGCGAGTAATTGATCACTCCTTCGTGAGTGTGAAAGAAGTTGGCCCAGACGAAATTAATATCAGTATCACCTCGGCCGCTTGGGGAAGTATTTCCTCCCAAGAATGTTGCACACTCTACCTCTGACCTAACGAAAATCCTATCATTCCTTATTAGAGTAGAAGGACAATTCGTATTTCAAGATGATCAGATGACACTTTCATCATTTGGATGTAGAAAGAGGAAAGTATCTGGAGTCTTTTTAAAACTCACAATTATAAACTAGCTGGTTTTTTATTTCACTAGAGTCGGGCACATGTTATTTTGATAACAATTAACATTTTTGGCATTTCAAGCCATAAAGTAAAGTGTTGATATTCGTTTAACTTGCAATAAGTATAGTTTACCCTCTCTATGCTAGATTTTGTCTTCAGCAACTTTGCTTTGAAAATTTCAAATACTTGTACATGTAGGCCTATGTACATGCACTCGCTTGAAAGACTGGCGAACATGCAAGATCCTTCCTTCGATTCAACGTTTGGTTCAATGTGTTGTTATGTTTTCCGATGTGGTCTTGCTCTGTAGAAGGCAGCCCACTCCTAGCAATTATGAGCAGCCATCGTCACGTACTTCACGCCGGGCGCTCCGCTGCGGTTGGCTCCCCGACGTGCTGTTAAAATCAACACTACACCGTTACTTCTTGCTGTGCCAGACACTACCGCGTAAATCATCAATTCGGTGACAAGTTGTATCAAATTTTTGGCGGGTGGCAAAGTCCTCGCCTCTGGACAAGCCCGACACCTTGATTGTAAACCACATGATTTTAGCATCGAGCCAAGTAGATCCATGATTTTAGCGCAGAGTTATCACAGCGATAACATAACTCCTTGGTTTTGATAAGGAGAAAAGGGAAGAACTGAAACAAAACCTGTAGTATACGATTTCGCACTCAGAATTCAATCCCTCTGCAAAACTTGAAAATCAGTTCGCCTGAGTTATACCCTCCTACCATTTTTCCCCCGAGTAGATTAATTCACGAAAGCTCTTTCGTATTTATGCCATGATTAAAATGTTTATTGTTCGAGCACTGGTGATATCGTGGACAAGGCTCCAGACTCGTTAATTGTGTATTGATACCCAGGGAGGTGAGAGTCTCACCTCCCTGGTATATACCCGAGTTCAATTCCCAGCTTTCTTGAACATGATGTTATCATCCACTTGGTCCAGCTTGATCCATCAGGTGTGTGAATGGGTACCTGGGCAGTGATGGAGACACTGGTGCGGTGATAATGACATGACTTCTTGGAGAAGGGTTCACACAAAGCTACTCAGGGTTGTAGCTAACGTCATTTAATTACCATAAGTGTAATACCATCAATCACATCATTCTGTAGATCGTTTGCTCCAATTAATAACCGTAAAGTTCTCATACTTTCAATCACACGTTCAGTCTCACACTTAGTAACGCACACCCCCCCCCCCCCCACACACACACACACACGGTAACATCCGTCAAGGTTAAACGTTAAATTTGTCTGCGAGCCATGGGATTTGGCAAGAAAAGGGGAAGATTCCATCTCAGTTATTACCATAAGCCAGATAGATGTGCTGCTAACAAGGATTAGCTCAATGCGAGAAAAAGATCCCTGAATCGTGTAAGCATTCTGAGACGTCCTGACAACTTTGTTTAGTCAGGTTACTAGTATTCGAATTCAAAGGAAATGGGAATGGATATGTTTGTTTGTGCCATGCAGCAGTGAAAGTATCTTTATAGAAGTTAAAATATCTATATGCAATTAGCTAGAGATCTGACAAATTCTAGTGGGAATCTGACGGAAAAGATTTGAAAACACATACCAAAGTTTCTATTCCTCGTCATCGAATCTGGAGATATTTTAAACTCATACCTTTGATCTATGAATGCCAAAGAAGATCTAAAGAGATGAATTTTGTTATCGGGAGAGCCCAGCATTGTTTATTTGCCGAGTTTAGATGGTATCCTTTGCACACACGTCGCCTCCTTGCACAATCCACAATGTTCTTCAAAATACGGCTGCAACTTGTAAATATCTCCTTCCCAGCTTTCATAACACCAGCCCCATACATCAGCAGAAACGACCACAGCCTCAAGCTTACAGTACCTGTGGCCACCATAGATTCCTACAAGTTTTCTTTCTATCCTCGAGCCATCCGTATATGGAACTGTCTACCACATCAAGCAGTAACAGCGCAAACCCTGGCTGCTTTCCAAGAGGCTGCCCTTCCAGCCATCCGAAGGATGAAGCCTCCCATTGGTGATAGGATGCTGTAATTTAAGAGCATCTTTTACTTGCACATGTATCACGTTTTAATTGTATATATACTGATATCATCACGTGCACCATCACATACTGCCACTGCACCAACCCATCCCAGTCTAGCTGTGCTTGCAGCTGCTATAGGGATTACTCCATCAAGACTCAAGACTCAAGTATATATCTGAATCGGAGTCCAGGGAATCAGGTTTTACCAGCAAAAGTGAGCCATTTTCATCGACCTAAGTGGCAATACGGTGTTGATGCTACGAACCATGAATAAATTCATGTACAAATGAGCAGCGGGTGCAGCGGGTGATGTTCGTTATTCCGAAAGTTCGTTGATCCGAAAATGAAATAAAATTCGTTATTCCGAAGGTTTGTTATTGCGAAACACACAAATTCCCCATACATAGAGGTTCATTAATCCCACAGTGAAAAAAAAAAGGATTCGTTAATCCGAAGATTTGTGGCGTTGTTCCGAAGGTTCGTAATTGACTGAGGTAAGAATCGTTAATTCGAAATTTCGTTAATCCGAAAATTGAAATAAGGTTCGATAATAGAAAATGTAAAGTTGGTGCGCACTAACGAACCGTCGGAATAACGAACTCCAAACATGAACAGCAATAATCTGTCCATAAGCATTCTTTTCAGTCGGCCATACTCAAGTTTCTTCACATTATTGGGATTCTGTGGTGTGTCGAGAAGACATGTCGCAGATAGCTCAACGTCGTCATCACTAACGGTATAGTGCACCCTCATCCTTTCACAGTTTACAGAGACCAATCTTATTTCAAATACTCTGCTTGACACACTTGGATTTCATCGTCTTTTATGCGTAACCCGGATTTCGTATTAAAGAAAACCTATACAAGTACAGTAGGCCTATATATGCGTCGAATAGTCCGTATAACTAAATTTTAAGATGAGGCTTTCGAACCATCAGACAATGTCTGCCAAAGATTGATTTCTCGTCACTACAGGAAGCGATTCTATACAAGTTTAAAGAATTTTCGAGAGGCAGCCATAGGGTAAGCCTCATTGATACTTGTACTCTTACTGCTGCTATCAAAGGATATCCCTTATAATGACTTATTAAGGTTTTTTTTGTATGTGTGTGTATGTGCTGGTTGTAGGTTGCTACGAAAGTTTGTTGGAGTCTAGAAAGGTTCATTGTATGTACAGGTGTGTGACTCGCGGCAATTTGTCAAAACACACTTTCAGCTGAGCGCGATGTAGGTTAACCTGACCTCAATTCCCTATCAACAAAGCCAAAAAAGGAAGGCCAACCAGTATAAAGGATGATGTTATCCCCTCTCGATGATGACGAGATTCCTTCATGGGAAACTTCTATTGACTTTTGCCACATCCAAGAACATTCGGAAGAATTTTCGAACAGATGGGCAAGTTTGGTGCCCTGCGAAAACCTCATCAACGAGTTGAGTGTTCATGAGGTCCTATGTACATGTCCTCCTTTTTTAAACCCTAGATTGGCAGCTTCAACCGTAAATTGGCAGCTTGTCCCATCGTCGCCGTCACGTGATCCAATCAGTTTGGATACAGCCAAAACAGACCTCGCATGCGGGGACAGATTCTTCCCAGTAATGACATCATTATACACGGAAAAGTCAACAGGAGTTACAAGTATGTTGGGTGCTGTTACGGCGTTTTACCCCTTCTTCAATGGGATCGCAGCCTTTTCGTTTCATCGTATCGAACTCTGAAGTGGATATTTGAAACACTGAGATGGGAGAGCGCATCTCTCCCGACTGAATGATGAGGTTTTTGATTGTTTTTTCCCCGTCCAAAGAATCTTTACTCATTTTCCAACACATGTATCATCCACTGCCTGATGTCATGCGACCCCACAGTTTAAGCAAGGAGCTTCCTTGGTTTAAGTGACCATCTTTAAATGTGGATATAAGTGCAGGATCAGCCCTCAGTTGCAAACATCTTTGGCATTCTCAAACAGAAATCGGTCGATTATACATTTGACACTGATGAATACTGCAGTAAACAGTTTTTCTAGTCATGGTAACAGTGTAACGTAAACCTCTTTCATAGACAACTTTCACAGCAAGTAGATACGTTTATCACAAAGAAGATAAAAGCAAGGAAACATTCCCGTCGTCCTTTCACCGATGAAATTTGGTTGCATGTCCCACTTGACACTGCAGATCATCTTTCGATGAAATTCGATCGCAAACATCTGCAATTATGAAGCTGTTTGAATAAAATGGATAACGCAAATTAAATAGTTTATATACATGCTGCATATCAGAAGGAACAGGTTTCTTGTAATTATTATAGTGGCAAGATGCTACCAAGTTGGCGCGGGCAGCTCTGTTTTCAATGTAGATCTTGAACTTTCAAACAACAATAACAACAACAACAACAACTCGGAAGACCAACCCGAGCAAGGTGACTCCCAACCGAGGAAATATGTCCATATACAGTATCACACACCACGACCGATCGCGAAAGGTTTAGTTGCCAGAAGTGGATTCTTAATTAAACCCTGGCAGATCGGAAGAAAATTAAAGGACAAGTTCATCCAAGATATGTGTTTGATAGAGTGAATCAGCGATACTAGTAGAACACATCAGTGAGGAAAATTTGACAATTAAAGTTTCAGTGCTGGATGAGAAGACTGCAACAGTTTGTGACGTCACTGCATGACAACAATATAAAGAAAATATAAACAG
The DNA here is from genome assembly GCF_040938485.1 of Diadema antillarum. Lineage (NCBI taxonomy): Eukaryota > Metazoa > Echinodermata > Echinoidea > Diadematoida > Diadematidae > Diadema > Diadema antillarum. The sequence continues at coordinate 291,926 of NW_027272976.1, forward strand.
AATTCAAAGTATTCGTACATTTCTTGAAATATGAAAGAGCACTTGTCTTGCCTCTTTCAGAAAGCAGGGGGAACAATATTACTCTTAACATATGGCAGTAACAAGTCTAGAAAATGTGTACTTTTCATTCGAAATATAAATAATTTTGTGGAATTCTCTCTTTATTTTCTTTTTATTGTTGTCCTGCAATGATGTCACAAACTGGTGTAGTCTTCTCATCCTGAGATGGCGGCACTGAAACTTTATAATTTTTGTAACTTTTCAACGGATTGTCCAATTTTCCTCAAACACCGCGTCATGACTGATGTTCTCTTCTACTAGATATTGCTGCATTCACTCAATACACGCATGTTTTTTAGTCAACTTGTCCTTTAAGGAGAGAAGTCGGAGACAAAAAATATACAACGAAGAAAAAAAAAACCAAAGACTGCTCTTGGTAACCGGAGGGTTTTTTTTCCTTGCGTGTCATAATGTGCGTGCATATCTGTTGTTTGTGCGTGTTTGTTTGTTTGTTTGCCTTTCCGTTTGTTTGTACTGCTGCTGTTTCTTATTTGTCACAGGTCTAATTCTTATACTTGTAGTTGTGATACTTATCATACATGAAAGTTGTCACCAAGCCAAAAGAGAAAACTCATATCTCCGTCACCTTTCAGTCCTGACATCATCACTCATCGTTGACATTCCATTTGTCTCATCATTTGTCACGACTGATAATCGAAACCAGCTCCAAGATACTGATAGCAAAATGAGAAACTTCCCAGACATTCATCTTTCCTGCATGCTTGTAGCATCGCGGCGATAAACAATATTATCATACAGACAGCAACATCTTGGCACGGAAGCCAGGGGACAATCTCATCAGCCAGAAGTACATGTAATAGAAGTAAAATAGTGTTGTTGAAGAAGGAATGGTGTATATTGGTCTTAATGGTTGATTCACACATTATTATTGGCTTGTAATGGAGACCAAATTTGGGATCCGATGAAAATATAGAATTGATGGAAGGAACCATGTTTCGCTAGCCGGTGCAACAGGGCGTAGCCAAGCTCTTTATAGTGGGATCTTGTGGGGTTTTGTTTTCGTTTAGCGTAATTTGTGTCGTTCTGTTTTAATGCTGTGAATATTATGACTGATGTGGGGAATTCCATGCTCACTCTTGCATGGGATATTAGAACATAAAATGTCACCATCGTCATTATGCGATTGGAAACCACTGGGGAATCACCATCTATTTGCACCTAATGAGAGCATTCCACATAGTGGATTTTGCGAATAATAAAAATATATCTATGATGATGATGATGATGATGATAATGATGATGATGAAGCGGGGAATACCAGTTTAGGCGTTGTCCCAAATTGCACTATACAGCAAAATCCAAAATGATTTTCTCATCTGCTGTATATAGAATGATATATATAGAATATTATTCATGCCATAAAAATTGTAAGTTTCATTTCGCAATGACAACTTGGGGAAAGGATAGACATTTTGGTTTCCGTTGACACAATCCAGATGAAATAATGAGGAATAAGAGTTGATGATAAACACACAACTGAATTTCAAACGTCGCGACGCCTTCATAAAAAAATATGATAATAATGTCCAAATTTAAACTTTGGAGACGTAGTTTTGATTAGGCAGGGCTCGACACTAACTTTTTTTGTTTGGTGGTCCAATGGGGCCACCAAAATGCTCAATTTCAAATTTTTGGTGGCCCGAGAGAAAAATTTGGTGGCCCCGAAAAAAAAACAATAAAAAAACATAAACGTTCTGGTTTTTTTTAATGTGTCAAATATCTAAGTTTTATCCAGTCATAGTAAGAATTGGAAGTTGGACATACATCTACTCATGAATAAACCTCAACAAACTCGCAACACTCACAGGCACTCATTCAGTCCTTTTCATCTATCCTTTAAACAAATATAACTGCTAATTTCCGGCGCAAAAAGTTACGAATTAATTGACGTACTTTTCAAAAAATTTTGGTGGCCCGAGGCGGGCCACAAATTTGCCCTTTTTTTAGATTTGGTGGCCCGACTTTCAATTTTGGTGGCCCCGGGCCACCGGGCCACCGGGCCACCGTTAGTGTCGAGCCCTGGATTAGGAATCGTCCAAAACATGAACATGATTATGTATACGAGGGCATGTAAAGCTTGACCGAATGATTGGTCTGTAACTTGTTGTCGTGGGTAATATGCTCCGCGGAGGCTAGTCTGCGTGGTGTTCTAATGTTGTTATTGTTATTGTTTTGTTCAAATCAGAGCAGAATTTCAAAGACATTCCAAATATAATGATGAATGCTGTGATGAAGGACGGGTATGTGGAGGAGGAAGAGAGCAAATCACATTGTCATGAGGAGACTCCCATGCCGTATCAGCTGGAGAGAAAATAGATGGGGAACATTTACCAGTGAACTCTTTTGACAGAAATCTTGGTTTGATGCTGCAAGAATACAAGTCATCAAAAACAACCCACGACCATGTAAGCAAAGCAGGTTTATCTCGCTGACAAACCCAGAATGTTGACACAGTCACATCCCCCCCCCCCCCCAATCTATACGCCTGTTACCATTGGTTACGCCTCCAAGTAATTCGGTGCACAACTACCCTGATTTTGTGGAGTATAGTACGCTGGTCAGTTTCATTTTTTTTGACATCCTTGCTCTCTGTGTGCATTTTGACTTGTCTCTTTAGTGTGGTTGTTAGAATGTATACATTATATCGTCGCCTTTTTTTTTTCATAGGAGCTTAGGGCTGCTTTCTGGTATGTTATCGTGAACAAACAATGAAACAGTTTATTTGTCTCTTGTTATTCTCTGTAATGGTATGGTTCACGGGAAAATAACACGAGTCAAAATGTGATATCGGAAACACTGACTCGTTAATAAAGCCTGGCGCGATGAACTTCTAAGAGTTTATTCTCAGTTTGTGCCATGGACTTCGGTTAGTTCGGGTGATGATGGTTTATTATCATTGGTTGCGTTTCAAGATCGACAAAAACAAAAATTATAATATCTGCAAAAGCGGTTTTGCAGTTAACTCAGTAAACAAAATGGTGGCAGTACTTCTTTAATTTCGTGAAAGACGCATAATTCGATGAGATTCGATTGTTGGGAAGCGAGTGCGTACAGCGTGACATTTCAACCGTTGTACAACAGTTTTATGTCTATACCACTCTTATCTATGGCTCCGAAAAATCAATTGAGAGTGATTAGCGCCCCCGTCCGGAATCTCCAAATTTGACGCTGAGATTAAAGATTGCCTCCCGTTTAGCCTCCGGAACGGGAAATCCAGAGCAACATAAATGTACTGATTCAGACTCTTTTTCTCCTTGCGATAACTGTCGAAACGTGTGCCCGGTTCTAATGATTACGTAAAGGATTGAGAGAGGCGATAGAAACTTAGTTTCGACGTTCCGATAATTGAGAGCACGTTGAGTGGGAAGGGTGCACCAAGAAAAGCACCTTGGGTGCACTGAGTGAGTGAGACGTACAATGACGAAGCAGTTTGCTGTAACGTCTTTATGGTTGCCACCGGTCCCTGGGTTGCGGAGATGAGGGCTTATGCCTCGCCCCAGAGCCCACCTGTCATCAATTTGTTTATTCCTGAATACATTTCCATACTTTAATCAGTGGATCTTTTTTTTTCTATCTGCTTTTGCATTCATTCATATATCTAATTATTCATTAATGTATTCATTTCTTCATTGATTCATTGATTCATTTATTCATCTTCGTGTTAGATATCAGCCCTTAATTCGAGAACGCGTGGTCGACGTGACAAAATCAGGAGCTAGCAGTCTCACATGGTCAAACTGAAGAACTACGTTCACTTTGAAATATTCTTATGGGATTATGAGTCACTTTGAACTCTCTCCTTCTGTTCATGTTTCGTGTTGTATATCGGAAAGTAAATGAGAAAGTATGGATATATCTGATGTCCGTATAGCGTGATCATTCTTACCATGGACCTACCGGGTCCATGTTCTTACAGTGAACCAACTTAGTGTGTAAGTCTGTGAGATCACGAATCATTTTGTAATTAGCCATGCAATTGCTGATGAATGTTGCAGATGAAGGCCTATCAATTTTGCCACTGAGGAGTTCAGTTCCCGCTTGACATTCTGCAAGCTCCCTTTCTCGCGTCCCTCTTCGGTTTTGAATTCGAGGGAGTAAATAGTGAAAGTCAACGGCAGGAGTTCTTTTATGGTCGGATTTGGGGGAGAATATCTGCTCATTTTGTAATCAGTGTGACGAAAATTAAACAAGCGCAAAAGTTGCTAGCCTACTTCGCCCGTATCAAATCTGTTAGGAATGAAATGTCTTCGTTTAACCGAAACCATGATTCATTTTCCTCCGTGATAATATTTAAGTAGATGTTAAAAGAAATGTAGAGGCACATTGGGTTACATATTTTAGTAAATGCGATAGTAAAAGTCGCTTTTTTTCGGTCACGGCGGCAGCCCTGGCATCCATGCAGAGGTGCAGAAAGAGCAGTGGATGAATCACCTGATCACGGGTATTGGGAATTGTCGGCTAGGTACGCGCCGTCCTGAATTGGGTTTACCTTCTTTCCGGTTAGTATGTGAAGGAGCTAGGGCCTGGTCGGCCCGACTCGCCACGAGTCGATCGTCGGGTGTCGAGATGGCTAAGTGGAGGCGACGTGCCAAGGGCGAGTTCGTGTCTGAATGTCAAGGTGACTCGGTGGGAGGGCGCGAGTCGGTGTAGCGAGACGTGATGTTGTGAGCGCTTGGGACTAATGAGCACCACATGACGGGCGTGGCGGCCGGGCTCCGATCGTGATGGGCTAGGCGGAGAAAATGGGAGGATGCCATGAAAGATGAAAGTGTGTGGGGGGGGGGGGGACTGGAGAGCAGACATGTTTGAGATGCGGGAACATCATGTCGGTCAGTGGGATCAGCTGGAAGTATGTATACAAGCTGTGATCCAGCAGCACACAAAAACAAAATGTTACCGTACGCAAGAGGGAGGTGGGAGACCATCTTCCTGCCGACATTTTAGGAACCTCGTCAAGAAGTGAGGGCGGTGATTTGGCTCAGTCGGTAGCACGTCTGCCTCCCAATCCAAACGACCCGAGTTCGATTCCAGACTGGGCAACCCGGCAAATCACTCTGTCCCTCTGATAGGGCATAAAATGGAGATCCCGTGTGTGAGAGAGTAACAACTCATGGAAAAGATCCTGCTTCATTCATTTATCCCAAGGAGCAGGGTGCATAACCCGGCGAAGTGGTCCACCTAACATCCAATCCAACTGGACCCCTTGGAAGACTAGCTAGTGCAGCTGAATGTGGCTATACATAATCTGAGAGATACTTATTTGTGTAGATAGTAAAACGAATAAATGTTAAACAAATATTTTACTAATAAACCCAATAGAAGAGTGTGTTTAAGACTAATAAGAGCTTCACTCCTCATAGAAACCTTGAATATGTTTGAATATATACTAGATGATATAGGTGTATTATTACATTGTAAGTTTCAGAGTGTAAAGATGAAAAATATTGAAAGTCTTTTTAAAACAAAACATAAAAGTATCAAACCCTACAAGTTTACGAAACAGCTTACAATCTTTCAAAAATTCAAATCCTATCTTTGTGAGGAGTGAAAACTAGTACATTTCTTTGCAACTGATTGACAAAAAGACCAGTTCGTAATTCCACTTTGTGCATGAACAAAAAAAGATCATTTGTACGAACAGGCATTTTGGTTTGTAAATTCACTGACATAAGCATCTGTGATGCGATGATTATTCATGCGATCCTTATCTAAATGATGCTTGCCAGCACATCCACCTGACAGCAAGAATGGTATTTTGCAATATAAACGGAAATAAGCTGTTACTGCATTCAATACAAAACAATGATATGGATGCCTGCTAAATTATAAACTGATGGGAGTATTCTGATCCCCTGATCTAAATGCAAGTTCATTCTTTTTTTGAACAGAAGTTCCATAAATTGTTATGTCATGCAAGCTTATGCATTATGCTGCTTTGAAAACAAGTGAAGTGCCGAACCAACTGAGAAAAAAAGAAAGGTCATTTGTACCAATGTGTACATGAGCTACAGTGTATACGAACTGGCTTATTACCCTACATCGACGTAAATAAGCACTGAATTGATCAGTGTTTTAGTAGAAGCCATGATAAAAAAAGTCATGGGCGTAGTTGTACATACTCAAGCAGTATTCAAACTTACGACCTCCTGATCACCGGACAGGTGCCATCTCCACTAGACCACTGTGCTTTCGCCCGACAGCAAGTGCTGGTTCTAATCCTTATAACATGCAGTGGGTACTGCGTAATTATTCAAATTCATGAAATTCTTCCGTTGAGATGTTTTCATTGCAACTGATTGACAAATTGCCCTACATCAACGTTAATAAGCTCACTGAATTGATCGGTGTTTTATTAGTAGCCATGATAAAAAATCATGGGCATACATACTTGAGCAGGATTCGAACCCACAACCTCCTGATCTCCGGACAGGTGTCATCTTCAGTAGACCACCGAACAAGGATTAGAACCAACACTTGCTGTGCTTTATAGCATTCTGTAATAAAAATTCTGTAATACTGATGCAGGAAATTCAAAAGATAAATCTAATGGTCTCATTCACTGCTGGATACATGTACAGTATGCAGTGAAAGCCAGGCTAGACTCTTCAATGTGGCATGTGATCAGTGGCCTTGATGCTAATCACAGTTTATTAGGCTGTCCTCCTTTGTTTCAGTCCAGCATAGTGTGTATAACACTGCATTTGATTGTTTTCACCACAATCTAGCTTAATTAAGTGCTAAAATTTGCTTATGTTGGGGGAAACTTGTGTTTATAGTTGGTAACTCGCGTTACATGCCGGTAACTCGCGTTACATGGTAACTCGCGTTACACTTTTCATTTACGTTTTTTAATGTGATAACAGTGTTTATTCAAGTCAACATCCTGTGTACAGTATCAGGGTATGATGAATTTAGAAAATTATGATTCCCAACAAATTACCTCCACTGCTTCCTTCAGAATGAAAAATATTTCTTGTTTCGGTAACTCGCGTTACATGGCTCAAGGGCTGAACTTTCATGTGGTGATTAGAATTTTTTGAAGGTGGCATAAAAATTTCCTCATGGGAAACTGAAGTAGAACCAATTTGCTTCTTTAAAATAAATTAATTGAAGTGCTAGCAGAATTTTTCTATTAACAAAAATCATATCAAGTTAAGCATGCATTTTAGCAATTTGGATGACTGAAAAATTGTCTTCAACATTTGTAGCTGTTTCTCGGGAAATATTTGACCGATTGATATAATTCTTTGAGTTCTTTAACTTCAATATATGGGTAATACATAATGAGTAATTCTTTTGCAATATGATAAAGTTGAAATTTTAGTGCCATGTCCACATTCCCATGGAATTGCCCATTATTTTTTTCAATTATCTATATTATATCTATTGTTTTATTCCTTTGTCTCATAAAAACAAAGGAAATAATTAGAGAAACTTTCCAGGACCATAATTACTTTAAATTTTGCTCCTTCAATAAATTTCAACCAAGAAACACCCATTTGATCCACTGTAATGCTGTTAAATAAAATGGGAACAGAAAAAAGATGCAAAATCTGACTGACATGGTTGTCAGTTTATGGTTACCATGGCAACCAGCAACATCAAATATAGCTAAATTATATATCAAAATGTTCGCAATAAGATTTTAGGAAAAGTCACCAAATTTGGTTGAAATCGAATAAAGGGCGAAGGAGTGGCAAATGAAAATCTGGTAGGGGGGCACAATGTGCCCCCCCCCCCTTGGGCTTTATAGGGTTAATGATCAGAGGAAAGTTTAACAAACTGATAGAGGCCTCATCGAAATGATTGTGGGAAGAGGTGACATTCTTTATCACAAACACCAGCGCATAATATCGTAGGAGGTCATCACTGAATTTCCTACTTTTACGTCAAATCCTTTTGTGTAATTATTAAAGTCTTGAATGACCTTTAGGGGGAAGGGGACCTGAACACTAGCTAAATTGTGGACCAAAGATTTTAATTTTATGAAATAAATTCGAGTTTAAGAGGTGATTACATCGTCAACTTTTGTTGACTGCGTGTGTCGTTGGCACCAATATTATCACCATTCTGTAAAACGTTTGAAACTTCTGAAAATATCGATTTTGATATTTTTATCGTCTAGCACTCTGTTCGTTTGCTTCTACTGTAATATATCAAAAATGGTATGTTATTGTACGTTACGCCATGACGATCGTTACGTGCAAATGGAAATCTGAAGTGTTAAAAAATAACGATCCAAGTCTATAAAACGCGCAAAAGAAACTATGACATTTTACATGGCAAGCTTGCGATTGGGGACTGGATTGTGAGTCTCGTAAGACAATCTGAGAGAGGAGGTTTTGCTCGAAAACTTGACATCATTATGTCAGGCGAAAGTCTGCCTGGGAAAAGAGTAGGGAGGAAAAGTAGACAGGAAGCCGGCATGAAAAGAACTTTGAGAGAAGAATAACACTTTCTCCTCACTTCTGTTCAAACATATACGATGTAACCAGAATTCTCCGCTGTGTACCCACTTTTCCGACATTAATCCCTATTTCTGCGTGTAACTAAAGCAACTTGCATTTTCGATTGTCTGCGGTTTGGTCCAGTGAATTGTGTCTCGGCGATATCATTTCTTCATCTTATTCTTTGAGCAGGTCACCGTTAGCCATATGCATGAAACGGAGCAAGAAATATGATATCACGCCTTTTCTATTGTTGCCACCATGACAATATAGCAGGGCAGCGGCGTGATCGCTTCGAGACTGCCGAAATTGAGACGTCTTTTGTTTCAGCGAACGTAAACACTGACAGTTCGATGACCGCGCGGTTTTTGCGCTTGGCATGGAACACGGCACCCGCATCGCCGCTGTGTTTGGTTTTGAGCCATGCATGCCTCTGAGCTGAGATCACTGTACCAGGAGACAGGGATGCGAGTCTTTCAAACTCCCGGATGTAGTACTCTGAGCGCATGCGCGAATAATACAGACGCAAAGCAAGGATAAAAGAAAATTCAGTACCAGTTCAAAGTTAGACTGAAAAGAAAGAGCAAAGTTTTACCAGCATATCAGGGAAAGTTTGATCAAAATCGTACCATAAGTTAGGAAGTTATGAAATTTTGAAAAGAAAAGAAAACTGTTCTTGTGCAGTTTATATGAATAGTCTATGCAAATCAGTGATTTACCGATGTCTCCACCTAACATTTTCTATTAATCGTGTACTGAAATTTGAAAATTAAATGAAGAAACTTAAATTCTTCTGCCGTAAAAGTGTAAAAAACATAATGTTATTCCTGACGGGAAAACCGAAAAAACTAATTGGTCACACTAAAGGAGTTGGGACTTGTTATTACCATCTTAAACATGATTGTCATCGTCGCCATTTGTCTGGTGAAACTGCTCATGATGAATGATTGTTGTCCGGGAAAATTGCAGGTGGAAAGATCCCAATGGCTGATCCCAAAGCGTCTCTTCGCATATCCTGTATGATGCGTTCCTAACAAAGGACGCGCGGGACTCGACTTTCCGCACCCACCTGTTGGATTGTGTTATTGAATTTGTCGTTTTGGGGTCGAGTGATTGGGAACCGTACGGATATGTTTGATTTGGTGGGTAGCTCCCTTTGTCGTAACTCCGCAGGGTGGGGGTGGCGGCCAATTTGTCCAATTGAGCGGGGTTAAAATAGAGTTTGGAGTGCAAGGAGGTATCGCATACCTCCTTGGTTAGCGTATCCTCTGAACGCTTTTAAAACATCGAGCTTCAAGTAGCTCAATGTCTAAACCATGGCGCTTGAACAATGCGCGTCGAGTTCACTGGGTCTCGGGGAAACGATTCCGCATAATTTTTTCGATTGTTCCACAATTCCACAAATCGATGAGATACACGTTACACCACATACAGATTTTAATTGGGCGTGTGGTCATTGTCCATCTTTCTTTTAGGGTAATGATGTCAATATAAAATACATGATGTTTTATAGAGCCCATAGAATTTTCGGTGTCAGTCATGCCAGAGAGAGGGAGAGAGAAGATCACACTCCCACAAAAATAATGAAATGTTGTATGTCTCTTCGGTTGCGAAATTTTTCTCTTCGATCGATCACTTCTCGTCGTCACCCTTATCCATCATCATTATCATCATCATCATCATCATCATCACCATAACCACATTATCATTACCAGTACCAGCATCATAGTTCTTGTCTTCGTTTCTGTATTTTTTTTTTGTGAATGCATGGAAACATAAAGCCTTCCATACAAGGAAAGTTACTATCGAAACAAGGGTACATTATTGTATTGTTCTACAACTGTCCTATCAACTATATTTCACACCCTTGTCAATCACAATTTCGCAGAGAAAGCTTCCATGCTTCAGTCGTCTTGTCTTTAATGTGCATTGATGGTGAAACAGTTCACTCAGAATTGTTGATGAAATTGATCATTATCATTCAAATAGAAAAAAAAAAGAAATCTAAAGATTTTAATTTCCTCCCTCTTCTTCCCCTTGTCATCTAGATCGAGTTCACAAAGACGTATGGACCGATCTGGAAGGAACGGCTCGGCTCGCTGGAGTTTGTCAACCTCGCCAACCCGGAACTGGTTGAATCGCTCTACAGAAATGACAACAAGTATCCCCGAAGGTTGGACATGAAGCCCTGGAAGGTGTACCGCGCTCATCGGGACGAATCACTCGGAGTTCTCACCCAGTATGTCTATCAGATTCTTTTTCCCGCTTCCAAGTAACCATGACTACCTGGTGTGATAGTGCATTGCTAGAGATATTTCTGTCACTTGCCCAAAGATGCTTTTTCGGGCTAGGGTTCTGTTCTTTAAACAGGCAAGTGCTTACTCATATTACTTGCCCGACAGCAAGTTTCAGTTTGCCCTGGGAAGCGAGCAAGTGGATGCCGCAACACCCTGCTTGTTGTCCATCCCCTCAATACACGTATCGTATCTATATCCGTAGTGAGAACGTTGTGAAAGTCCGCGCAGAAATCTCGCATCTCCAAGCGGTGTTTATTATCATCTCGCATCTCCAAGCGTTGTTTATTATCATCTAGGGAGCATCCTCGGACACACAGGGTCTGTACTTCCGTATGTGATTACAAGAATAACATGTCGTTTATGATAGATTATACTAATGGTTTTGTCATTTGGGTGTCTCGTTATTTGATATCAGAGATCATAATAACAGCTATTACTATCTCTGTTTTCGTTAGCGGAGAATATGTTATCACTATGATCATGACCAATGCCTTCATTATTATCCCCATCTACAATCAATGACAGTAGTGTAACGTTGTCTGCGCAAATTGCGTTTGGTCTCTGCCATATCTGACTCAATAGGTATATTTGATCCATAACTCAGGGAGAGATCTTAATCGGTCAAGGCCATGCTCGATGTATTTGTTTATCTGGGTTTGTTGTTTTCTGTAGTGAGGGAAAAGAGTGGCATCGAGCGCGTCGCACCATCAGTCGGAAGATTATGCCGCCGAAAGAGGTCGCCAAGTTCTCGGGCCTCATCAACGAGATCGTCACCGACATGGTGACACGGCTCCGCTTCGTGCGGGACACGAAGGGCGAAGACGGAGTCGTGCCCGACCTCCAGAACGAGATGTACAAGTGGTCCATGGAATGTAAGTGTAAGAGGATGAGTGATTCAAGCCTGGAATTTGATGTTGTCAAATCCTTGGAGCTATGTAGCTTATAGGATAATTTGTATACTACAAAAATGTGTGTTTTTTTCGTTTTGTTTTAGTTTTTGTTCGATGGAAACTTAAAAGTGCCAGCCAGATGTCCAGGTAAATAACTCGTCATGTCGACATCCAGTATAACAAACGTGGTCGGATGATAAGATCTCACATCTTGTTTTCTCGACATCCTTTGGAAGAGATGATCAAATGAGAAGATCTTAAATCTCGTTACGTCTATATCCTGCGGAGCAGATGACTAGGTGACAATATCTCGATTCTATTCATGTCAAAATTGTGTGAATAGATGATAACATGACAAGAACTCCTATATTGTCATGTCCACATCATGTAGAATAAATGATAAGATGACAAGAAGTTAATTAGAATTCTTCATGACTGATATTGTTATTATCTGATATCTTGTCTGATTCTGATCATCTCTTGACAATGATGTAGACACGACGACATCCGAGATCTTGTCAGCAGTCACGTAATTCTACAAGATGTAGAGATTATCCTTCTGTCTGTGTGTTTTTTTTTATTTGCGTTTGTTTTAATTCTACTCTCCACTTGTCTGTGCATATCTGCCTGTCTCTTTCTTCCCTTCTAAACCTTCTCTCTTTCTCATTCTTGTCTTATGATACCAACTTCCACACCCCAGCGATCTTCAAGCTCCTCCTGGAGACCAGAATCGGCTGCCTGGAGGAGCCCATCCCGGCCGAGTCGCAGCGCTTCATCAACGCCGTGGGAGAGATGTTCGCCTCGGGCCAAATCATGTTCGTCACCTCCCCGGAGTGGTTCCGCAAGTGGAACCTGAAGCCCTGGCGCGACCACGAGGCCGCATGGGACTACATGTTCAACTTCGGTAAAGACAAAACAACTTGAGACGTCGATGAAAGATGGATAAATTAGAAAAGAGTTGATTGATCTATAGATAAATGAAGAAATAGGCGAAGAAGCATGGTGTAATCCTAACCAATCACTAAAGTAATGTTGTGTTTTATGATACCGGGGCTCATCACTGATTCACATACATCTATTGATCGATTTTGATATTTGCCAGAGCATCTGTACTACAATTAGAATGACTATAATACAGCAACATGAAGTAACACATATCGTAATGACCGTAATAATGACTTGAACATTGTGATTTTATCACGAGAGAATTTTTTTCTGGTGAAATGACCCGGGAAGTCACGTTAAAAGCTGAGCACTCATCACCTCCCGCTTACTACCAGCTGCAGTCGGGTTTGTCAACATGGGCAAGATTGGTCTATGTTCTCTGCTTCCACCCCTTCCTCCCACCCCCACCTCCAGCACATTCTTGAACTTCAATCCATTCTGCTGCAGAAATTATTTCACTTCAGATTATACTATAGAAAAAAAAGACTAGTTATAAATTAATGCACCATACAGATACGCTGTCTCTGCACAAGATCAGAAAGCATTTTAAAACAACAAAAAGAAAGCCAATTTGAGAGAGACACGGGAACTGTAATATTCTTCAATGTTCTGAAATGTGTGGTGAATTTGTAGATCAATTGTAAATGTAGCATTCCATAGGCTTTGAAGATTATATGTAACCGAAGCAAACAGTGATATTATGAACAACAAAGTGAGTCATATTTTTGTACTCAACCATACTTATGAAACACGAACGGGAAAACAGTGAATCGTAAAAGTTGATGTAAAAATAGACGATATTCCAAACCGAAGATTTATGATTTGTAGGACTTAATGGGTTGATAGGACATTATCTCATTGTGATGATCAAGGATCTGATGAGCGCGAACAGAATTCTCAGACCTATTGATAATGAGTGCACTATATATTGATGACTGATAACTCGTCAAAACCGTAGACCCGCAAAGGGCCAAAGCTGACGTGGACCGTCCGTCATCGGACACGGGAGAATCAGTCTTTGTTCTTTTTCTCCAGCGGTCAGTGCGGGGATGAAGATGACAAGCACAAATTCAGCGTACTTTTTTTTTTCACACAGTAACTTGACAGTAATATTTCCTGCTCACATATTATTGAATGCATATTAACATGTATCATAGAATTATGTTGATTCTTTAAGGACAAGAATATGCCATTGTTAATATTCATATTTCGTATATTTCGTGCGTTTACCTGAACAAAAGTTGAGACTATTTTCTGACGTAGCAACAACTAATGCCTGCAAACCGAATTCCCAAATAATAAAATGTATAAAAAAGGTGCATGACTAAGATTATCAGGGAGAATTATCAAATCGTGAGCATTACCGACCACTGGTGATATTTGCTAACAAGAAAAATAATGGTCTGCTAAAAAGTATAAATGAGGAGCTATCATGTAATTGTGTTATCTATTTTTGACAAATCAATTGAATCATAAGCACCCAAAATTTGATATATGCTGCTCGCGGTCGAGCGTAACTTAGCACAGGCGAAAGCAATATGAGCGGATTCTACAAGGAACAACCATGACGTTTATACGCTAGTAATCAATTTTCGAATGTAATCGATTTATCCCTCTAAGCCCCTTGTTAACTTGTCATTACTTTTTCGTCGCTTTGGCATCACGTTGGATGACGCAACCTCCATGAATAACTTTGGAAACTTTTGGCAACCATCGTTCTTGCTATCGTTGGGGCATATTTGGCAGCCAAAACGCAAACAATTAACGCGCCGCAAGTAATCCTTCTACTCTACCTATAGCCGCGGTTAAGACCCGTAATTAGCGCGTTTCCCCTGGGCGTGTCTCTAACATCCTTGATACTCCACAGATGTTTCTGTACGTCCGGGTCGCGAGACGCTCTTTGCCCAGGTGCTGCGGATTCATTGTGGTTAACCCTTCACCACGTTAACACACACGTCATCCTCACACAGCCTGTTGATGCCTGTCAGTCTCGAAATGACAGAGTGATCGAATGGTTCTCCAAAGCAGGCATACTTTTGATTTTTTTTTTCAGAACATCTCACCGGAATTGATTATAGTATACGTTTCATCGAAGACTCTATTGAATAGTGGAATTGATGTCGGAATGTATATGTCAAAGCTCACCAACGAACCATGCCTATATGCCCCTATATAGCAAATCATACTCGACCTTTTGCGTCTCAATTGCTCAATTTCAACTCCGAACAATTAGTAATAATAGTACAAGAAGTTAAACAAAATGTAACTGGCAGTACATGCACTAAAAAGGTATTATGATGGAATAGGCCCATGACATTATCATCATTGACATCAGTGTTTGTTCCTTTTCTACTCCTCCTCCTCCTCCTCCTCTTTCTTCTCCTCATTCTTTGTGCTCCTTCTTTTCTTCTTCTGTATCTCCGCATTTCCCTTCAACTTCCTCATGTATCTTTGTTATAGTTTCTCCTAATCCTTCTCTTCCGCTTCATTTCCTTCACTACCTTCTCCTGCCACTCGCTTGATACGAGTTAAGTTACTTGTCAACAAGTGAAGGCTGTGAAATTTGCGGGACATGGATCATGAAATGCAGCAGTACTCGCTAGTTATTTTCATTGCCGTTGATTGTCCTGGAAAACCATGAGTGTATATCTGTAGCTGTTTTCATTCTCGTGCACTTATTGCCAACTGCTTACTGTATTGTTATCCTCGTCTTGGACCGTGAGGTTAAATTTTGTTTTCATTTGGTCACCCAGAGGAGACGGAATTTCCGAATGACCGTTGTATTTTTCTCTCGAGACCTTACAGGCCTACACAGCCGTCCGTTAATACCTCCGGGTGCAGAGCACGCATTCGTTACACGCTGAATTGTGTGTTATTTGTGTTTTGTTGGTACGAGTAGGTGTGTTTTTTTTTCTCCCGCGTCACCCCCGGAGTAATGAATAGTCATTACCATGACAACTGGTGAGTGCGGAGGATCGGTCGCGCTGCTTAATGGCCGGATAAGGGTGCTAAGGTTTCAGGAAAGTTTGTGTAAGTCGAAACTCGCATCGGGCCCAAGCAGGGGAATCGCGGTGAAGCGAGTTTGACCTTTTCCCTTTCTCATGAGATGATGTGAAATGCGAGCGTCGCTGATGATGTGGGCGGAGGTGGCGCTTGGCCGTGAAATATCACTTCTGTTCCGGGAACGTGAACTCCTTATTCCCCTTCTTTGATATGAACGAGAACAGGCGTTCCTTTTCATCCACACAGGAAGAGGTGTTCCCCCCACACTGGTCAAATTCAATGTCACAAGTCGCCATCGCCTTGGAACATATCCGCATGAATAGACCTGTCTTATGAGGATTTTAACACGGTCGTTTATCCGTGTGGCCATAAGGCATTCCTCGTACAGCTCTCCTATTTCTCTTTTAGATTGTATATTTTTTTCAGATAATTATGAATAGAGACTTTAAGGAATGCGTCATCGGTAACTTGAAATCAACCTACACATACTGTATTCTTAACGTTTCGCCCAGAAAAACACAGAGAAATTCACAAAGTGGGGGGAGGGGTGAGTTTCATTCTTCACTTGCGTTCCTGATTTAAATCATCTTCTTCTTCACACTGTGTCATGTTTACTGTATAGCATTGGTTTATTTGAGTTTTTATTTCTCTGTTCCTTTTTTTCTCCAAGTAGGCGTACAGGGACAAGTAATTTACAAATTGATACAAAGATAAAAAAGTGAAACATACAAATCAATGTAGAAATTTTCAAAATCGTAACAACACCGTCCCTAAGATGATAATTGCAATATATTTGACAATAGCAACATTGAAATGCATAAGTGTAAATGTATACGGGAACATGTAAGATATCAACACAAGGGACGGTCATCATAAGCAGAGCTTGACGAGGCCCTATCAAATATACAATGTGATTGTTAACAATTTGGTCACGTATACGATTCGTTTTCCCGGTTCTGCTGTTGGCCGAAATGCTCATTTACAATAATAGCTATTATCATTTCTGCACGTAGACCATGAATGGCTTTGCACTTTTCCGAGTATGAACGTAATCAACGTATCATTTCATTCATAGTTGTGATGTCAGATTGCTAAAGGACATGAAATATTTACAAGATTTTTTACTGCCCACGATAACCATAGGATATCAAAGTGGCTCAGAAGATATACAAATTCTGCTGTGGTTCCAAAGAAACTTTTTTTTCTGCTTTGTTTGATTGTCGATCACGTAGATTGCTGTTCCTGAATTCGAGGCAGACCGATGAATCATAAAATACCTTACAACCATGACTTCAGTTTGAATTAAAAAAAAATGCTCATGAGATTTCATAATCTATGCAGGCATAAATATAAGGTACACCTGTCCGCATAATTTATGACGATGATGTTTTGGTATCGTAACATGTGCCAGAAACGTTTCTTTTTTGTTTGTTGTTTGTTTGTTTGTTTGTTTTTGTTTGTTTGTCTGTTTGTTTGTTTTTTGTCAGTATTTTGTGGTTCCTAGAACTGTGTTCATGACTGGGTGAAAGTTAATATAATTTAAGAACATTTTCATTTATTACTACCCAAGCTACCTAGCAGCACTTCCGGCGAACAATAATTTTGTTTACCTTTTGTCCCGGTGACCATTGTTACTCATAGATGATGTTTGAAAAATTAATAATGACTCAAGGGGGACTACGTTCTTTATCTCTTTGCCTGAAATAGTTAATAGGGTTTCCTGCCAATGTAACCGGATGTTTGTTTGTTTGTTTGTTTGTTTTCGTTCGGATTTTTTGGCAGCGCGGAAGTGCGTGGACAAGCGACTGACCGAGCTAGCCTCGATGGCGTCCAAGGGGGAAACCGTGGAGGACAGCGGCATTCTTACCCACCTCCTGGCCAGCCAGAAGCTCAGCATGAAAGAGGTCTACAGTAACGCCTGCGAGCTGCTCCTTGCTGGAGTCGACACGGTGAGTTGTCCGCCCTCGCGCCGCCGCCGCCTCTGCGGCGGTGCGGCGGCATTACGCTCGGAAACGAGCCGTAGCTGTCTGATCCAGCTATCTAATTTCCGGCTGCCAAGTCCACTCTTTTGAAGAAGCACGCGGTGCCACGACTCTATCTTCATTATTCCTTTATGTCTTGCAGTGGAATGCATTGCTGTAGTTCATTTACAGTGGTGTCTAAGAAACTCTGAATTATTCAGTTGCGGTTATTTGCATGTAGCCATAATAGTATGAAAGCACATATTACCAAGATATCTTTTCTTTTTTTTTTTTCTTTTTTCTTTTCTTTTTTTTTTCTTTTTTTTTTTTTTTTTTTGGGGGGGGGGGGCATGTTAGGAAGGAAATGACTGATTTATAGGTTGACTTAGGAATTGAAATAAGAGGGTTTGTGGGGGGGGGGGGTTCTGTCATCTCTCGAGAAGGCATTGACATTATTCCCTGATGACAGCGAACAAGCTGTTTTGGCTTCGTTTCTCATCATGAGCCGATTTTGTGGAATGACGGAAAACGCGTGTCATCATCAGTCATCTTCACCAAAACTTGTCAATGACCACAGAAACAACCCGTCATTGTGGAGTCATCCCCTCAGCGATCGAACGAAGTGCACTTTTGGACCCCTTCTCCGTAGAAACGTTACTATACTGCGCAGGGTCAGAAGGTCAAGGTGTGCGAATTGAAAGAAGGTCGATGCGACAATGTGTATATACATTGTTTTGTGAGGCGGATGTTTCGTTGGCGCTGAGCAAGTCTGCTCATCTTTAGATTAAAGATGTAGTTCAGCATTAGCAGCAGCTAGGTTGATTCCCTTTAATAGCTCCACATCCCTTTCCGTAGCTTTTCACACCGGATTCTCCAATAGGAACTGGTTTCCACAAAAGTCGGCGTCCATTACCTTGCCACCGACTAGCGAGCATAAAACAAACAAAACAAATGAAACAAAAAATAAAACAACATTTAAATAAGCATTCATATTGAAGTTAGGTCTAGGTCAATGCCGAAGCACGATGGGTAACCGATAGATCAAAAGGTTCGAATTGATTATATGGTGTTGCCGAACTTTGTATCATCTTTCCCTCTTTAAAATGTTATTTATGGACGTACGATAGTACTTTGTCGTATGATCATTTGTTGATTGATTGATGAATACTGATGGATAATTCATAATTGATTGAATGATCAAAACATAAAGTGTATGATTACCACAACCGATCAACCATGAAAATTAGCCAGTTGTTATCCCCGTTAAACGCTTCATCCGAGCTCGTTTCAGCGTCGCTTGCAGACTTGCACAGTCTCGATTCAGGAATGCCCTTCAACATGTCCAATGTCGGTTTCAAACGCCTTAATTAAAGTCCTCGAAAATAACTTGCTCAGGCCATTTTCTTGTGTGCACAGAACAGCCCTTTGTATCTGAGTTCCTGATTTCAAAGCCATTTGTGTGCAGTCCATAAATAGCAGCCATGTTGACTGTGGGTAGAGGACATCGCGAGCTGAGAGAAGTAGCATATATTGTCCAGTGCTTGATGTGTTTCCCAATGTCCGAAGGCGGCAGAGAGGTAACGCACAACAGCTGGCATCCACATTATTGCCCAAACAACTTTCAAACTTCAAAGGTGAAATCCCGCTCCATGTTCAAGTTAACTTGAATAAAACGATGTGAAATCTAGAGTGAATCATAGGAACCGGATGGTATAGACGTTTCATAAAACTCGAAGCTGGAATATGAAGAGAGATACTGGCTTATTACATTCCCACAATATCCAGGAAACGGATGTACATGTTGGCTATAGCCATGACGTGTATGCAATGTAGATGTGGCGAGAATGTCATCGAGTCCAAATTCCCCCATCTATACCTATGTACAGAGTTCCACTACAGTTCTATTTTGGTGAAATGAAATCAAGAGAAATACACTTTGTTACCTTCCGATCGTAAATAATGAGTAAAGAGTTGTAATAAAATATAAAAGCTTTGACTTGTATTTCTTAGTAATTTTAATCACTACATAATCAATCAAAATATAACTTTAATGACTCTTTTTTAATGTTGAAACCAATAAGAGATATTGACACCAACTCCTCATTCAAAATGCTTTATTCAAGTTAACTTGAATGTGATATGGACTTTTGTTTTAAAGGCGGAATTTCCCTCGCCCAACCCTCGCACTTTCCGCGTATACGTATTATGAAGATACCATTTTGGCAGCAGCCGAAAAACATTTATAGTCGGTTTGTTCAGTGGTGAGAGATTGAATGTTTCTGCCTTCAGATTTGTCTAATTTTCTTTGAACGCGCCTGAATCTACCAGAATGCATTTGGAATAATATGCAATTGTGATCATAAGTCAGTGACGCTGTGACGTCATGATTTAATCCTCACTGACTGACAATCACACACACAAGTGAGGGTCGGCTAAACCACTTTAACGCATCACCTTGACTACAAAGCGGAAGAGCAGCAGTGGCGGATCCAGGCAGGGGCGCACCAGGCTCCCCTTTAATTTTTGTTAAAAACAAAAGAAATAAAAAAAATGGGGATGCATGTGCCCCCCCCCCCCCCTTCCTTTAAGGAATTCCTGGATTCGCCCCTAAGCAGTGTGGTGCCGTTGAGACATGGCTCTGAAAACGAGCAGTCGAACCATACATCGTCGTATATTGAAAATAGATACGTTTCAGTGCAAGGCCATCGATGTCGGGACCTGGTTCCCTATTGTACGTGGGATAGTCATCTCATCGACACCCTGGCGAGTGAAAAGCTCCTGGGTGGTAGAACTCACTGACAAGGCTTCGGGGGATAGGGCGTTTATACGGATCAGAGAGTGAGAGAGAGGCTCTTCAATATCTTGAAAAGGAGAACATTAAACGGTCGCCAAAAATATCGTTATGTGACATCTGGTTAAAGGATTCTTTCAATTTTTTTTTCAAGCGATATTGCACGAGGGCACCATGGATATGCATTCAATAGGTAGGAGACAGTAATAATGGTTGATTTAGTCTTAGCCTGTTAAAACATTGCTTTCGATGAAAGGGGTGTTATAGTTTTAGATGAGATTTAGGCTTCAGGTTTCTAACTTTTTGTGAGATTATGAGAAACCTCTCATGAAATACCAGTGAAAGAGCATACTAATCTAAGAGGAATTCAAAGTTTGTTTGATGAAAACTGGTTTGATGAAAATTGGTGGAAGTGGCCGCGATATTCAAAACAAATAGGGGCCTAGCCCTTAAAAAAGTGGGACCCACCTTTTATTAGGACCACTCTGTTTTGCTTTGATTGTGGATATCTCAGCCATTTCAAACTCGATTATCATCAAACAAGGAAAAGTAAAAATTACGCGGTGCGTAACATATGTCCCCGCCGGAAGTAGCATTTAGTGGCAAAATGTACAATATAGGTCAAAAATCAAGGTCAAAGGTCAAAGAAGTCAAAGGTCAAAATTCTGTGTAGAAGTTTTGAAGCCCTCACCTAGTGCCATCACATAAAGCAAACAGAATCGAAATCGGGTTAGAAATGGCGAAGGAGCAGCATTTTGTAGCCAATGTACAATATAGGTCAAAAATCAAGGTCAAAGGTCAAAGAAGTCAAAGGTCAAAATTCTGTGCAGAAGTTTTGAAGCCCTCACCTAGTGCCATCACATAAAGCAAACGGAATCGAAATCGGGTTAGAAATGGCGAAGGAGTAGCATTTTGTAGCAAAATGTACAATATAGGTCAAAAAATCAAGGTCAAAGGTCAAAGAAGTCAAAGGTCAAAATTCTGTGTAGAAGTTTTGAAGCCCTCACCTAGTGCCATCACATAAAGCAAACGGAATCGAAATCGGGTTAGAAATGGCGAAGGAGTAGCATTTTGTAGCAAAATGTACAATATAGGTCAAAAAATCAAGGTCAAAGGTCAAAGAAGTCAAAGGTCAAAATTCTGTGTAGAAGTTTTGAAGCCCTCACCTAGTGCCATCACATAAAGCAAACGGAATCGAAATCGGGTTAGAAATGGCGAAGGAGTAGCATTTTGTAGCAAAATGTACAATATAGGTCAAAGGTCAAGGTCAAAGGTCACGACTGAAATTCTGTGTAGAAGTTTCAAAGCTCCCATGTAGTGCTATCATATAAAGCAAACAGAATCAAAATTGGCTCATAAATGACAGAGAAGTAGCAAATTGAAGATTTTGATCACACACGGACGCACACACGGACACACGGACGGACACACGGACGGACACACGGACGGACGCACGGACGGACGGACACACACACGTACGGAGCCCGCTTCATAGTCCCCTGCTCGAACTCGTTCGGCGGGGACAATGAACCTTTAACTCCTAATAGAATTGTATGCTCTTTTTACATAAGTCATGTTTTCATAAATGGTTTCTAATTATCTCGCGAAAAAAAGGTTAAGATCTGAATCCCCCGTTTCAACCAAAGCTATGCCATCCCCTTTAAGCTTTGTAGTTCTTCATGTTCAGTGACAAACATTTCGGACGTTACTTTGCTGATGACGAGAAACTCTAATTTGATAAAACGGTGGAAAAAGGAGCACGGGAATTACCCAAACCAGCTGCGAGAGAGGAAACAGTGCTGTCAAAGGGTGGGGGCAGGGAGGAACGGAATAGCGTTCGCTTTCACTCGAGGAACCAGGATGGTGATATAGGTTGATGGGTGGTGTACAGTGGGCGGCGATGTTTAACACCAAGTTCCTCGATACGGAGCACTCCGGAAAACTCGTTTCCCCAAGAAAAAAAAAATCATTCTCTAAATGAGAGGGCCAGGGAAGACAGCAAGGCAGAAGAAGGGAGAAAAAAATGGTGCACACATCACAAAAAACAAGAACTTGAACGGGGGAATGAGGAAAACCCGGTCAGGATTGATTTATTCAGGATTTTGTTCTCATTATGAAACTCGACATAAATGGACATCAGAACTCTTTCGATCGATACATGAGATCCGTTAAGGAAGAAAGGACAGCGCGGGTGTGAATGTATTTCTGACGAAGAAGAGTGAGAGAGCAAGAGGGAGAGATGATATATATATATATATGAGATAGGGAGAGAAAATAGAAAGAGACTCTTGTGGTAACATGGCGAGAGTTCGCGTGCTTTTGTCTCTCCCCGGACCTCCGCTGAATTACAGATTCTAGGAAATCGGATAGCCACTCCCGTTAACGACATAAATCCTCCGGATAAAACGATATATTAGAGTGGCGAATAGGAAGATGCATATGCCGAAAGTGAAAAAAAAAAATGCATTTTCGTTCAAATGCCGCTGAGATTTCTTGAAATGTTGAACACAATTTGCCCCTTTGTTGAGTGATGTTAGATTAACTATCTCGCGGGTAGTGCACTTTCCCATATACAACTGCATCTTATCAAGGAGGGATGATATACCCTAATGCTGAAAAAAGAAATCACGCTTAATGTGCTGCTTGGGTTGGATTTACGAGCGATACGAATTTGTAGATGAATATAAAAATGATTTAGGGTACATGCAGGTAATATGAGACTGCAGGTAATATGGCACGCGTGACTCAAAAACCCTTATTACTCCACCTGAACCACTTCCAAAATGCATATAGCGCCATCTATAGTTTTATATCATCACTGTGCTTAGTTCTTGATGATTTTCCTGCTCGCTGACTGAAAGTTTGGTGAGAATATCACCAAATACTGAAAAGATATGTAAAAATTACAGTATTTTTTAGCCTTGATATAAGATTTGACATTTCACCAATTACACTGGTGTAAGTAAAGTTATTGTGTGTGAAATCAATTCTTTGCATTTTACGTAAGCTCATTGATTGGTTTAACCAAAGAAAGTGTGTTTTGGTCTATGTACTGTACTAAATATGTGTTATATGGCTTCAAAGGGGACCAACAAGACCCAACAAGCTGCAGGTAATATGAGACGTCAATATGGCGGACAGGTTTTATTGACATCTCTGATTTCAAGTGACTTGCTAATTAGATAGAAGCCAACATCAAAATACCTCATTTTCTTCTCTGACAGTTTTTTATATTCAAAGTATATAGAAAATGTATCACAAAGTACAACACACAGCTATATGAACATGTATGTAAATTAATATTTGTGTACTTTAGATAGGGTGCTTCCAAATTAATGCCACAATTAATTTGGTGTGCTATAATCTTCAGTTTGAGTGTTATTTTATATGTGTTAGATACTGTACACGATTACTTCAAACATTTGAATTCACAATCAGTTTTAACCATAAAAGACTGGGGTCTCAACGTTTTGTGTGATATTTCCGCGGTTTTTATTATTTTTTATCAATTTTCTTTTTGCAACTGAGCTAGGCCAGGCCTAGCTCAGTTGCAAAAAAAAAATAATAATAATAAGATATAATAAAATGCCCATCAGGATTATCTTTTTTTCTTTGAACTTTTGTGCAACATTTGATACCTATTTTGTAAAAATAAAAGTAAAAGACCTTTACGTAATAATCTCATGTCGGTAATGAAATCTCATGTCGGCGTCAAATTTGAGAATTTCTGAG
This sequence comes from Diadema antillarum, assembly GCF_040938485.1. Taxonomy (NCBI): domain Eukaryota; kingdom Metazoa; phylum Echinodermata; class Echinoidea; order Diadematoida; family Diadematidae; genus Diadema; species Diadema antillarum. Next base: position 316,073 of record NW_027272976.1, read on the forward strand.
ATTTGTGTACAAACACACGGAAAATTGCGTTTCATGCTTAAAATCAATTTTTGGCTTAAAATTGTGTTATTTGTCTCAGTTTTAGATAATATTCATATGATATCTATTAAAATTAAATAGTCAAACTACACCAATAGAAAAAACTCATGAATTTAAGACATAAGATTGTCACTATAACATTGACACAATGTCTACCATGCACAGTCTCATATTACCTGCACATGCAGGTAATATGAGACTTCTGCGATGATGTCATAATTTGCGTATTAACTGTCAACAAAAATATTTGATTGGTGCAAATGCTATATAAAAGGAAGGATGAATAGTTGCTTATTCCCAAAAACAAAGTTTGATGGGTTTTTCTGTATGCATCTTCATGTCATTTATGCAAATGAGCTTAATAGTCTCATATTACCTGCATGTACCCTAAATGAATCAATCAAGGATCAAAGAACACAAAGATTTTAAGATGGAAATGATTTAATCACAGCAGAATTCCAACTTTTGCGTCTTGCAAATCGTATACGCCATAACTGAGGTATGATGAATAATAAACATTTTTGTCTAGAAGTGATTTGGAGTCCCAAGTAATGGTGATCTACAATTTGTCGACAATTTCCTAGAGGAGAAATTGTCTCGTGGTAAAAATGAACTGCAGAAACTGAGAGAAGTTGGGTGTTGCGATCTGAAAGACCCGAATGTGATTTCGTTCACGTGTAAAACTAGATTCATTCCAATCAGCACAAGTGGTGGTGAGTGTGTGCTTGTTTCGGCTTCCCCGCACGAGGCGCTGTAGACGAGTTCCGGAAAACGCGTAACTCGATCTGCAGCAAAGCCCCTGTTAATTCGTGTACCCTATCAGCCTGATCAGCCACGGACCTGGTTTTGGTTCCTGTCCGCGAGCAAATTCAATTTAGGGACTGTTTAAAGGCGCATGGAAACCATTACATTATTATACTTCGCGAAGAGGAAGATTCGTGTTGAGATTTCTAGTCTCTCGGTATATGAGATGAGTAAGCCTCGCCGAAAAGAGAGAGAAAAAAAGAGAATACAGAAACACTGTCAAAGATGGGCAAAATTGATCCAGTCTTTAGTTGTTCATTTCATGGTATCGTCTTGCTGATTAGCATCCAGAATGAGACATGCGTAGGTCCTATATCTCAGAATGAACGAAGATGTGCTTCCATTCCTCTAGTAAGATGTAAACCTTTTTTTCCCTCGTAACATTGACTATTGTTGTTGGCCATCTAATCTATTTTGTCTGCCGAAAATCCATTTGGGATTATGATGTATCATGCAATGTGTCGCTAATTCACACGGGTAAGTCAAAAAGTCAAACTAAGGGGAAATTGAAAGTTTCGCAGAAGCACAGAGAAGCAGTCATGCTTTACATTGAACAGTGAATCGCTACAGATTCCAAACGTGCACTTTGTGATTATGATGCGCTATACCATAGTTGTGTATAGATCTTTTTTATCGCGTTTCACTGTTTGTTTTGTGTGTTTCAGAATGTTGTGATTGTATTCTTCTGGTGTATTGCCTTAAAAAAAGCGAAAATGAGCATTCAGAAAGAATTTCAAGTGATCACTGCCATTGGCAATATTCGTAGTTTATGTGCGGCGTCTGTTCTACATCAAGCGACAGCGCTGCTGATGTGCAAAGTGATTCAGTGCTGACATGTTCGAGAAGTGGTGGAAATATCTGGGATTAGTAGTCTCCGCCCCAGCTGTTACTATGTATCTCCTTCCCGCCCACACCTCTATTGGTCCTTTTATCCAAAGTTTCATTGATGAGACAGTTGGCTTTTTATGTTGTTGTATGTGTCAAGAAAGTGCATGTGACCCGAAAGTAAGAGGAAAATGTACAAACAAAAAAAGTGCACCAACAGAGTGCCAGTTGTATGCCATCATTACAGGGAAAACAATTCAAGTGATAGAAATAAAATGATGTGAAGAAGCTGTGGAAGAGAGAGAGAAAAGTCGAAAAGAGGGAGGGGAGAGAATAGGCTGGGGACAATGATATTTCATGGATCTTTGAATGTTATTTGTTTTTCCATAATACTAACCACTGTATCTTCGAAAGTCATAAGACAGAAAAACGTCTATACGTTTGAGAACAGCAGACTACATTTTGCCCTCGTCACTGTCGATCTTTGTTTCGGTGTCTCTTTCGCCGCTGCTTCCAAGAAAGTAAAATGTTTGAAATGTTATATTTCATGATTTTCACTAATACAGACAGCTTTTCGTTTTCGCTCGATATAAGTGTTTCATTGAGATTACCCCTCCCCCCCCCCCAAAAAAAAAAAAGAGCGCTTAGAGGACAAGTTCACCCAAATAATGGCGTGGATTGATTGAATGCTCCAATATTGGTAGAACGCATCAGTGAAAGTTTGAGTCGTTGTACATACAGTTGTACGTGACATCATAAGCTGCAGTAGTCTTCTCATCCAGCGATGGTTGCACAGACACTTGGATTATAATTCATAACTTTTGAACGAATTGTCGGATTTTCCTCAAACTTTCAATGATGTTTTCTTAATCATATTGCTGCATTCACTCAATCCACACATGCATGTTTGTGTGAACTTGTCCTTTTAAGTCATGAAACAGCCGTTCTGTTTGGCAGTCAATCGCATGTGTGTTCGGGATGCCATAGCGCCCGCTCGTAGACCCCTTGGGATAGTGACATACTGTGCGGCCGATCAATCAGACTGGCTTGGTAGCAATCCAGGTATCCAATCAGTCCACCTCCTCCCGGTGATGCGGAATCGATTTACCCTATACCGCCATCCCAATGTGTGTCACAGTCTTCTGTTCCGAGTTTTGCGTCCAACATACCCATATGATATTCAACCCTTCCTCTCCCCTCCAACCAAACCCCTCCCCATCCCAACTCGCTCCATGATACAGAAGAAAATACAAACAGAGAAAGTAATCTGGAAAAGCCGTTTAAATGTGGTAAATACCTCGGTAGTGATGAATTTGCGAGCGCTTTTCGTTACGTCGGAAGTGTCGATTGATATAGAGGTCACGCACATAGTTCCACTCGTGTTCTCTCGGAGTGGGCTTGTGCGTTAACCATTTGCGGTCGGATGAGTAACGAAATGCCTGATGGGCGCGTGGAAAATCCGTCTGGTCCGTTTATGTCTACACCTGTCTGTGCTGTGAAATTGGATTAGACGCGAATAGTACGAGAGTTTGTTTTTCAAAGCATATAACAGTGCCTTCCTGACACATTCCTGTTTCTTTCTCCCTCTCCGAATTTACCTTGTCAGAGGATAAAGTTTTCTCGCAATACAATGAATGAAACGCATCGCGAAGACCTTTGATACGTTACCATTTATGTTCTTGATTTCCCACGCCTTGTAAGAGTTACAATTGTCCGGGATTTTGCTCATATAAAAACCCCGGTCACACAGCGCTTTACGGCTTAATCACGGCCAAAACACGTCGAAACGTAGTCTCCCGTGAAGCAGACGATGTTGTTCGCGTTGATGTCGAGTTTAAGACGAGCTACGGTCGATTTATAGACGTGGCAGGACCCGGGGAAAATCGGAACGGCGTCGGACGCGGTAAAAAGTTTTGAACTGCTCAAAACTTTATTCCGCGGACAACCACGGGCGGCATACGTGGTAAAGACGTGCAACACACGTGAAACACACGTGGTAGTCCGTGTTCCGGCAGTGATTAAAACTTGGGGAGACGCAGTAAGACGCGACAGTTTTGAGGTCTGTCACGGGCAGAGCACGGTTATCTGACGGGTGTTACGCGTTGGTATCACGGGAACTAGCGTGCGTTTAGCGGCTTGTCACTGACAAATGGATTTTCGGCGTACATACACGTGCCTGGACGTGGTTAACCGTGCTTAGGCAGTGCTTCAGCAGTGGAACAGCCGCCAAAGGCCATATCCCGTACAAAGCACGGCCGAACCAAAATTGACCAAAAAGTTACCACTTACGACCACGTCCACCAGATTTTCATAACTTTTTGTACGTGATTTAGACGTGGAGTGCTGTGGACGGGGGCTAAAGATAATGTTTCGGTTTGCCGTCCGAGATATTTAACGGACATATCATTGCCAAGCACGGGGAAACTACAACGTGCGAAACGAAGTCAGTTCGGTCCTTCAACTCAAACCTTGGAAAGGGAGCTTAGATATGAAGATGATTTGCATAATTACTCAAATGATCTTAGTCATGACTTTACAGTCTGCTGAATAATTCGAGTACACTTTATGCGCTTGTTATTTGTACCCCTTCCCCTTCCAACCAGCTACATGCATGTCATCTTCTGCGTGTTCTCACGAGTTGATGAACAGTGCTGCACAGATCGCAAAGTGCTGAATCATAACGCAGAAGTTGCGAGTTAGTTGGATGGCCTATACCATGCAGATCTAATTATGGTAATCAGTTCAACTTTACCGCAAGTATAAACCGGGCGCATTGTAATAGACTGACCCTCCCCCGCGATAAACCAATTTCTGGTAATACGAACAGAGTGTCGAGTGTCATAAGGAGAGTGTTTGTGCTGTTAAAGTGGAACTGAACCATTACGACGCGTACGCGCCCGGAAAATCCGCGCTCTCGTTTCATTTTTTTATACGAACGTTTAATTATTTTGAATGGTATCTCTGTCGTGTTCTTCTTTTCTTTGTGCAAGCATCAAAATTGTCCTCACACGCAGCTGTGTTTCGTTTCGTAGAATGCTGCTGGTTTTTAAGATCTAGTATATCTTTTTTATTACCACTGCTATTTTGTCTGCATGTCTGCACCTACAACTTTTGTTTCATCAGCTCCTGCTACCAGCAAGTGTGATTATCCATCTGTTTTATTCTTCTGCTCAGTCGCATCTCTGAAAATGATTATGATGTGATTGAGATTTAGAAGTGCCGTCTGATACGTAAAGCTAGCCTGTTTGTTTGTTTGTTTGTTTGTTTGAGTGATTGTTTGTTTTTACTTTTACGTCTTATCCCATGATTATTCATTTTTATTTCCAGCCACTATTTTGGTGAATACATTTTTTTTTTCGATCCGATCGAACACTCACACATGCATTATCCTGAATACGAAAACGAGCTATATTTCTTTGTGAGATAAGGACACAGCACAAGAAACCTATTGAAAAATAAATGTGTGATTAAGTCCTTCACTTTTACAGTCATTCCAGGCTCATCTGCATGTTGTTGTCATAGTAACGTTAAGAAGACATTTCGAGTAGGCCTATATGTGATAGTATGTATGTCCCTTGACCACTCTACAGAGTGGCTTTGGCGCAGTATATATAAAGACATATTATCTATTATGTATTATTATTATTATTATTATTATTATTATTATTATCATTATTATTATTATCACTATTATCATTATTATTATTATTATTATACTGCGTTAAAACATAAGTATATTTCTCTCATTTTGTTTTGTTTTGACTGTGCGGTTGCAGATGATAATTATTTATTGTGTTTGTACCAAGTCATTGAATCAAATCCGCGCTTTCCACTTCTGAAAGTGAGTATGACATAAAGCGGACCCGGGAGTTATGGGCTAAACTGTTAAAGCCATCTGCCATGCATGTCGAGGATTATGATCAAGAAATACACACACACACACACACACACACACACACACACGCACGCACGCACACACATACACACACAGCATCAACAAAGTTAACAACAACAAAATAGAGCTTAAACAAACAGAGAGTTATGATTGTATGGATGTGGGCACGTGCTGCTTTGCTGGTCCGAATGCCGGTGTTGATAACAGGATGTGCGTTAATGCGTAATCACTGCGCAGATTGCTTCCACTTTCCAGCATGACTAGACAATAAATAATGAATATGGCCTCTTCCAGCAAACTTGAATATGGCTAATGCTGTTTATGATTAAATGTGTTTTACGCGCAGTAAAGCGCATTTTTCATTTCATAAGATGAGAAGGCCGGATATTGTTCCCAGGCCTGATGTCGATCGCGCGAAACGGAGAAAATAACATGTAGTCACATTCTTCCTACGGATAGTCCTCATTCCTTGATGAGAATCCCTACGATGTCACTTAAGTTGCTCAGCGGCGTGTAATCGTCCTCTCCACGACCACCTGTCCCGTTTCTGTCGGCCTGGGGTGCCAAAAGATAGCCGTAACTCATCTTAGCAGTATACATCGTCCTCGACTTGCATTTTGGTAGATTGATTCGAACACATGACCTCAAAATGATCTGTTGTGAATTTAAAAATTACGTTCCAGCCTAGCAAGCGATAAAATGTTCCCTTTAAAGATATCTCTAGCGAGCCCCATCAGCAAGTCGTTTTTCCCACATTGATAAGTCGGTTTTAATCAGGAGCGGAAATGTCCCTTCATCGGAAGAGACGCAAGGGCGGTCCGGCACTGATGACACAAATCAATTGCAGACGCAACGCGTCAAGAGGCCAAGAGGGCCAGCTTGGCCTTTCTCCCTTAAAGAACTTCGGGTGCTGCTTTGGCAACTAGCATGCCTTGATCTGGTTTTTCTTTTGAACAACACCATTTCTTTAATGAAGAAGATGAAGAGTTCAGTCGGCACTCCTTCGACTCTGTGAACTTTTGCTTATCGATTTGGCGATCTCGTCTGCTTCTTATTGTCACTGTCTCTTCTCTCACACTCTTTATGAGAATGATGTTCTCCCGCGGTCCGTTATCCTGTCAATGTAGTTTTGCTCCCACACGTTGTTGTTTTTGTTGTTTTTCAACAAAATTGTTGTTTCTCTCAGCTCCTCTGATTTTGATTAGCCTCTGGTGTCTATCAGCCGCATTATCAACACCAAAAGCCATCCAATAGACATTGAGTGTAATCTCCTCTTGTTTCAGGCTTTTTAAAAAAGAGAATCCATGCTAGATAGCACTTAACCCTTACACATGTATGACTCTTCTGAATTGTCTTGTTCACTGACCAAATGTTTTAATTGGAGCCAAAGGGTAAGATCTGAGATAGGGAAATCTTTGAAAGCATTTCTTTAAAAACGTGTATGGCTACACACAAGGCTCGACACTTACTTTACTTTTCGCACCAAAATCATCAAATTGCGTTTTTGCTTTTTTGTTTTTTGTTTTTTGTGGCCCGACCATATAAATTTGGTGACCCAAAAATGTAAAGAAAACATAGAAATGAAAAGATTCACAAAGCATTAAAACAATGTCATAAACCATGGCGCATTGCAGATGTATACTGGTCGATGATGATCATGATGAAATTCTCTGGAATAAAGAAGTTATGTTTGCTTTAATGCCTCAAGGATGTCAGTCGCAACAACGTGCACGTCAGAATGCCTGATGCCTCACAACTTCTATCCCGGGATTACGTAGTATCAAACAAAATCACGATCGATATTTCAGTATCCACATCACCGCTCCCCATGATAAAGATTATTTGAATATTGATAAGTATGACAACGGCATTCAAATAACGTCACTTATAATAACTACCAAGCTCATGTTGAATTGAGGCTTAAACATAGTTTTCCACGACACTGTGCACGCATTCAAGAAATGATTTCATTTAACATATAGGAGTAGGCCCTATATATGCTTCTATACTTGGAAAGACAAAAGTCGGATGAGAGGTAGAAAAATAGCTTTGCGGAATTTTGCCGTTAAATAGACGAGTTCTGTCGCGAGGACTATCTTGCAACCCTGGTAGCGGTGTCTGCTGAAATGCGTACAGTTGTGAAGCACTGAGCCCCGATTCATTTTCCCCTTTTTGAGTGGGATACACATGAAAAAAATAATCTACACAGTAGAAAGTTTTTGATGGCCCGATCGGGCCACCCAAACAATCTTTTCTTAAAAACTGGTGGCCGGGCCAACATGTACATGTAGGGCCACCGCTAATATCGAGCTCCGTGGCTACAACATCATAAAGCAAAAACATTTGTGTCAGTAATTGAGGCAGTAACCTTTAAGTGTTGCAGTCTGTAGAATGAGTTGAGTATGAGGGACATTTTAGTGCCAGTGATTAATGTAAACAAAGTGCAGAAGGTATTAAAAGCAGATGTGAGCAAGAAATCATTGGAAACATGAGCTGTCTGTATAATATTACTCTTTTTAACTGTTTAAGCGGAAACTAATGAACTAAGCAAGGAAATATGACGTAATCACTTGCTATATGCTATCTTTGCCAAAAAACAGGAAGATCGAACGCAGATCACCCCCTAACCAATCAGTATAGGGACATTCGCGTTATCACTTTCAGATGTAACAAATCACAAGTAGGTACTTACGAACATTGTCGTTATTTCGCGAGCTCGCTAATCAGTGCTTTCCTTTCAATACTGCACAGTTTGTGCCAATCATTTGCTTTTATTGATGCTGGTTATTCTTATTGATAAAGAAGGTGAAGACAAAGGTGATGATAATGATGATGATGATGATGATGATGATGATGATGTCAAAGAGCAACGCTAAGTCACATATTTCGTTATATCTTACCACAGACGTCCAACACGCTGGCCTGGGCGCTTTACGAGCTGTCCCGTCACCCCGACACTCAGGAGCGTCTGTTCGCCGAAATAGAGGGCGCTCTTGCACTTAGCGGCCGAGACATTCCGGAGCATGACGATCTGCCAAACATGCCTTACCTGAAGGGAATTATCAAAGAAACTCTGAGGTCAGTATTCCGAGAATTATGCCATTTTTGTTTGGGTAATGAAGGCTTCGAAACCCTCTTTGGTTTGGGTTGGGTTTGGTTTATTTCTGCATTCAAGGAAATACAAATTCAACATGAATTTCACAGACATAGAGAATGACAAATGTAATGATTGATATGATAACTATAACATTACACAAGTAGATAAGCATAAACAATAGTATTGTGCCATAAACATGTACAAAACATGTGAATAAGTTAGATGATTATGTAGTAGTTACTTTTCCAATAAATGAGAGAGATAATTGACCGCAGGAGACGACTATAGTGAGTGGTATATAGGCTGGAAATGGGTGAAATGAATGAAATTTATTTCTTTTAAGTCACAGATCAAAACCTGCTCTGTTAAAAGAAGAAATTTGTTTAATTAGTGTGGATAATGTACCCGGTACTTACAACTACCGCATGTCACATTGTGTAAGTTATGTTCAAAAGTTATTTTCACTGGGTGAATTACGTTTATGCTCTGCTCGTTTTAGTGAATCTATGACCTGTTCGAATATGGATAAGTCTTTCCTAATGCCTATAGATTGTAATATTTTGTTTACCAAACCTCCACGAGGTAATACGGGAAGATGCGTGTTTGCGAGGACAAAGATGTGTGTGTGTGTGTGTGTGTGTGTGTGTGTGTTCGTCCCTAATAATTTCCATTCCAATGGTTCCAGTTATCAATGTTATAGCAGATAGACAATAACGACGGGTTTACAGACGGTAGTTCTCTGTTTGATAATGATAATGATGATAATTGTGAATTTATATTGCGCACTTTCTATGAAGCATATATCCTCACCTGCGCATAACAATAAGATATAATCAAAAGAAAAAATCAGATTGATAAGTTTGCGAGGAAAATATCAGATTAAATTTTTTTATCGTCATTCTTTTGATATCCACAGATTGTACCCCGTTGTACCGGCAAATAACCGTGTGTTGGACAAAGATGTCGAAATTGGGGGCTACCACATCCCTAAAGGAGTAAGTGGCTGATATTTTACGTGCTTCACAAAGTACCTGTTCCTACGATTTGTAAATCTGGCAGTGATTATGTGTAATCACATATTGTTAATGTCCGGGGTTTTTGTTTTATCTACCCAATATTGTAGGGTATATATATGTATAATTATGATCATCTCGAGTGAGATACAACTTTCTCCAGTTGATGCAAACATGATTCAGTCTTTTCACATCCCTCCAGATGAGTTCCAAGATCTATATTTTTCCCCTGCCCTAAGCCAAGCATAAAAGCTACCCCACAAACGTAACCCTAACCCTAATCCTATAGTCCTCACATCAAACTACACCTAAAACCCTAACCCTTATAACTCTATGTCCTTGAAGAAAATAAGATCGGAGCAATTACCGCAGGAGCAAATGTCGTGTCACCCTCCGGATGACTCTCATTAACTCATTAGGAACCATTCTTTCATTTTTGAATGTCTTACAAATTTATGTTGTAGTTTTTTCTATCTCCCTAGTTATCATTTCTAATACTTTGAGATATATCGAAGAAAGAAGAACTAATATGGATGGGAACATTGTTCGCATTTTTTTTTTTTTTTTTTTTTTTTTTTTTTGCATTGAGGGAGCTAATCGTTATCTTGCGACTGTTGTCGATTTATTTTTTTTTTTCAAATCTTTCAGACCATGATCGGTTCTCTTCAGTACGTGATGAGTCACGACCCGGCACTCTTTCCCGAACCCGACGCCTTCCGACCCGATCGATGGTTGCGGGCCGAGGGAGTGGGCGAGGGCGTATCTTCTTTCTCCTCCCTGCCCTTCGGCTTCGGTCCCCGGATGTGCATCGGCCGCAGGATTGCCGAGATGGAGATGCATCTCGCCCTGGCCCGGGTAAGGCTCATCTTTAACCCATTCCATACTGAATTCCGAAATCTCCACAGACATAATACACAGGACAACAGGTTCCAGTATAGGGAACGGGTTAACGCATTATCTACGTATATAATTATGAAGAGTTTGAGCCCAGCAGCACGGGTTACGCGCCATTTTTTCAGTGTGTTAAAGTATGTCCATTATCAGATGCTAGTACAGTAGAGCAAAATAAAACCTTTCCAAAGATACGTTTCTTGTTACATCATTTCAAGGGATATTTTTGCAGTTATGATTAAAGATGTTTTTCATTTTCTTACTACTTTTTATTTTTTAGAAGCATTAATTACAAATATGTCAATCGAGAAAAAAATGAAGCTGAAATTGAAGTAAACTAATGGCTCTACACATACTCTGAGGATTTCGTGTTTGTACTTCAGGTGATCGTTTTGTTTGTGTGTTTCTTTCATTTTTCTAAAGCTCTCCAAAACGTTCGAGCTCCGTTACCGAGGCGATGACAAAGTCCTGCCCGCCGTCCGTGGCATCCTCGTGCCAGGAGCGCCGCTCAAGATCAGCTTCATGGACAGGTGAAAAATGGCTCAGCGCTTTGATTATGATGAATATTCGTACTACAAGAGAGAGAGAAAAATTCAAAAATGTGTGTTCCAAGGACAACGTAAGATCAGCGATGTGGACAAACTGAACTGACGCTGAATAAGTTACCGGGATTGTGAATCAGGTGAGACGATCCACGAGCCTTTAGCCACAAGATGATTGCTTCTGGCGCTGGCCGCGTTTAAAGACCAGATAGCATGATGAAACATGGGTAGGTCTGATTTAATCGATTTGCATTGGCTGCCCACCGGAGTACATTCGAAAAACCACGAATAGCGTCCGTTAGCCAAGTGTCAACGAATAGTGTGTATCGAAGCTGCACATGTCGGTAACGGTCGACTCAAGTCGAGATTCTTCGGCTGAGTGTGTATACTATTATACATAAGTCAGTGATCAAGCTGTACACAATTCGTTACGGGGATTCTTGAATATATCCGACCCGAGCCAGCCTTTCGACTCCAAGCATGGTATACCCACGATACCGGCTGCGTTTCATAAAAACTTGTTGTCAATAGCAAGTTACGATTGTTGTTATAAGCTACTGAAAACCTTGCATCTCATTGGCAGAGAGCGAATTTGTCATAGAGATGTGGGAGTTGTTACTGGCAACAGGTTTTATGAAACGGGACCCACGTCTTTAGATGACAGATCCCTTTATCTGCATGTCTGATTCTCATTCAAGAACCTATTGGATGAAGGCAAGTGCCGAGGTGACTGGACCTATACGTAAACCATCGATGTTTGGTTTAAAATGAAGGCAACGTATTAGCCCACGTATCTCCCGTCATTCTGGTGTTACCTTGTATATCTCAGTTCATTATTATTCCAACATCTTTCCCCATCTTTGCTCGCTCCGAAACGACATTTTAATATGGTATGCTCTTTCTCCATACGCCTATACATCTGTAGCAATGCGAGACGTAAATTAATTGGTATTTATTCATTACAGTGTGTGATCGTCGTTTCGTCAAGTAACATCGTGTGTATTCTCCATTGGTTTGATATGTTTTCTTTTCACTATTAGTACTGTCAGTGTTACTAGAATTATCAATGAATTTATAATATATCGTTATTTCATTCTTTGTAGTATGAACTATTATTATCAATACTGCTATTACCATCATCAGCAGAAGCATTATTACTATTATTACTGTCATTATGATTCGTGATTATATATATCATCAGTGTATTTTTAAATTAATTTCATTACATCAATGATTTTAAGAGAGATGTCAGTTGCTCAATCAAAATTCACTTTCTTCTATCTTCCGGCGATGTGTAAGAGTCAGAGAGGTCAAGACTATTTTGTACTAATACAGGAAGGAAAAAAATTATTCTAATTCATTTTAGCACTTAGAAAATATATGTTCTGGTAGCATCAATAATATCAATTAGGCTTTGTGGTTTTATTTTTTCTTATTCTTGTTATTCGTTCTATCGTGTACTTATTTCTCATTATATCTTCTTCAATGTGATTCATACAGACTAAAGTGACATTTTAAACACCATTTGACAACGCGCAAACATTTTTTTTCCGTGAATCACTTTGAATATAGCCTTATAATGGAATTCTTTTGTATGCCAGATGTGCAGAATGGAATATTGTAATGAAAACCTTTTCTATTTGCAGTAAAATGTCCATATTCATTATGCAGTACAGTTTCTCGCTGTCATAGCACACAAACAGCAGCAGTTAAATCCTTGTTTGATATTTGAAAGGGTTTGACAATATATTATTCTCACAATACTCGAATTATGACCAAAGAAGCGGTATAGAAGACAGTGATCTTATTGCGATAGCATGTTCTCTTGCATAATAGTTATTATCGTGTAAATCTCGTGCTTGATTTGCAGCAAAGTTTAACGGTTTTGCAAAAGTATGCGTTGTGTTTGGAAATGATTCAGGTTTGACATGCATTATTTGGTGATGTGACTTGTGAATGTTATACCTTCCATCGCAATCTTACCAAATACTCTGGCTCAGCCTCACAACTTGTTTAGCATTTTGACTTCAAATTTATAAAATAATCGAGTCAAGCATATCAAAAAATATTTCAAATACTAAGTATATTATACCGTGTAATATCATATTTCCCATGCTATTGAGAATTTATTGAAGAGTATGTGACATTTCCTTGTTAATGTTATTCGCACAAGGAAGAAAATGAAAGTTGATAGTGTTGATGATTATATGTATTCTTGTTTTGACTGATGATTACTACAGATATACGTCTTGTATAAGCGACGGGGAAGGGTCAGGGAATACTGACCTATCATTGAGGGCGCATGCACTGCAACCAGTTTCATGCAGGAGTGCGAATTACAATGTACTGTATTCAGTATCATATTGCCCTAATCGTGAATACACACACACACACACACACACACACACACGCACACACACACACACTTACAATTATGCCGTTGAAGTACATATCTCAGGAGCCGAGGAAACGGTGGGGGAGGGGGGCTGCCCCCCCCCCCCCCAACACACACACACACACACTTTTTTTGGGGGGGGGGTCTGTAAAAGAAGTCGGGAAAAATCTTAGAAAAATCGGGAGGAAGAAATTACAACACTCTGACTCAGAACTTTCTATCTATAAAGTGGGGAGGGGAAACCCTGGACACCCTCCCCCTTCCATCTTTCAAAAAGTTCCGAGGCTCTTGAGTCTATCTTAATGATTTTTAAGGCTTATACGCGTGCGATGTTGCAAAATGCATTGTGACAAGTGGAAATCATAATTATTATATACATTGTGTATACGCATTTGTTTCAAATAACAATACGCATATGTTTCAAATAACAAACGGTAAGTTTCAATAGCCGACAAATTGGACAAAATGATTATTTTCTGATGGAAGCATTCAGTGACCGGTTTCTTCATTCAGGCGTCACTATTTGGCAGATCTCTGTCAATTTCTCGGATATGTCAACAATTTCGCACCAGAAAGTACACATTTAAAAGATGATGTCATTGTAAATAAAAATTGTCAAAAGTACTGTAAATTCAGAGAACGTTTTGAGACATGTTTACCATATCATATATGTTGTATGTACTGCTTTTGATCATGGAACCATAAATTAAAGAGATTTGTAAATTTCCATATCAATTATCTGTTCTGACATTCTGTGTCTTTTCTGCGCATTATCTGTCTTTGTTGAAAACTTATCTGTTTACTCAACCTTAATTATGTTGTTGTTGTTGCTGTTGTTATATATCATAAGTTGTACATGTACATAATGCTGTATTTTATTTCAATGTCATACTTCTTTTTTCCGGATTGATGCGCTTAGAAACATCAGTATTAAGTGCTATATAATGTTATTCATTATCATTATCATTATCATTATCATTATCGTTATCATTATCTGGATTTTTGCATGCACGATTTTTTTTTCAAAATTGCGAAACGACTCCTTGCCATACCGATATGATTCATATACTTACGGGTATCTTATTATTGTTACTTTTACTACAAATAGTCAAATAGTACAGCAGTAGCTGTAAAAGTAGTTTGTTGTCCCAATCCCAAATCCATGAGCACTAGCTGAGTTTCAACAAATAATCTAAATCATAATAAGTCATTCTCACCCCAATCCACGGGATCTTGAAACTTCCCATTCCAATGAAACTCGAAAAATATTTTTAAATCTTTTACATTATCAACTTTCAGACTACTCAAAGACATGAAATGTAATTCAATTTTGACACAACGTATGTTTCTTATAAATGCACTTTATCTATAAGAGTTAAATCCCTTTGTTTCCATCTCCAGCACTCCACATCTTTTTATAATTCATTTTATATGAAATGTTAAAAAAAAAATCCTAAAATTTTTATTTCTTGTAACCAATTTCAAAGTAAAAAGATACTTCAGGAATGTCAGTTTTCCCCGTACAAAATTGATTTTTCCTTTGTTTAAGTCTGTGACCACTTAATTTTTTTTAGATCGATCCAATATACATCGTAACCAATTTATAGAACGTCTTTAAGAAAAGGTATGTAGTCATATCTTCCTGCCGTCAAAAACATAAAGCCATTCAATGGATTTCCAGATCAGTTAAAAGTTAATCTGAAAAGAAAGAGTTAAATTTTTAAGCACAACAGTGACAATGTGATCATATTGGATGAAAATTAGGACAGTTATGAAATTGTGAAGTTTCACTATAGTTGTTGCAAAACAGTTTTCGAACATTTGATCTGAATACGCAATGAGTGAGCTGATGATGTCTTTACCTTACAATTTATATTGATAGTGTAAAAAAAAAAACCCGAAAATCTGAATGTTCTGCCATTAAAAAAAAAATGTTAATCCTAGCTGAATAATGTCACAGTCATGTTCAGTCAAATTTTGAGACTGTTATTGGTATAACTGCATTTGAACAAAAGAACTGGATATGCAAGTTGTGAGGCAATGACATCTCATTAACGCACTCATTTGCATTTTCATATTGTTCAAATATGTTAGGTAGCCTATGTGAAAACTAGTAAATGTCACAATTTCATAACTTCCTTTATTTTTATCTGATTTGATCAAATTTTAACTGCTGTGCCCAGAAAACTTCACTCATTTTCTTCAGATTTAATCTTATCTATAGCCCGTCAGTCCCCTTTTAAAATTCACGGTACTGGTATTTTCTCTTACACACACACACACACACACACACACACACACACATGCACATGCACACAACACATAATGTATTATACACAAACATAGATGATCACATACACGTTTAAGTTAATTTTCACACGTACACACAAGCACTTTGTTATATAAGCCTACGCCATCACCAACAACCGACTTGCAGACACGTATAGTTTGCTTCCAAAACTTTACACACAAGCCTGTACCATGTAGCACTAAAATGCATTCTAGACACTCCCGCTGTCCTATATAATCTTTCTCTTTTCTCTTTCCAATCACCTTCCTCTTATTTTTTTTTATTTATTTATTTTATTTTTTTTATTTTTTTTTATCTTTTTTTTATTTCTTTTATTTATTTTTTATTTTATTTTATTTTATTTTATTTTATTTTTTTTTTTTATTTATTTATTTATTTTTATTTTTTTTTTTTTGGGGGGGGGTATATTTTTCACATACCCAGTCCAGGGAGGTGGGAAGAGACCCACCTCCCTGCCCAGTCAAAGCGTATAATACATTTCGTTTTCCCGAGGTCGCCATCGAAATCAAGCAACTGCATGCAGATGATGACCGTCTTCAGCATTTTTCAATTTCTATTTCCAGAGGATTAGTCACATGACTATATAAAGATTTTGTATAAATTTCCTGTAAGGCATATAAATTATTGATATTGGTTTATTATTTCGCTTATTAATTTTGTGTTATTATTATCATACCATGCATTAACTATTGTGTATCTAATGCATGTCACGTTTATATCAGAATTATTGATCATATCCTGTATATTTTTCTTATTTGGAAAATGAAAAAAAGAAAAGAAGAAATGTACAATACATACATGAGGATTCGACGTTTCCGGTGGCCAGGGGGCCACTAAGAATTGTAGTCGGGCCATCAAACTTTCAAAGAGCATGACTTTGGTGGCCGAATTTGGAGACTACGTTTAAAAATCGATTGCTATATATATTTCCTTTCATTTAGGGCCACTCCTTTTCTCTTTCGGGCCACCCATTTCAAAGTCAAGTTATTTAGTGACCCAAACTGGACACCAGAGAAAAAAGTGGCATGCCCTAGATACATAATGTCATCATGTACACTTACAATCTGCATGGTCATGTACACGTACACATGATACATGCGTACAATATAGGCCCACTTACCTATTACATTTAAACACAATACTTATGTTTCCACATACAAAATGGCTTTAAAACATTTACTTTGCTACTTTCATTCTACTGTTGTTATTGGCCATGGTGTAAAAGTGAAACAAATCTTAGTCTGTCCCAAACGCTGTGGCACTGTGGCATAGTGGCTAAGACTCCTGACTCCCAGTCGGAGGACCCGAGTTCGATTCCCGCCCACTGCTCACGTCCTAAGACAAGGTGTTTTTACCCACCACGTCCCTCTCGACCCAGGTGTATAAATGGGTTCCTGGCAACACTTGGGTAATATAATGGCAGGGCCCTCTGGTAGAGCAGTGGTAACACTGAAGAGGCTACCATGGGTAAAGAAGACAGTTATTTCTGTTATTATTATTATTATTATCATCATTATTGTTATTATTATTATTATTGTTATCTCTATCTTCACAAGATATCTCTTGGAGATTAAATCACGTCAAGTTCCATCCTGGAACCTTAGACTTCCAGTACTTTTCTCAGGATTCGTGCCGTCCCCAGCAATGCTGCTTTTTGGAGCGTTTGCACTCGATTTGGCACACCAACATCGTCCAAGTGCCGTCGCAGCTGCTTTGGCGTTGTTCCGAGTGCTCCAACGACAATAGGGATCACCTTCGTTCTCATATTCCACAGGCGGCGAAGCTCTCTGGCAAGGTCTTGGTACTTCTCTATCTTTTCCTTCTCCTTCTCGGCTACTCTGCTGTCTCCCGGTACCGCGACATCGACGATTGTGCACATCTGTCGAGCCCTTTCTACGACGATGATATCCGGACGCCTGTGCTGGATGACATTGTCAGTTTGAACATCGAAATCCCACAGGATTTTAACTTGATCATTTTCAGAAACTTTCTGTGGTTCGTGCATATACCATTTGCTCTCACATGGTATTTCATGTTTTCTGCAAAGCTCCCAGTGAAGGACTTGTGCCAGTTTGTCATGTCGTCTTTTGTACTCCTTTTGCGCCAATTTACTACAGCCACATACGATATGTTGCACTGTCTCGTCTCTTTCTCGGCATATCCTGCATGTGGCATCCACATCTCTCTTCTGTATCTTGGCTTTCAGAGCATTGGTTGACAGTGCTTGCTCTTGGGCAGCGATGATCAGTCCTTCTGTCTCCTTCTTCAGTTCTCCTTTCTTCAGCCATAACCATGTGTCATTACTGCTGATGTTCTCCGTCTCTCTGCAAAACTGCCCGTGCAGCTGCTTTTCTCTCCACTTTGCAGATCTTTCTGTTCGTTTCTGGCTTTTGAAAGTAAGTGGATCAATGGCGTTTACATTATTTCCACTTTCAACCAGAACGGCTCGAAGGAGTTTTTCCTCACTGTTGTTTATGTAATTGTTGAGGCTGATTTGCTCCATTTCAACGCAATCTGACGCACTCACGAGCCCTCGGCCTCCTTCTTTCCTTGGCAGGTACAACCTGTCGACATCAGCACTCATTTGGTGGGTTTTGTAGATCGAGAGCATCTTTCTTGTCTTCCGATCCATACCAGCCAGTTCCGCCTTCGTCCATTCGACCACTCCTCCTGTGTATCTCAAAACTGCTACCGCCCAGGTGTTTAGAGCTGTGATCACGTGTCCGCCATTTAAGTGTGATTTTAGTACACTTTTTACACGTGAGAAGTACTCCTTCGTCACAGACACTTTGATAGCATTGTTTGAGACTTCATCAGATTCCAACACTCCGAGGTATTTGTAATTCTCTCCTTCCTCCAAACTCTGTAGTATTCTTCCATCAAGGAGTGGTATTCCTGCACTCTTCACTCGTCTCCCTCTCTTCATAACCAGGGTAGCGCACTTGTTGATGCCGAAGTCCATGCCGATGTCTTTGCTGACCAGACGAACCGTTTGAACTAGCTTGTCGCACTGCTTCTCGTCTTTACAAAAGAGCTTAAGGTCGTCCATGAACAGCAGATGATTGAGGGAGCCATGATTTCCTCCGAGGTCATAACCGACCGATACATTTCGCAGAACGCTTGTAAGTGGAATGAGTGATATAACGAAGAGGAGAGGTGACAGTGAGTCCCCTTGGAATATTCCTCGTTGTATTCTCACCTGACCAAGATCTTTGCCATTCGATGTGAGGGTTGTGCACCATGCCTTCATAGAATTTGTCAGTAAAGCTCGGATGTTATCTGCAAGTCCGAACATTTGCAAGCATTCATCGATCCACGAATGAGGCACCATATCATAAGCCTTCTTATAATCGATCCAGGCTACACACAGGTTGGTCCTCCTTCTCTTGGAATTTCTCATCACCATTTTGTCAATTAGTAGTTGGTCTTTAGTTCCTCTGCACCCTCGCCGCCCACCTTTTTGTTCGACAGGGAATAAGTCCTTCCCTTCAATGAAGCAATACATCTCATTCGCTATGATGCTAGTCATTAACTTCCATATCATGTTTAAACAAGTTATGGGTCTGTAATTTGAGGCAACATTACCTTTGGATTTGTCCTTCATGATGAGGACCGTCCTGCCTGTGGTCATCCAGTGGGGAACCTCCCCGCTCTCTAGAGCAAGCTGTAGTTGCTTTGCTATTCTCTCATGGACTGCCGTGAGAATAGCAAAGCAACTACAGCTTGCTCTAGAGAGCGGGGAGGTTATTATTATTATTATTATCATTATTATTATTATCATTATTATTATTGTTATCATTATTATTATTATTATCATTATTATTATTATTATTATTATTATTATTATTATCACTCTATTACACTTTTGGTCTGATCGAACGGACAGGTGATCGTGAAATTCCTTCGCAAATCTTTTAATCGGAATCACGGACCAGGAAACTGCTAACAGAAAAAAAAGAAAACTCGAAAAAAAGTATCGAGTAAACGTTGTTAATCAAATATTTACAGTCGACTACTTGACTGCAGTCGTACCAAAGTACATAGTCCCGTAATTATTTTATAATTGGCATGAACTGAGCCTGATAACACTGTTAAATGTTTGTACTAGCTATACTCGTTTGTTATGATTGAGACAAAGAATTTTTGTCTTCAAAATGACGGTTTTATTTTAACCGGACATGATTGTAATCGAGGGAGTGGTGAATGATATGTGATAATTTCACAACCATTAACAGCTGAAACCAGCATAAGAGTGAATGATCACCTTTTACCTTTTATCAAACCTTTTCTAGACTTTGAAGACGGGTATAGAATTTGCTAAGGATTCATCCGGTTTCTGTTGAAAATTGGTTCGTCAATCTCTGTTCATTTGAAAGCGAAAGTTAGCTACGCGCAATACCTTAATCAACGTATTAGCAAGGGTTATCTGAGTTAAGGATTGGATAGTCGATACAATAAACTCTTGCAAGCCATATGGTCTAGATTTGCATTTGCACGCAGCAGGAAAAGAGGGGAAGAGAAGGTGAAGGCGAAACACGAGGAGGATAATTATATACAAAGAAAAAAAAAGGACTGAAAGGAGTAATGACAAGTGGGAAGGAAGATCTATCTTTTCGAAGACCCCAATAAGGGTTTGAAAGTGAAGTTACATATACGCATAATAAATTATGATACCTTGAGCACGAAGAAACAAAAATCATACTCTTTGCCATATTTCGTTCTATAATATGAGAGCAAAAGAGCAGTCATGGGTGCTTCGTGTTCATGCAATATGAAGTTAAACCTTCCGCTTTGTACAGGTCGTGGCATTTTCTGGTATGACGTTATAGAATCATCCAATCGGCATAAGTCAAGATATTTTGTCATCATTATTTTAAGTTTGGTGCGATATTAGCACTAGGAGTTAATATTTAACCACCTCTTCCATTCCATTCGTCCCCTCACGTACAAACGGTGGTGGTTGAGGGTGCACGTTTTAAGAGAGCTCTGTTGCGATAGAGTAAACACGCCGAACCATACTCCGAGTTGTACCGTTGATTATCGACGCCGATTTTTCCCCGACTGTTGCATAGGTGTGTTACACACTGGCAAAATCAGCATGGAATTTTGTCGCCGGAGAGACATCCTCTTTGTTTGTAGTGATTTTCATTATAATATCAATTGAATGTAGAAAGAATGGATGATTCCCATGTCTTGGATCCACGAATTTACATATGGTGCGCATTATGCTTCTTGTGTACCTTGCCAAATACAGCGACCAATGCGGAAGGTAAGTGCATGACAGCAGTATATTGATATGTCTTTCACGCATTTCTCTGTGGTCGATGGCCATGAGAAATCTGTCAATTTAGGGGATGGGCAATATCCATTCAAGACCTCCAAAGTCCAATACGCGAACACACTGTCATTCTGTCATAATAAGACACTGTAGAATATATTGTTATATGGCGTATGTAAATCAGTATTATCTGGTTGCACTAATTTTGCCCTATATTAGCTCGTATATCCTATAGGACCTAGGCCTAACTACTGCCCACGAGCAATTAGACGGAAATGTAAGTTTGATAGACTTCTTGCAGATTTTCATAATTATGCAACCATGACACTTTCAAGCAATAGCGATTAGTCTGCCTGTGAAACATGAACACGTACTGTGATACAATTGTTTATTCATACAGCTATAGGTTTCTGTGACCTGACTCGATCACGGGGTCACTAAAAAGGCCTTGTCGGCCTGCTTATTCTACATCGTAGAGCAATACCAATATCAATACGTCCAACTCCGATTATTGTCTGGAATGAGACAGACAATCCTCCAATATGTGACAAAGGATTCCATTGAGCAAAGGAAAAAAGCTTAAGGAGGATTTTCAACTCAATCATGATACAACTGTACCTAGTATACCTCAGCTGTCAGTGTTCTCAATAATAATAATTATTATGATGTTATGTCCGACGCGCCTTTTGTGTCACAAAATGGATTATGCAAGTGGCAATGACACGGCAAAGACGAATTCGTATTTCGAATTTTGTAGCATTCGCAGTCAATTCACTAATTTCAACGCCAAACTAATGGCCTTGAAATGGATGCATATACGATCTACACGACCGCCATGTTGCTAACCGTTAATGGCTCTCCCCGCAGACATGGCGTTCCCCATGTAAAGGGATCTGTAGTTGGTCTCTTATCACTTCTGTACACATCCATTATCAGTTATTAATTTCTTGTGAAGATAACAACTGCATGCTATGTGCGTGGATGATATTCAAATTTACATTATTATACAACCAATAACCAATTACCCAAGTTGATGCATCCTGTACACTAAGTAGTCGTGTACATTATATCAAGCAATAGTCCTGTGATAATCATTCAAAAACTAAATAGTTTTAAATCAGAACTTTTACATAGTAATTCACAGTTCAGACTAGTTAGCTTTCGCCCAGAACTTTCGTTTGAAAACTAAAAGTACCCATCATCATATCTCATTTTGTCAGAAATCTTGGAGTTATTGTGGATAAGCATTTATATTTTCGGTGATTTTGTTATTCCGAAGAGATTCGTTAATCCAAAAATGAAATAAGATTCGTTATTCAGAAGGTTCGTTCATCTATCTGATTTCATGTCATTTATTTCATTTCCAACCCAATGCATTGGCAAGGAGTCATTCGAATATACATAAATCCTCGAAGTCAACACGAAATTGTAATGAAGGAAAATACTAAGAACTGAAATGCAATAAATATTGTGTCTTTTATGAAAAATGTAACATCTAATTGATTGGAAATGGAAGGGACTGCTGGGAAAGCAGATCTTGTAGGTTCTCCTCATAAGTAATAACAGCTAAATTCTGAATTGACGTTCTTCGGAAACAAATCAAGTCCTTATACCCAGCTGTTCGTTAATAAGAAATTAAACAGGGTTCGTTACACTGGCGTAGCCGGGGGGGGGGGGGCGATGGGGGCGGTCCCCCCCCCCCCCCTAAGATTTGGACCGGGGATTTGGGAGGCGGAAAAAAAAATGCGTGTATACTGTATGCATGCACATGAAGCGGGTCTCCTTTGCAACCTTTCATCAAATAAGATGTATATCTTTTTAATATTTCACTCAAAGTGTGCACCAGATCGTTGAATTTCAATTCAAAATATGCAAAATCTCTCGTGCTTGGGAGGGGGTATCCCCCTCCCAAACCCTCCCCCTCTGTGCCTACCGTATTTCCTTAGCTAAGTACACTTTTTAGATTTTAAAAAAAATCTGAATAATTCTGAGTGCACAAGACTTATCGCTTATATTCCGAAAACTGAAGGTTCCCTCATGTACCTTAAGGGGAATTTCCCCTTTTAATAGACCCTTTCCTCCCTCAGGCCCCCCCCCCCCCCCCCATCAGTTTTTTTTTTTTTTTTTTTTTTTTTGGTGATTTCTCAAATGTTGATTCCATCAAATATGCATATACGCGATATCTCAATTTCAACATTAAAAAGATAAAAGCTCCATCGGAAGGGAAGGGTGGAGATAACACTCGCCCACGCCTTCTCCCTGCTCCCCCCCCCCCCCCCCGCCATGCAAAGAAGTAGACTGTGGCTATACCCAGATCGCTTTATTTCAATTCTAAAAACGCAAAAGCTCCGCGAGCGGGAGGGGGAATCCCCCTTCCCCTAAGCTCTACCTCACTAGACTTTATACATACGCACAGATGGTCCACATTCGGAATAAGAGCTAAATTCCGTGATTTCAACACTTCGATGAAAAAGTATTGAACCAAAAATTTGCACCAGATCGCTGAATTTCAGGTCTGAAAACGCGAAATCACCTTCGTGTGGCAGGGGATATGCCCCTATCTACACCCTCGTGTGCATGCTTTTTCTGTTTGATTGCTGAACAGACAGCGTTCATGATATTCAGTGTAAGAATTAATACAAGAAGACTAGTTTATTTAAATTATACCATTTTATAGGCAAATTGTGCAATAATAATCTACACTAAAATGTACTGCAAGTGGGACTGTTTCAACTCGTTAAAACACGCAAAAACATGCATCAAATTGCACCATTTGCAACATCAAAATGCAAAAAGTTCTCACCGTGGGAGGGGGGACACCCCCTCCCACACCCTCCCCTACCCCCTCGCTCGCTTCGCTCGCTCGTGTTCAGTCGCGTTCATGATATTCAGTGAAAAGAATTAATACAAGAAGTGTGTATTTGAACTATACCATTTTATAGGCAAATTGTTCAATAATAATCTACACTAAAATATACTGCTATCCTAAACAAGTGGGACTGTTTCACGTCGATAAAACGCGCAAAAACATGCATCAAATTACACCATTTGCAACATCAAAATGCAAAAAGTTCTTGCTGTGGGAGGGGGGACACCCCCTCCCACACCCTCCCCTCCCCCCTCGCTCGCTCCGCTCGCTCGGGTTCAGTCGCGTTCATGATATTCAGTGAAAAGAATCCATACAAGAAGTGTATCTAAATTATACCATTTTATCGGCAAATTGTTCAATAATAATCTACACTAAAATATACTGCTACCTTAAACAAGTGGGAATGTTTCACGTCGATAAAACGCGCAAAAACATGCATCAAATTGCACCATTTGCAAAATCAAAATGCAAACAGTTCTTACCGTGGGAGGGGGGACACCCCCCTCCCACACCCTCCCCTCCCCCTCGCTCGCTCCGCTCGCTCGGGTTCAGTCGCGTTCATGATATTCAGTGAACAGAATTAATACAAGAAGTGTATTTAAATTATACCATTTTATAGGCAAATTGTTCAATGATAATCTACACTAAAATATACTGCTACCTTAAACAAGTGGGACTGTTTCACGTCGATAAAACGCGCAAAAACATGCATCAAATTGCACCATTTGCAACATCAAAATGCAAAAAGTTCTTACTCTGGGAGGGGGGACACCCCCCTCCCACACCCTCCCCTACCCCCTCGCTCGCTCCGCTCGCTCGGGTTCAGTCGCGTTCATGCGATTCAGTGAAAAGAATTAATACAAGAAGTGTATCTAAATTATACCATTTTATAGGCAAATTGTTCAATAATAATCTACATCGATAAAACGCGCAAAAACATGCATCAAATTGCACCATTTACAACATCCAAATGCAAAAAGTTCTTACCGTGGGAGGGGGGACACTCCCCTCCCACACCCTCCCCCCCTCGCTCGCTCCGCTCGCTCGGGCTCGGTCGCTTCGCTC
Organism: Diadema antillarum; assembly: GCF_040938485.1. Classification (NCBI taxonomy): domain Eukaryota; kingdom Metazoa; phylum Echinodermata; class Echinoidea; order Diadematoida; family Diadematidae; genus Diadema; species Diadema antillarum. Next base: position 341,097 of record NW_027272976.1, read on the forward strand.
CCTCGCACACTAACCGCCCCCCCCCCCCAAGATGAAATCCTGGCTACGCCGTTGGTTCGTTAATCCGAACATTATGGGTTATTCTGAAGGTTTGGCAATCCGAAAATGAAGCAAGGTTCGTTAATCCGAAAATGAAAAGAAGGTAGGTACTGACGAACCTTCGGAATACCGACCCTTTTGTCGTTTTCAGATTAACTAACATTTGGAACAACGAACCTTGTTTTATTGTCAGAATAACGAATCTTTGGAATAACAAACCTTATTTCATTTTCGGATCAACAAACCTTCGGAATAACAACCTCATTTCCATAGTGTAATTATTAACGAACCTTCTAAATAACGAACTGTAACCAAATTTTCAACAGCACATTGAGAATCCATCTCTAGCTGCAGCCTGGAATGTCTGTGTAAATTGGTAAATGGGATAATTACTGGATATGTCGATCTCCCACTGAACGTCTCAATGTCTTCTCATCTCATCTTGATTACTGCAATTCCCTTCTCGCTGGCCTCCCTGCTTCAAATTGCACCGCAACAAAGATTTGAAAAAATACAGCTTGTAGGCTTGTGACCCTCTTCAAAAGATTTCACATTACTCAAATTCAGTATCACCAATTGGTTTTCAAAGCAGCCAAAGGATTTATTAAAACAGGATATCCTAAGTTAGAGTCCTGTCTCTGATCATGGCAACGGCGTAGCCAGGATTTCATCTTAGGAGGGGGGCGGTTAGTCTGCGAGGGAGCGAAGCGACCGAGCCCGAGCGAGCGGAGCGAGCGAGGGGGGGGGGGGAGGGTGTGGGAGGGGGGAGTCCCCCCTCCCACGGTAAGAACTGTTTGCATTTTGATGTTGTAAATGGTGCAATTTGATGCATGTTTTTGCGCATTTTATCGACGTGAAACAGTCCCACTTGTTTATGGTAGCAGTTTATTTTGATGTAGATTATTATTGAACAATTTGCCTATAAAAATGGTATAATTTAGATACACTTCTTGTATTAATTCTTTTCATTGAATATCATGACGCGACTGAACCCGAGCGAGCGGAGCGAGCGAGGGGGTAGGGGAGGGTGTGGGAGGGGGGTGTCCCCCCCCTCCCACAGTAAGAACTTTTTGCATTTTGATGTTGCAAATGGTGCAATTTGATGCATGTTTTTGCGCGTTTTATCGACGTGAAACAGTCCCACTTGTTTAAGGTATATAGCAGTATTTTTTAGTGTAGATTATTATTGAAGAATTTGGCCTATAAAATGGTATAATTTAAATACACTTCTTGTATTAAGTCTTTTCATTGAATATTATGAAGGCAATTGAACCCTAGCGAGAGGAGCGAGCGAGGGGGGGAGGGTGTGTGGGAGGGGGGTGTCCCCCCTCCCACGGTAAGAACTTTTTGCATTTGATGTTGTAAATGGTGCAATTTGATGCATGTTTTTGCGCGTTTTATCGACGTGAAACAGTCCCACTTGTTTAAGGTATATAGCAGTATTTTTTAGTGTAGATTATTATTGAAGAATTTGCCTATAAAATGGTATAATTTAAATACACTTCTTGTATTAAGTCTTTTCATTGAATATTATGAAGGCAATTGAACCCTAGCGAGAGGAGCGAGCGAGGGGGGGAGGGTGTGGGAGGGGGGTGTCCCCCCTCCCACGGTAAGAACTGTTTGCATTTTGATGTTGTAAATGGTGCAATTTGATGCATGTTTTTGCGCGTTTTATCGACGTGAAACAGTCCCACTTGTTTATGGTAGCAGTTTATTTTGATGTAGATTATTATTGAACAATTTGCCTATAAAATGGTATAATTTAGATACACTTCTTGTATTAAATTCTTTTCACTGAATATCATGAACGCGACTGAACCCGAGCGAGCGGAGCGAGCGAGGGGGTAGGGGAGGGTGTGGGAGGGGGTGTCCCCCCTCCCACGGTAAGAACTTTTTGCATTTTGATGTTGCAAAATGGTGCAATTTGATGCATGTTTTTGCGCGTTTTATCGACGTGAAACAGTCCCACTTGTTTAAGGTATATAGCAGTATATTCTAGTGTAGATTATTATTGAAGAATTTGCCTATAAAATGGTATAATTCAAATACACGTCTTGTATTAAGTCTTTTCATTGAATATCATGAAGGCGACTGAACCCTAGGGAGCGGAGCGAGCGAGGGGGGAGGGGGGTGTCTCCCCCTCCCTCGGTAAGAACTTTTTGCATTTTGATGTTGCAATGGTGCAATTTGATGCATGTTTTTGCGCGTTTTATCGACGTGAAACAGTCCCTACTTGTTTAAGCAGCAGTATATTTTAGTGTAGATTATTATTGAACAATTTGCCTACAAAATAGTGTAATTTAAACACACTTCTTCTATTAATTCTTTTCACTGAATACCATGAACGCGACTGAACCCGGGCGAGCGGAGCGAGCGAGGGGGGGGGGGAGGGGAGGGTGTGGGAGGGGGGTGTCCCACCTCCCATG